>NC_136489.1:124434673-124933238 GCF_053919585.1 Euprymna scolopes
ATTTGTCTATAAAAATGGTCCTGTGGCGATGGAAGTCATTTTTTGGGCTCATGGACTTTAAGTGTCTGTGTGGCGCTCGTCTGACAAGACGTTGCGATCATCATATGTGCATATATATATATATATATATATATATATATATATATATATATATATATATATATATATATATATATATATATACTTATATATATGTACATATATATGTATATATATGTATATATGTATATATATGTGTATGTATATATATTTATATATATATGTATGTATTTTTATGTATATATACACATATATATACAGGTATATATATATATATATATATATATATATATATATATATATATATATATATATATATATATATATATACACATATATATACACATATATATACATATACAGTAGCGTCCAAAAGTTAAGGAACGATGGATCATTTTTTTTTAATGGCTTCTAACTTTATCTATGAAAAAGAAAAAACAATTTTTTGGTGAATTTTTCAATGTTTAATAATGGTAGTTAAAGAAAAAAAATTTTTTAATTTTTGATTTTAATACATATTCGTTTTTTTACATATAAATAAATTTAATTAAATTACAGGCGTCCAAAAGTTAAGGAACGAGGGAAATTCATTATGAAAAAATAAAGAATCCTTTCAGTATTTAGTGAAAAGCCCCTTGTTTTCAATCACACTATGGCATCTTTTGCTGCAAGACAGAACCAATCGTTCACATGTTATAGGTGAAATATTATTCCAGGATGTTTTTATACATTCCCATAAATCATAAAGATTTTTGGGGAGTTTTTCTGTGATCTTATCACAAATGATTTTCCAAACATTTTCAATTGGATTCAAGTCTGGGCTCTGAGCTGGCCAATCCATAACACAAATGTTGGATCTATTTAGCTCTTCTAAAACTATTTTTGCTTTATGGCACGGTGCGTTGTCTTGCATAAAGATATCAGAATTAGAAAGATTAGGTACCACATGTTCTCTAATCAATTCTCTGTACATTCGGGCATTAACTTTTCCATGAATTCTCACAAGGGGGCCAGTTCCTTTTGAAGATATCATGCCCCATACCATTATACTGCCGCCTCCAAATTTTACTGTACTTTTAACGTACTTAGCGAACAGTCTTTCTCCATTTTTTCTTCTGACATGTGGTCTTTTGTCTGATCCGAAAAGATTAAATTTAGATTCATCAGTAAAATGAACCTTTTCCCATTTTTTTTCCTTCCCAAAACAAATGTTTTTCGGCGAATAACAATCTGGCCTTTTTATTCTTAATAGAAATTAAAGGCTTTGAGAATGGACTTCTTGAAAATAATCCAACTTGATGAGAGATCCTTGATGATCTGTGTGAAAGCTCGTTGTGAGCCAATAATGATAATATATGGCTTCCTTCAGTCTTGACAGACTATGGATACCCAAGGTAAGGGTGCCTGCGCGTGAAATTTATGTGGCAAGAGTTGCGCAATTTCCAACCACACCTCTCCTGAGTTGATACTGTTTTAATTCCAGTTGCAAGTATATAAGTTCATAGAAACACAATATGTCAGCCATATTGCAAAATGGCGAAAACATTGC
The DNA here is from genome assembly GCF_053919585.1 of Euprymna scolopes. Lineage (NCBI taxonomy): Eukaryota > Metazoa > Mollusca > Cephalopoda > Sepiida > Sepiolidae > Euprymna > Euprymna scolopes. The sequence continues at coordinate 124,436,262 of NC_136489.1, forward strand.
TTTGCGTAATTACAAGCTATAAGGCAAGGGGACGTTTTCTGTGAATTAAATTAATTAATTTACAGATAATTAAAGCCACCATTCACCCATACATGGAGTATTATTGTCACATCTGGGCTGGTGCATCTACCACTAGTCTCTCTCTATTAGATGGTGGCTTCCTTCAGTCTTGACAGAATATGGATACTCACTAAGGGTGCCTAAATGTGAAATTTTTGTGGCAAGAGTTGCACAATTCTTCAACCACACCTCTCCTGAGTCGACATTGTTGAATACCAGTGGCAAGTGGAGGTTCAGGACCACTGGAAACAAGATAAGTGGGAAGCACATACAGCGCCTAGAATTCCCAAATGGTCACCCATTTGGTACTAGCCAGGCTCAGCGTTTCTTAACTTCGATGATCTGACGAGAACCGGTGTGTCGACGTGATTATGCCGTACTACAACAACAACAACAGCAACAACAAATATCTTTCGATTTACGGTTTTATTTTATTTTATTTATTTATTTATTAAGTAAAGAAAGTGATGCGGCCATAGATCATACAAAACTCAAATCAACCTAACGAAATTGCTCCAACACTCAAAAAGTTGAAATGTACCGAGATTTGTGAGGTTACTTAATTTAAAGACAAAAAAAAAAATGAAGCGTGAGCACTGAACGAGGCATAAAAAAAAAAAACTAAGTTCAGCATCTGCCCCCCCCCCCATTTAACCCCAAAAGTCCCCAGGGGATGTCAAATCCTGGTGAAAATGAACAAACGGTGCACTTTTAGGCCTTAACATATGCAAATTTGAGTTTTGCACCTTGCAAAAGAAGAAATGACCAAGTCCATCATTTGCACCCCCACCCATTTAGCCCCAACAGTCCCCGAGGCCTTAACATATTTAAATTTGAGTTCAGCACCATGCAAAACTGCTAAATAGGCATACACAGAAAATTTTGGACAAATATGGTAAAATAGTCCAAAAAAATGGAGTGTTTTTATTAGCCCTAAAAGAGCCCCTGAGGCACACCCAAGAGTTATCGCAAAGTATAGACAAGCAAAATTATATAGAAATCAGTTACTCGTAGTTACAACTTTTCAGAAAGTTTTATAAAAATCAAGACATCAAATTTTTTTAATAAGCAAAAAAGTGTCAATTTTAGACATTTTCAACCTGAAAGGCGCCCCTAGTGGGGCAAATGGAGTTTTCCCGGAAAATCCGTTGTTACTTTTTTACTTATATCATGTTTAATGTTTGTGCAAAATTTAAAAAAATTCCAAGGCATAGTTATTGAGAAAAGTGCGGACAGATGAACGGACGAACAGACAAGGGTGAATTTACAGGCCCACCTTCCTTTTGTCGGGGGACCAAAAAAGTCATTTAACCGTTTTTTTTTGTTTGTTTTTTTTTTTTTTTTTTGTTTTTTCAACGAAGTAGAACCATGAAAAGTTCGGGTATTGGGTGTTGCTTTTTTGTAGCAAGTCCTCTCCATTCTGTCATTATCTTATCCTAAGTCATTGTCTCTATAAAGTCACATGAAGTGTTATTGCCACATATGAGCTAGTGCACTAACTACTAATATATCCCTCCCAGACAAGATCTAAAGAAAAAAAGAAGCCTATTATCTAATAGGTCCCGCACTGTCTACCAAGCTCCAGCTCCTGTCCCATCACTGATATATTGCGTTGTAACATAATGCAGATGCGTGGATGCAAATATATGAGAAGGGACGTCACTGGTGAATGAAAAAAGGACTATAAAAAAAAGAGAAAAACAAAGATCTCATGAGAGACGAGATAATGCCCAAGATCTTGTGAGAGACGTGGAGAACGTTGTGGATCACGTGCGAAGCGCCACGGCGATAACGACGAGGAAATGAATAAAAATTCGAATCGAAGTTATTTCCTATTCTTTGTCTTGGTCTTCTTTGCAACTGAACCTGCATTCAACTTATGTTGGTCCGTGGACAACGTTATAGCGTCTCTGTGATTGTTTTACAAGTACGTTGATGTGTTGGTGGTACTGCGTCTTGAACTTAAGTAAAAACAGAAAAAAGCCCAGCGTGCAAAGCCCTCCTCTCTCACGAGTGAAAAATTGGCTTTAACCATGACTAATGTTTGTGCAAAATTTCAACAAAATGGCCAAGGGGTTGTTATTGAGAAAAGTGGGAAAAAAAGGAATGGATGAACGATTTGGGGGCAATTTTAGCCCTCTAATAGCCCCTTAGCGGGGCAACCAGAGTTATCACGGAAAATATGTTCTGACAAAAATTTACTTTTACCATGATTAATCTTTGTACAAAATTTCAAAGAATCCAAGGCGTGGTTATTGAGAAAAGTGCGAACAAACGAACAGACGAATGGGTGTGAATTACTAGGTCCAATCCCTCCGTTGTCGGAAGACCCCCCCCCCAAAAAAAAGAGTAGAAGTTGCACTAACAAATGCTGCGTCTTTTAGGAACTTCAACCGGAAGCTTCTTAACCTTTTGAGTTTTTCATTAAATAAGAGAACATAGTGTTTTCAGTCATCTCTGTGGTATACACATGAACTAGAATTTCAGAAAGATCTCCATCATTCCCATCATTATAGGAGAAATCGGAGTTATGAAAAAGAATGTTAAAACCTATCTGGCGGATATACCCAGTTAACCAAGTGCAAGAGAAATGCAACCAATTTGCACTTAAACGAACCGTCAGACTCTTAAAAAGATCTTTTGGTTGGAGTGTCTGAAGCCGCGGGTGAATGTCTGACTTCCGATAGGATACCCCATCCGCATCAAAAACAAAATAAGAAAATTGAAAAAAACAGTTTTGTGCAACTATACTGTGATAGTGAAATTGAGAAATCGATTAAAAAGTATTATCTACTTTGTCAATTTAAACGAAAAGCAATGGTATTGACTTAACTGTTATGTCAGAAGTACTCCCGCATTTATATCATATTGTTTAGATGTACGACCGTCGAGGACAACCTGGATTTTTCTCTTAAGAAGGATTTAATTACATTATGCATTCTTCCAGTGATACCATATGATCTAATTTTCCTTAAAAAAAAAAAAACATCGTGCCATACCTTGTCAAAAGCCTTAGTTATGCGCAGTGTGCTTACACGCCCCTGACCTACATTTCTGAGCTCTATTTAGAATCCGTTGGTTCAGGTTAAGGTTCGGCAATTTAAGTTAAAGTCGACGAAACCCTCATGCCTTGCTTTATAAAAATGCAGAATAAAAGCCACTGTGGAATGCATCGCGGAATAGTGAACAGATATCTGTATAAGTTTATGCAGAAGCAGAAATATAAGAAAAACGGCAATTTCTAACAATTGCATTGCCAAAATGAAGACGGCGGAAATGGATATAGTTGATGTAAATACGGAACAGATGTCACTAAGCATGAAACGAAATAGTTTAATATTGTGCGTGATGACACAAGAAGTGTAAAAAAAATACTGAATATTTCATTCATAGAAATGTAAAAAATAAAAATTCTCTTTCTTTTTTTTTATTGTTAAGGTGTTAAACCATAAAACTTTCTTTAAAGAAATGTAAAAAAAAATAAAAGTTTATTTTTGGTACTCCCCTCCCCCGACAAAAGGAGGGTGGAACTGTAAATTCACACTTGTCTGTTCGTCCGTTCGCTTGTCCGCACTTTTCTCAATAACTACGCCCTGAAATTTTTTGAAATTTTGCACAAACATTAAACATGATATGAGTAAAAAAGTAACAGAACGGATTTTTTCAGAAAAAATTTGGTTGCCCCCATATGGATGCCTTTCGCGTTAAAATGGCTAAAATTGACACTTTTGTGCTTATTAAAAAACAGTGATTCTTTGGATTTTTATAAAACTTTCTGAAAAGTTGTAACTAACTTATTTCTATATAATTTTGTTTGTCTATACTTCGCAATAATTCTTGGGTGTGCTCCATGGGCTCTTTTAGGGCTAATAAAAACACTCTATTTTGGGGACTATTTTACCATATTTTTCCAAAATTTTCTGTGTATGTTTATTTAGCAGTTTGTATGGTGCTGAACTCAAATTTAAATATGTTAAGACCTTGGGAACTATTGGGGCAAAATGGAGGCGGGAGGCAAATGATGGACTTAGTCATTTTTTTTATTTTTTTTTTTTTTTGCATAGTGCAGAACTCAAATTTACATATGTTAAGGCCTAAAACAGAACCGTTTGTTCATTTTCACCAGGATCTTTTGGGGTTAAATGGGGGTGGGGGGACGAATGCTGAACTTAGTCATTTTTTATGCCTCGTTCACTGTGCATTCATTGTTTTTTTTTGTTTTTTCTTTCCATGATAAATCAAGAAGTGTTAAAACTAAAATAATTTTATGAAATACAATATTTATATATAATTTCCTTTTATGCTTAGTGACTTCCGTCGCGTATTTAAATCAATTGTATCCATTTCCGCTGTCTTAAGTTTGGGAATGCAATTGTTAGAAATTGCCAGAAAAAAAATTATCTTTTATGCTTATACATAATGAACTGAATAATGACAGAGGAAGTTTCTAGGAAATATCAAATTCACAAGCCGTCTCCAGTCGATCAAGGGAGATAACAATGTTAGGTTTTAACGGTTCTTGTAAGGAGATGTCGATGTCCTTCTACATAAAACGCCTGGTATTTTTAAATATTCACTTATCTGGTTCTGGCCAGTCTGAACGTTGCTTAGTTTCGGTGATCTAACGAGAACATGTGTGTCAACGTGATTATGACTCTTGCTTAAGTAATAAGATGTTGTTTTACTACTAATAGCATTTTGTCTACTTATTTTGGGATGACGGTGATATTTTTTGTCAGAGGTATGTTTTGGCGGGAGTATATTTTATTGGTGGTATTCTTTTGTAGAGGTATTTTTCTGGTGAGGTATTTTTTTGGCAGAAGTACCATTTTGGGGGTACTTTTCTACAAAACATCCTATTTTCCTTTCTTCTTTTATAGTGTTGCTCTCTCTCTCTCTCTCTCTCTCTCTCTCTCCCCTCTCTCTCTCTCTCTCTCTCTCTCTCTCTCTCGCTCTCTAACATTAATTAATTTCTCTGGTTATTTTTTAACGTAGTTTCTAAGTAGTTCATTAAATAGCTAAACAGAAATGTAGTTTATCAAATAACTAAACAGAAATGTAGTTCGTTAAATAGCTAAACAGAAATTTAGTTCATCAAATAATTAAACAGGAATTTAGTTTATCAAATAACTAAACAGAAATGTAGTTTATTAAATAACTAAACAGAAATTTAGTTTATTAAATAACTAAAGAGAAATGTAGTTTATCAAATAGCTCAACAGAAATTTAGTTTATTAAATAACTAAACAAAAATGTAGTTTATCAAATAACTAAACCGAAATGTAGTTTATTAAATAACTAAGCAAAAATGTAGTTTATCAAATAACTAAATAGAAGTGTAGTTTATTAAATAGCTAAACAGAAATGTAGTTTATCAAATAACTAAACAAAAATATAGTTTATCAAATAACTAAACAAAAGTGTAGTTTATTAAATAACTAAACAAAAATGTAGTTTATCAAATAGCTACATAGAACTGTAGTTTATCAAATAACTAAATAGAAATGTAGTTTATTGAATAACAAAACAGAAATGTAGTTTATTGAATAGCTAAACAGAAATGTAGTTTATTGAATAGCTAAACAGAAATGTAGTTTATCAAATTACTAAATAGTAATGTAGTTTATCAAATAACTAAACAGAAATGAAGTTTATCAAATAACTAAACAGAAATTTAGTTTATCAAATAATTAAACAGAAATTTAGTTTATCAAATAGCTAAACAGAAATGTAGTTTATCAAATAACTAAACAGAAATATAGTTTATCAAATAACTAAACAGAAATGTAGTTTATCAAATAACTAAACAGAAATATAGTTTAACAAATAGCTAAACAGAAATATAGTTTATCAAATAGCTAAACAGAAATGTAGTTTATCAAATAACTAAACAGAAATATAGTTTATTAAATAACTAAACAGAAATGTAGTTTATCAAATAACTAAACAGGAATGTAGTTTATCAAATAACTAAACAGAAATGTAGTTTATCAAATAACTAAACAGAAATGTAGTTTATCAAATAGCTAAACAGAAATGTAGTTTACTGAATAGATAAACAGAAATGTAGTTTATCAAATAGCTAAATAAAAATGTAGTTTATCAAATAGCTAAACAGAAATGTAGTTTATCAAATAGCTAAATAGAAATGTAGTTTATCAAATAGCTAAGCAGAAATGTAGTTTATTAAATAACTAAACAGAAATTTAGTTTATCAAATAACTAAATAGAAATGTAGTTTATTAAATAACTAAATAGAAATGTAGTTTATCAAATAGCTAAACAGAAATTTAGTTTATCAAATAGCTAAACAGAAATGTAGTGTATCAAATAACTAAACAGAAATGTAGTTTATCAAATAACTAAACAAAAATGTAGTTTATCAAATAACTAAACAGAAATGTAGTTTATCAAATAACTAAATAGAAATGTAGTTTATCAAATAACAAAACGGAAATGTAGTTTATTGAATAGCTAAACAGAAATGTAGTTTATTGAATAGCTAAACAGAAATGTAGTTTATCAAAATACTTAATAGAAATGTAGTTTATCAAATAACTAAACAGAAATGAAGTTTATCAAATAACTAACCAGAAATGTAGTTTATCAAATAACTAAACAGAAATGTAGTTTATTAAATAGCTAAACAGAAATGTAGTTTATCAAATAACTAAACAGAAATGTAGTTTATCAAATAACTAAACAGAAATTTTGCTTATCAAATAACTAAACAGAAATTTAGTTTATCAAATAGCTAAACAGAAATGTAGTTTATCAAATAACTAAACAGAAATGTAGTTTATCAAATAACTAAACAGAAATGTAGTTTATTGAATAGCTAAACAGAAATGTAGTTTATTGAATAGCTAAACAGAAATGTAGTTTATTATATAGCTAAATAGAAATGTAGTTTATCAAATAGCTAAACAGAAATGTAGTTTATCAAATAACTAAAGAGAAATGTAGTTTATCAAATAGCTTAATAGAAATGTAGTTTATTAAATAGCTAAACAGAAATGTACTTTATTAAATAACTAAACAGAAATGTAGTTTATCATATAGCTAAACAGAAATGTAGTTTATCAAATAACTAAACAGAAATGTAGTTTATTGCATAGCTAAATAGAAATGTAGTTTATCAAATAGCTAAATAGAAATGTAGTTTATCAAATAGCTAAACAGAAATGTAGTTTATTGAATAGCTAAACAGAAATGTAGTTTATCAAATAACTAAACAGAAATGTAGTTTATCAAATACCTAAATAGAAATTTAGTTTATCAAATAACTAAATAGAAATGTAGTTTATCAAATAACTAAACAGAAATGTAGTTTATCAAATAACTAAACAGAAATGTAGTTTATCAAATAACTAAACAGAAATGTAGTTTATCAAATAACTAAATAGAAATGTAGTTTATCAAATAACTAAACAGAAATGTAGTTTATTGAATAGCTAAATAGAAATGTAGTTTATCAAATAGCTAAATAGAAATGTAGCTTATCAAATAACGAAACAGAAATGTAGTTTATAAAATAGCTAAACAGAAATGTAGTTTTTTGAATAGCTAAACAGAAATGTAGTTTATCAAATAACTAAACAGAAATGTAGTTTATCAAATAGCTAAATAGAAATGTAGTTTATCAAATAACTAAACAGAAATGTAGTTTATTGAAGAGCTAAACAGAAATGTAGTTTATCAAATAGCTTAACAGAAATGTAGTTTATTGAATAGCTAAACAGAAATGTAGTTTATCAAATAGCTAAACAGAAATTTTAGTTTATCAAATAGCTAAAAAGAATTGTAGTTTATCAAATAGCTAAACAGAAATGTAGTTTATTGAATAGCTTAACAGAAATGTAGTTTATCAAATAGCTAAATAGAAATGTAGTTTATCAAATAGCTAAATAGAAATGTAGTTTATCAAATAGCTAAATAGAAATGTAGTTTATCAAATAACTAAATAGAAATGTAGTTGATCAAATAACAAAACGGAAATGTAGTTTATCAAATAGCTAAACAGAAATGTAGTTTATTGAATAGCTAAACAGAAATGTAGTTTATCAAATTACTTAATAGAAATGTAGTTTATCAAATAACTAAACAGAAATGAAGTTTATCAAATAACTAAACAGAAATGTAGTTTATCAAATAACTAAACAGAAATGGAGTTTATTAAATAGCTAAACAGAAATGTAGTTTATCAAATAACTAAACAAAAATGTAGTTTATCAAATAACTAAACAGAAATGTAGTTTATCAAATAGCTAAACAGAAATGTAGTTTATCAAATAACTAAACAGAAATGTAGTTTATCAAATAACTAAACAGAAATGTAGTTTATTAAATAACTAAACAGAAATGTAGTTTATTGAATAGCTAAACATAAATGTAGTTTATCAAATAACTAAACAGAAATGTAGTTTATCAAATAGCTAAATAGAAATGTAGTTTATCAAATAGCTAAATAGAAATGTACTTTATTAAATAACTAAACAGAAATTTAGTTTATCAAATAGCTAAACAGAAATGTAGTTTATCAAATAACTAAACAGAAATGTAGTTTATAAAATAGCTAAATAGAAATGTACTTTATCAAATAGCTAAATAGAAATGTAGTTTATCTAATAGCTAAACAGAAATGTAGTTTATTGAATAGCTAAACAGAAATGTAGTTTATCAAATAACTAAACAGAAATGTAGTTTATCAAATAACTAAACAGAAATGTAGTTTATAAAATAGCTAAATAGAAATGTAGTTTATCAAATAGCTAAATAGAAATGTAGTTTATCAAATAACTAAACAGAAATGTAGTTTATTGAATAGCTAAACAGAAATGTAGTTTATCAAATAACTAAACAGAAATGTAGTTTATTAAATAGCTAAATAGAAATTTAGTTTATCAAATAGCTAAATAGAAATGTAGTTTATCAAATAGCTAAACAGAAATGTAGTTTATTGAATAGCTAAATAGAAATGTAGTTTATCAAATAACTAAATAGAAATGTAGTTTATCAAATAGCTAAACAGAAATGTAGTTTATCAAATAACTAAATAGAAATGTAGTTTATCAAATAACTAAATAGAAATGTAGTTTATCAAATAGCTAAATAGAAATGTAGTTTATCAAATAGCTAAAAAGAAATGTAGTTTATCAAATAACTTAACAGAAATGTAGTTTATCAAATAACTAAACAGAAATGTAGTTTATAAAATAGCTAAACAGAAATGTAGTTTTTTGAATAGCTAAACAGAAATGTAGTTTATCAAATAACTAAACAGAAATGTAGTTTATCAAATAGCTAAATAGAAATGTAGTTTATAAAATAGCTAAACAGAAATGTAGTTTATCAAATAACTAAACAGAAATGTAGTTTATTTAAGAGCTAAACAGAAATGTAGTTTATCAAATAGCTTAACAGAAATGTAGTTTATTGAATAGCTAAACAGAAATGTAGTTTATCAAATAGCTAAACAGAAATTTTAGTTTATCAAATAGCTAAATAGAAATGTAGTTTATCAAATAGCTAAATAGAAATGTAGTTTATTAAATAACTAAACAGAAATGTAGTTTATCAAATAGCTAAATAGAAATGTAGTTTATCAAATAGCTAAATAGAAATGTAGTTTATCAAATAACTAAACAGAAATGTAGTTTATTGAATAGCTAAACAGAAATGTAGTTTATCAAATAGCTAAACAGAAATGTAGTTTATCAAATAGCTAAACAGAAATGTAGTTTATCAAATAGCTAAATAGAAATGTAGTTTATCAAATAGCTGAATAGAAATGTAGTTTATCAAATAACTAAACAGAAATGTAGTTTATCAAATAGCTAAATAGAAATGTAGTTTATCAAATAACTAAATAGAAATGTAGTTTATCAAATAACTAAACAGAAATGTAGTTTATCAAATAACTAAACAGAAATGTAGTTTATTAAATAGCTAAATAGAAATGTAGTTTATCAAATAGCTAAATAGAAATGTAGTTTATCAAATAGCTAAACAGAAATGTAGTTTATTGAATAGCTTAATAGAAATGTAGTTTATCAAATAGCTAAATAGAAATGTAGTTTATCAAATAACTTAACAGAAATGTAGTTTATCAAATAACTAAATAGAAATGTAGTTTATCAAATAGCTAAATAGAAATGTAGTTTATCAAATAGCTAAAAAGAAATGTAGTTTATCAAATAACTAAACAGAAATGTAGTTTATAAAATAGCTAAAAAGAAATGTAGATTTTTGAATAGCTAAACAGAAATGTAGTTTATCAAATAACTAAACAGAAATGTAGTTTATCAAATAGCTAAATAGAAATGTAGTTTATCAAATAACTAAATAGAAATGTAGTTGATCAAATAACAAAACGGAAATGTAGTTTATTGAATAGCTAAACAGAAATGTAGTTTATTGAATAGCTAAACAGAAATGTAGTTTATCAAATTACTTAATAGAAATGTAGTTTATCAAATAACTAAACAGAAATGAAGTTTATCAAATAACTAAACAGAAATGTAGTTTATCAAATAACTAAACAGAAATGGAGTTTATCAAATAGCTAAACAGAAATGTAGTTTATGAAATAACTAAACAAAAATGTAGTTTATCAAATAACTAAACAGAAATGTAGTTTATCAAATAGCTAAACAGAAATGTAGTTTATCAAATAACTAAACAGAAATGTAGTTTATCAAATAACTAAACAGAAATGTAGTTTATTGAATAACTAAACAGAAATGTGGTTTATTGAATAGCTAAACATAAATGTAGTTTATCAAATAGCTAAACAGAAATGTAGTTTATCAAATAACTAAACAGAAATGTAGTTTATCAAATAGCTAAATAGAAATGTAGTTTATCAAATAGCTAAACAGAAATGTACTTTATTAAATAACTAAACAGAAATTTAGTTTATCAAATAGCTAAACAGAAATGTAGTTTATTAAATAGCTTAATAGAAATGTAGTTTATCAAATAGTTAAATAGAAATGTAGTTTATCAAATAGCTAAACAGAAATGTAGTTTATTGAATAGCTAAACAGAAATGTAGTTTATCAAATAACTAAACAGAAATGTAGTTTATCAAATAACTAAACAGAAATGTAGTTTATAAAATAGCTAAATAGAAATGTAGTTTATCAAATAGCTAAATAGAAATGTAGTTTATCAAATAACTAAACAGAAATGTAGTTTATTGAATAGCTAAACAGAAATGTAGTTTATCAAATAACTAAACAGAAATGTAGTTTATTAAATAGCTAAATAGAAATGTAGTTTATCAAATAGCTAAATAGAAATGTAGTTTATCAAATAGCTAAACAGAAATGTAGTTTATTGAATAGCTAAATAGAAATGTAGTTTATCAAATAACTAAATAGAAATGTAGTTTATCAAATAGCTGAACAGAAATGTAGTTTATCAAATAACTAAATAGAAATGTAGTTTATCAAATAGCTAAATAGAAATGTAGTTTATCAAATAGCTAAATAGAAATGTAGTTTATCAAATAGCTAAAAAGAAATGTAGTTTATCAAATAACTAAATAGAAATGTAGTTTATCAAATAACTAAACAGAAATGTAGTTTATAAAATAGCTAAACAGAAATGTAGTTTTTTCAATAGCTAAACAGAAATGTAGTTTATCAAATAACTAAACAGAAATGTAGTTTATCAAATAGCTAAATAGAAATGTAGTTTATCAAATAGCTAAACAGAAATGTAGTTTATCAAATAACTAAACAGAAATGTAGTTTATTTAAGAGCTAAACAGAAAGGTAGTTTATCAAATAGCTTAACAGAAATGTAGTTTATTGAATAGCTAAACAGAAATGTAGTTTATCAAATAGCTAAACAGAAATTTTAGTTTATCAAATAGCTAAATAGAAATATAGTTTATCAAATAGCTAAATAGAAATGTAGTTTATCAAATAGCTAAACAGAAATGTAGTTTATTAAATAACTAAACAGAAATGTAGTTTATCAAATAGCTAAATAGAAATGTAGTTTATCAAATAGCTAAACAGAAATGTATTTTATCAAATAGCTAAATAGAAATGTAGTTTATCAAATAACTAAATAGAAATGTAGTTTATCAAATAACTAAACAGAAATGTAGTTTATTAAATAGCTAAATAGAAATGTAGTTTATCAAATAGCTAAATAGAAATGTAGTTTATCAAATAGCTAAACAGAAATGTAGTTTATTGAATAGCTTAATAGAAATGTAGTTTATCAAATAGCTAAATAGAAATGTAGTTTATCAAATAACTTAACAGAAATGTAGTTTATCAAATAACTAAATAGAAATGTAGTTTATCAAATAGCTAAATAGAAATGTAGTTTATCAAATAGCTAAATAGAAATGTAGTTTATCAAATAGCTAAAAAGAAATGTAGTTTATCAAATAACTAAACAGAAATGTAGTTTATAAAATAGCTAAACAGAAATGTAGATTTTTGAATAGCTAAACAGAAATGTAGTTTATCAAATAACTAAACACAAATGTAGTTTATCAAATAGCTAAATAGAAATGTAATTTATCAAATAACTAAATAGAAATGTAGTTTATCAAATAACTAAATAGAAATGTAGTTTATTGAAGAGCTAAACAGAAATGTAGTTTATCAAATAGCTTAACAGAAATGTAGTTTATTGAATAGCTAAACAGAAATGTAGTTTATCAAATAACTAAATAGAAATGTAGTTTATCAAATAGCTAAATAGAAATGTAGTTTATCAAATAGCTAAACCGAAATGTAGTTTATTGAATAACTAAACAGAAATGTAGTTTATTGAATAGCTAAACAGAAATGTAGTTTATTGAATAGCTAAACAGAAATGTAGTTTATTGAATAGCTAAACAGAAATGTAGTTTATCAAATAGCTAAACAGAAATGTAGATTATCAAATAGCTAAATAGAAATGTTGTTTATCAAATAGCTAAATAGAAATGTAGTTTATCAAAGAGCTAAATAGAAATGTAGTTTATCAAATAGCTAAATAGAAATGTAGTTTATCAAATAGCTAAACAGAAATGTAGTTTATCAAATAGCTAAACAGAAATGTAGTTTATCAAATAACCAAACAGAAATGTAGTTTATCAAATAGCTAAATAGAAATGTAGTTTATTAAATAAATAAAAAATAACAGGATGTTTCAATCTTCAATCAGACTGTGGATACTCATGAAGTGGTTCCCGCGCGTCAAATTTTTGTGGCAGGTGGTGCGCAATCTGCTTCTGTACCTCTCCTGAGTCAATATTATTACCTACCAGTGGCAAGTTAAGTGTATGTATACGACGACTGGAAACAAATTCCGAGATAAGTGGAGAGCACATACAGCGCCTAGTATTCCCAAATGGACGTCTAACCAGGCTCAAGGTTGCTTTACTTCGGTGATCTTACGAGAACCAGTGTATCAACGCGATTATGCCGTTCTTCAAATAGCTAAACAGAAAAGTAGTTCATCATAAATTGCATTTTTCATCTATAAAATATAATCTATAAGATTTTCAAATTTAATCTCCTGTGAAATTGTATTACACAAATCAATATTCGATTCTGGCTAACGATTTCTTCCTTTTCATCACTGCAGCATGTCTGCAATAAAAATGTAACTAGCTTTAGTTTCTTTTACAAAATACTTATTTCGGCTAGGAAGTGTGTTAGACTTGGGGCATTTCTCTCGTAACGTCTCTTATGTGAGAAAAAATTGCTGTTGGAGAGAGAAAAGAAAGGATATCTCACAACTGAAGTATTATTTTCGTTTTTTTTTTTGTTTTGTTTTTTTTTCTAGTTGTAACATCGTTGTTAATAAAACTGAATATATTTTTTGTAAGGACTGTTTTCATTCTTTTGATACACGTTTTCCTCTATATTTGAACAACTTAATAAAAACGCAAAGGTCATCGATTTTCTTTCATCTAACTTAATTTGAATTAGAAGGTGCATATTTGAAATATATTTGTAATAGCAGCAAACACCTGAACGTTGATTTAAAAGTCTTCTGCTCATAATTCCTTGTTCTTACAGGGAGATACATGAAATCCAATCTATATCTCGGTGGCCGTGGTTATTTTGTTAATCACAAATGGGTTAAGGATTAACAGCGTAGTTAACGATGAGAACAATCAGGCCATATTTTTAATCGATTGTATTTTAATTGGAATCGCCATTTTTTTTCTGGCTTTTATTTTGTCTGAGAGCTCTCCGTATGAGACAATAAACCTATATATCTTTGAAAGTGAAAATGTGTGTGTAAGAACACTCCTCAATCTTTAGACTCAACGAATTTTTGATCTACAGACTTGAAATTTGGTATGTAGGGTATTCAGACATGTAAAAAACATTTTAACTGGTTTTCATCCGAAAAAAAAACCCCAGGGCTGCTAAGGAGTAAACATTGAAAAATTGGTACTTGAGAGTCATCGGATTTTTATCTTTTTTGTCAACTATTTCACGACTGCGTATGCGCGGTCGTGAAACATGAAACATGACAGCTGCCTTATATTAAGAATAAGTAGGTTTGAATACACGCTTTAAAGATCTTGGCAAGTTGGTCGAATGGTTATCGTACTTGAGTCACTGTCTTTAGGTTTTGATTTCGATCTCAGCTCGAGTATTTTTTTTTTTTACTTACAAAAAGTGAACTGTTTAAAAAAAAAACATAATACTCGCATGAACATGTCTCAGTTTCTTTTTTTACTTCAGTTTTTTTTTTTTTAAAGAATTTTACGTTACGTTTAATACGTTTAATATTGTAAAAAAAATTTAAATAAATAAATAAAGAGGAATGATGCTTGCGTTGGGTGAGTCCAACGGTCGGGGGGGGGTTTAAAGGAACCAACATAGCGAAGCATAGCAATGGTATTATGGCCAAAGGGGTTGGAGGTAGTTTAAAACCTATAAAAGAGGTTCTTTCATCCTCTCTCGAAGTCGAATTTCAACCATCGTGGCGATTAAACCAAATCATTTGACTTGCCCCGGCAACCATTTTTCATACTGTTGTCACCAAACCCGGTTGAGGGGTCGCTAAAATAGTATTTCTTTTTTGCAACCGTGACGTGTGCCTGACTGCCTGTGTCACCCTTCGATCCTCCCCCTTTTTGTTCGACATTATTTCTGTTTATTATATATAAGAAATCTGCATTAATTAAAATATAATATTTATGCGTATTTTACGACCAGGCAACGCTGGGCAACGGCCGGCGGCTTGCTAGTAATTACATCATTTCGTGGGAATCATTTTCGACATACATAGCGTTCACACTCTAAAACAAATAAAAAAAATTGCGATTATATACATTATCAATTTACCTTGAAGCAAACCATCGTACTTAAGTGATATATACAGAATATCATGCATTAAGCTTTTATACCTAATATATTATTTTAATATTTCTGTTTTTATCTATTTATGTGTTTCCGTATCCTCTGTTTACTGTTTCTATCTCCTCTCTTTCTTTTTCCATTTTCTCTTTAATCATTCTTATTTTTCTCCTTTCTTCTTTCATTATTGACTCTTCTTTAATGATTGCCCGCTCGTAATTTTACACTTAAATGTTATTAATGTAGGTTTCGTATTTATTATTATATTATTATTATATTATTATTATATTATACTAGCATTTCAGTCCGGCGATGCCCAGGTGTTTGGAAGTGTATATTGAGCAAAAAAAAAAAAAAAAAAAAAAAAAAAAAAAAAAAAAAAGCGGTCAATTGTTTAAACTTTGACCCCTATTATGACCCCTTAACATTTATTGTTTTGGGCTCTAATCAAGTTATTAAGTTAGATTCATGTCCAAGGAATCTATATTTAAAATTTCAAGTGTTTAGACCCAAAATTATCAGAGGAGTTTGGTAGAGTCCCTAAAGGTCAAATCGTTGAACTTTGACCCCTTAACAGCCAAATTTCTGGCCGAAAACGGATTACAAAGTTTTTTCCAAATCTCAGTACCCTGTATATCAAATTTCGAGTCTGTAGACTGAAAATTGACAGTTATTGCGTAGGGAAATGTACACACACACACAGACACACACACGTTCACTTTTATAGATATATAGATTATATTGTATTGTATTATATTATATTATATTATATTGTATTATATTATATTATATTGTATTATATTATATTGTGTTATATTATATTATATTGTGTTACATTATATTGTATTATATTATATTGTATTGTATTGTATTATATTGTATTGTATTATATTATATTGTATTGTATTATATTATATTATATTATATTACATTATATTATATTGTGTTACATTATATTATATTGTGTTACATTATATTATATTGTATTATATTATATTATATTGTATTATATTATATTACATTATATTATATTATATTATATTACATTATATTATATTGTGTTACATTATATTATATTGTATTATATTATATTGTGTTATATTATATTATATTATATTGTGTTACATTATATTATATTGTATTATATTATATTGTATTATATTATATTATATTACATTATATTATATTATATTATATTACATTATATTATATTGTGTTACATTATATTATATTGTGTTACATTATATTATATTGTATTATATTATATTGTATTGTATTATATTATATTATATTATATTATATTACATTATATTATATTGTGTTACATTATATTATATTGTATTATATTATATTGTATTGTATTATATTATATTGTATTGTATTATATTATATTGTGTTATATTATATTATATTGTGTTACATTATATTATATTGTATTGTATTATATTATATTGTGTTATATTATATTATATTGTGTTACATTATATTATATTGTATTGTATTATATTATATTATATTATATTACATTATATTATATTATATTATATTATATTATATTATATTATATTATATTGTGTTACATTATATTATACTAGCAGTTCAGCCCGGCTTTGCTCGGGCCCTTTGTATTGTTTATTACTTGCCCCATGTGTGAATACCCTTTTATGCAAAATTTCAAATGTTTAGACCAAAAATATTCTGCATAATTTGGTAGACACCGCAAAGTTAATTGTTTTTTAAACTTTGACCCCCAATTTTGAACACTTAACTTTTATTGTTTTAGTTTCAAATTGAAATAAAATGATTGACCCATGGCAAAGTTACCTACATCTAAAATTTCAAGTGTTTAGACCCAAAATTTGGCGGAGGAGTTTGGTAAAATCTGCAACGGTCAACTCTTTCAACGATGGAGGTTTAGCAGCCAAATTTCACCCCCAAAACTGATCAAAATGCTTGATGCCTGTCTGAATACTCGTTATGTAAAATTTCAAATGTTTAGACCGAAAATTGGCTGAGTAGTTTGCTAGAGAACGCAAAGGTCAATTTTTTTTTAACTTTGACCCCTTGGCAGCTCAAATTTTCGACCCAAGCCGATTAAAAAGCTTGCCCTATCTCTGAATACGCTTTATGGAAAATTTCAAATGTTTAGACTAGAAATTGGCTGAGTAATTTGGTAGAGACCGCAGAGGTCAAATTATTTTAAACTTTGCCCTCAATTTTGCCCCCTTAACATTTATTATTTTGGGCTCAAATCAAAATGAAAAGTTTGATCCATGTCATAGTAACCTACATCTAAAATTTCAAGTGTTTAGATCCAAACTTGGCGAAGGAGTTTGGTAAAGTTTTCAAAGGTCAAATCGTTGAACTTTGACCCCTTAACAGACAAATTTCTGGCTGAAAACCGATTAAAAAGATTTTCCCAAATCTCAATATTCCTTATGTTAAATTTTGAGTCTGTAGACTGAAAATTGACATTTGAGTAATTTGGGAGGGAAATGTACACAGACAGACACACACACAGGCAGACAGACATTTTCACATAGATTATATTATACTAGCGGGGGTACCCGGCGTTGCCCGAGTGTTTGTTTCCGGGACGGGGGGGAGTTTTAAAAAATGTTATGGTAGGTAAGTAGGAAGGATCAAACCCGGAGTCATGAGTAAAAGTAGGAAAATAAAGTGTGAAAAAAAAAAACAAAAAAAAAACATCTGCAACGTTAACAGTTCGGCCACCAAGAAAAGTCCATTCCAGTTGTTTAGAAAAAAAAAAAAAAAAAAAAACGACTACGGTAGGTCGGCGCGAACGTGAAAATATAATGTGAATTGTCCAGCACGCTAACCACTACGCCACAGAGCACTGCAGC
Organism: Euprymna scolopes; assembly: GCF_053919585.1. Classification (NCBI taxonomy): domain Eukaryota; kingdom Metazoa; phylum Mollusca; class Cephalopoda; order Sepiida; family Sepiolidae; genus Euprymna; species Euprymna scolopes. Next base: position 124,454,518 of record NC_136489.1, read on the forward strand.
TTAGTTCAGTGATTTTAAATAACTTCACATGAAAGAACTATGAAGCCAAACCGGTGTTCTCTTCTCAACTGTTCCTTGTGAACGATCCTAAAACGGTGTTAAGTGGTGGCAGGGGGAGGAGGAATTTATTAGAGAGAAAATATTTTACCACTTCCATTGATCTTAACCGATTTTGGCCGTGACTTCTCAGCAGAAAAAGTATAGAAATCTAAGATTATCGAGGAATTTAAGAAATAATAAGCCTATAACACACCTCAGATATTGTTCTGCCGTTTGTGCATATTATATTTGCATGAAATATCTTGATTTTTAATCCTATTAATGTCAAAATCAGACGGGAAAAAATGATTTCATTTTATTTATATAGAGAAGAGATTATATCATATTTGACCCAATATATATTAATGATTTTCAAAGTTAAAAAAAAAAAAACTCCTGCGCCACCAAGGAGAATTGAAACCAAAAAGTTTAGCATAGAATTTATTTTTTCCTCTGCCGTTAGTGACTGAACTATGAAGACATGTTTGCTGCAAGACTAAAAATTAAAACATGACCCAATAGCTATTGCGTTATGCATACATATTCGTAATGCCGGCGTATGACCTTTACCTGACAAATTTCTTCTTTTTTTTTTTGTACCGATTTTCCCGGGCTAAAACCCAAATATAAGATTTTGTATGGGTTCAGATGCCTTATATGTGAAGTTTCATGTCTATAGACCAAAAACTGCCAGAGGAGTTTGGTAGGAAAATTTTTTAAACAAAAATATATACGTATAGATAAATATATTTATATAGAAAGTGTTTTGTGCTTACTATAAACCTTTACGCAAATATTACGCAAGTATAAATCATGTAGAATATCTGCATTAATATAATTACACGTCATAGTTAACTAAAGATGATCATCCCATAAGAAAACCGAAAAAACTAAGAGGGAATTAATTAAAATGAATGTTTAAAAGAATATGCAAATTAGCTAGATCTTTTGCAGATGAATGCAATTCCATGACGCATATATAACAAAGTTGTATTTTCTTTTTAAATAAACAGAAAAAAGGTTTTTAATATGAATGTCAATTTTTAATATGAATATCAATACAAAGTTATAGGTATACTAGCAGTTCCGCTCGGCTTTGCTCGGGCCCTATGTACTGTTCATAACTTTATGTGCACATGTATATATTAAAAAGTGTGAATATGTACGGTGATGTCTTTCTACATAATAGACTTAATATTAACGTATCTCTCTCTCTCTCTCTCTCTCTATATATATATATATATATATATATACTAGCAGTTCTGCCCGGCTTTGCTCGGGCCCTATGTACTATTCATTATTTTACATGCCTATGTATATATTAAAAAATGTGAATATGTACGGTGATGCCTTTCTATATAATAGGCTTCCTTAACTACCATAGAGAAAAGGTGGTAGAGACCTCAAAAGTAATTTTTTTTTAACTTTGACCCCTTAACATTTATTGTTTTGGGCTCAAATACAATTAAAAAGTTTGATCCATGTCCAAGTAACCTATATTTAAAATTTCAAGTGTTTAGACCCAAACTTGGCGGAGGAGTTTGGTAGAGTCTGAAAAGGTCGACTCTGTAAACTTTGAAAAATTTTCGCCCCAAAATTGATTAAAATGCTTGCCGCATGTCTGAATACGCGTTATGTAAAATTTCAAATGTTTAGACCAAAAATTGGCTGAGTAGTTTGCTAGAGATCGCAAAGGTTAAATCTTTTAAACTTTGACCCTAATTTTGAACCCTTAACATTTATTGTTTTAGTTTCAAATTGAAATAAAATGATTGTCCCATGGCCAAGTTACCTACATCTAAAATTTCAAGTGTTTAGACCTCCAAACAAAACAAGTAAAAAGCTTGCCCTATGACTGAATATACTTTATGTAAAATTTCAAATGTTTAGACTAAAAATTGTCTGAGTAATTTGGTAAGGATCGCAGAGGTCATTTTTTTAAACTTTGACCCCAATTATGACCCCTTAACATTTATTGTTTTGGGCTCAAATAACATTATAAAGTTAGATCTGTGTCCAAGTAACCTAAAATTTTAAGTGTTTAGACGCAAAATTGTCGGAGGAGTTTTGTAAAGGTCAATTCGTTGAACTTTGACCCCTTAAAACCAAAATTTCTGGTCGAAAACCGATTAAGATTTTCCCAAATCTCAATACCCCTTATGTTAAATCTCGAGTCTGTAGACTGAAAATTGACAGGGTTACTTGGTTGGCATCTAAGCTTCAGCCTCTGTCCCATCGACGAAACGTTGCTTGTTCTACAAGTATTTTAATGGTGAATGCTCTGACGAACTGCAGACACTTGTGCCCCCACGACGCAGACACCCTCAACAAACCCGACAGGTAGCTAAATCCCACCTCCACACAGTAGAGATCCCTAGATGTAAAAGATCTTTCTACTCCAGTAGTTTCTTCCCCAGAACCGCTAGACTCTGGAATTCCATTCCAGGATCCTGCTTCCCTAACTGTACTGACATGCAGAAGTTCAAGTGCAATGTGAACCGACATCTTGCTGCCCAAATCCCTACATAGTGCCCCAGTAGTTGCTGACCCTGATAGTAGCCCCCTACACCAAAGTGGCAATGTGCCTTGTTTGGGGTGAAAATGTAATAAAAAAAAAAAATGTACACAGACAGACAGACAAACATTTTCACTTTTATGTATATATCGATTTAACTTTATTTGTTGTACCTACTTTTAATAACTACTAGTATTTCAGCCCGGCGTTGCCCGGGTGTTTAGAGGTGTATGTTGAGCAAAATACAAAAAAGTGGTAGTAGGAAAACAGGCTCGAACCCGTACCGTGAAGGAGGAAAAGAACGGGAAGAAAACGTGACATCTTTGCTATTACGACCACCATCAAACTGGGAGTGACGTAGTTTTAAATTAAGGCTAGACAATCGAAAAGAGGGGATGACTTTCGAAAATATTGACGAAAAAGGCGACCCTCCATGTAGAAAAGTGCTCAATTGAAGGTAAAGAAATGAATGTTTTTAGCCAATGTTTTGGTATTTTTCGTCTGAAGGGGCGAGCTTCAAACGATACTGATCTTGTGAAAGTCTGTCGCCTCTGTCGAAAATTATAGGCAGACATGCAAACATACATACATTTATATATTGGTAGCTCAAATTTTCGACCCAAACTGTTTTGTTTTAGGCGCAAATAAAGTTATTAAGTTAGATCCATGTCCAAGGAACATATATCTAAAATTTCAAGTGTTTAAACCCAAAATTGTCGGAGGAGTTTGGTAGAGTTCTCAAAGGTCAAATCATTGAGCGTTTACCCCCCTTAACAGCCGAATTTCTGGCTGAAAACGGATTGCAAAGATTTTCCCAAATCGCAGTACCCTGTATATCAAATTTCGAGTCTGTAGATTTTAAATTGACAGTTATTGCGTAGTGAAATGTACACAGACACACAGACACACACAGAGACAGACAGACTATTCCTTCATACTTATTTCATATCTAAATGTCACCAAGCCAGTTCTTTTTATCTATATTTGCATTTTAGATAATTCTGGTCCTTCTCTTCTGATACAAAGCATTTAATTTCGAAATGTCATGGCCTATAAAGTTGTTTTTTTTCTTAATTTTCCCCTTAACTTTTCCTTATTTTGATGATGATATAATAAAGTTATATATATTCCTCATCTTTCATTTAATATTAGTAGTTGCTCCTCTTAATAGAGTTGAGCTTTTCTTATCTGGATAAGTTTGCATTTTTAAAGATTTACACTTTGATAGGGAGACAGGCTCTTTCAGTCTTTGACGAACCATGGTAACCCATGTAGGTATGCCTGCGCGTGAAATGTTTGTGGCAGGAGGTGCACAATCTCCAATCACACCTCTCCTGAGTCGACATAGTTAAATACCAGTGGGAAGTGACAGCACATACAGCACCTACAATTCCCAAATGGTCATCTATCTGGTACTGATATATATATGTATGTACATATATATATGTATGTACATATATAGGTATGTACATATGTATGTATATACATATATATATATATATACATATACGTATATATATATATACATATATATGTATATACATATATATATGCATATAGTACATATATATGTTTCTACACATCTATATAATCATAAAACTCAAAAGACCTTGTAACGAGTGATGTAACCTACTTTCCGGTTACGACATCCAGTTGCGCATGCGCACATAAACATTAACCCATAACAACGTAAACAAATAAACACAAATCGCTTCTTTTGCAGATTTTGACCTGCGCACTAAAATATTAACATTATTATTTCAAAATTATTATTTAACATGGGAAGAGTGGGGGTGTTTTGCAACTATTCTTTATTAGAATTATAGTGTCGCTATTTTCTTACAACTAAACAAACTTAACCCGGTGACAAACATAAGAACAATTGTAGTAAAGCTAAGACTACTACTACTACTATTCTCTATCCGTCACCTTTTCCTTCCTTCATTCCTTCTTTTTTATTTTTTGTTTACATTTCTAGATACAAAATAGTTGTTTAGGTTTTTTGCTTCATGTTTTGCTCCATTTCTGGTTATTCGGGTTTTCTTTCGCTAATATTGTGGCCTGGTAAACTACGCTTTTTATTAGTTAGTTATTTTGAAGTGGGCAAAGTGTGCAGTATCTACAGACGACCCATGTAAACTATACCTTTATGAAAAATTTGCTATCCTGTACTTTAAAGAACCCCAACATCTATTAAACTATAGAAGAGAAATAGCGAACAACAGTGTTCACAAGCTAAAATTTATTCTAGGATAGCGATACAAAAGAATTTAAAAGCTAACAAAAACAATAGAAAATAAACACATAAATAAATTAAATACACATGAATATACATAAACTATCACACAAATATGTATCTATACATATATATATGTATATATATATGTGTGTGTGTGTGTGTGTGTGTGTGTGTGTGTGTGTGTATAAACTAACATAAAAACCTAACCTAGATTTAAAACAGGTCAAGAATCTAGATATCATCGCTAAATAGAGCAAACACAAAGGAACAGGTCAACCAGAGGTCAACTAGACCTTTGTCCGATAAGTGCATGCTCATTGGCTGATAGGAAGGGCGCGGCGGATACTAGACAGTTGAATGGCTAACTAAAATCGCAATAGAAGGTGCGTATATAAAAACGATAGAATACCACAAAATTCGCGCATAAGCCTGAAGAGTCCTAGAGTGGATGAAACGCGGAATAGTCATTGTAGCTGAATCTACATTTTATAACTTACTATATATAAATATATATATATACATATATATATATATATATATATATATATATATATAGTATATATATATTTGTATATGTATACATGTATGTATACATATATATAATATATATATTTGTATACATATACATATATATGTATACATATATATGTATAAATATATATAGTATATACATATTTGTATATATATACATATATATGTATACATATATATAGTATATATATTTGTATATATATATACATATATACGTATACATATATATATAGTATATATATATATTTGTTAATATATATACATATATATATGCATACATATATATAGTATATATATATTTGTTAATATATATATACATATATATATGAATACATATATATAATATATATATATTTGTATATATATAAATATATATATGTATACATATCTAAAGTATATATATATTTTACTATATATATACACATATATATATATATGTATACATATGTATATAGCATATATAGAGAGTATATAGATAGACATACATATAGTCTATATATAGTTTATATAAAGTATATATATAAATAGACTTAATATAGGATATATATAGTATACATGTAGTATATATAAATAGTATATATATATATATATAGTATGTGTATAGTATATACAGTATATATATAGTATGTATAAAGGAAAATATATTGCGCATATATTTATATATATATAGTATATATATAGTATATATAATATTTATATGTATAGTACATATATATAGTATATACTTAGTATATATATAGTATATATATATATATATAGTGTATATAGTATTTATATGTATAGTACATATATATATAGTATATACATAGTATATATATATATATAGTATATAAATATATCCATATAGTATATAAATATATATAGATACATATATGTATATATAGTATATATATATATATCGTATATATAGTAGATATATGTACTGTATAGTATATATATATATATTTATATAGAATAAAGTATATATATAGTATATGTATATATAAATAATATACAGTATATATAGTACATATATATATTTATACATACACAGTATATATATACTACACATATATATATGTATTTATAACTATATATATGTATATATATATGTATACAGTATATATATAGTACATATATATGTATATATATTCATACGTATATAGTATATATTGTATATATATACATATATAGTATATATTGTATATGTATATATTTACACATATATTATATAGTATATATATATATAGTATGTATGTATGTATATATATACATATATATCATTTATGTCAGGTCATGTCATGTCATATGCTACTGGCACCATGTAACCCAGTACTACCTGCCTCATGGTCGGGTCACCGGCGACTAATCTGGTTCCCCCACCAGACCTGTTTGGTGAAGAGGGCAGCTAGTCTCCCTGAAGGATTAAAAACAACACCTTCCAAAGGGCGAATGAACTCTTTTTCTGGGTCAACGGCCAAGTAGCACCGTGTATATTTGTGTGTGTGTATATGTGTATTGGGGTAGAGAGGGCTCCCGTAAGCCGTGGTGAAGGCAACCTTTCTAGGAGAAGCAAAGCTCTGATTTAAAAAACCATAAAGCGGAAGACCAGTGCCCGCATTAAGCTGGTCTGCAGTTTAATTTGTTGCTGGCTATCTTGCTCCTGCTTGTTGCTGGATCTCAACATTTTGAACCGAGAGAGAGAGAGACTTAGCTGTCGTATAAAGCTAAGACTCTGTAACATCATATTTGTATAGATACTCCCTCAGACATTTGGAATCATGGATTTTAAATGTCTGAAGGAGTGACACTTGTCTGACAAGACGTTGCAATCATCACATATATATATATTTATACATATATAGTATATACTATATAATGGAATATTGTAACATTCATACCTAAATAGTATATAGTATATATATAGTATATATATTCATATATATAGTATATATATACATTTATACATACAATACATTGTGTATATGCAGAAGCTATATATATATATATATATATATATATATATATATATATATATATATTTATATATATATATATGTATATATATATATATATATATATATATTTATATATATATATATGTATATATATATATATATATATTTATATATATATATATGTATATATATATATATATATATATATATATATATATATATATATATATATATACATATATATATATATTTAAAGTGATGGTTGTGTAGTTCCAACGATATATATATATATATTTACTCATCTATACCATTAGCGTATATAACGATGCTCTTTGTGTAAACAAGCGGACGACGTAAAAACAACGATATTCACGACTTACACAGAAGCTGCTGATTAGCGTAATGATGAGGAGCCTTGACTGTCAGGTTTCAATCCTGGCTTGAGGTAGTTGCCTGTATATATGTATATTACATTGAGCTTCTTAAATAAGGTTGATATATATTATAAGATAATATATGTCTACAGAAATATAACTCTGTATTGTATTTATTGAAATATAAATATATATATATAGTATATATTGTAGTTATATAGCATATATATGATATATATATATATATACAGAATATATACGATATATATGCAGTATATATATAGTGTATATATAGTGTATATGTTTTATATATGTAGTATACGTGTATTATATTTATTATATATGCAGCATATATAATATATATGTAGTATATGTAGTATATACTGAGTATATATATATATATATATATATATATATACAGTATATACGGAGTATATATATATATAGTATATATGGAGTATATATATAGTATATATGCATATATATATACATATACTATATACATATATATATGTATATAGTATATATGGAGTATATATATGTATATAGTATATATGTAGTACATATATATATATAATATACATAGAGTATATATATGTAGTATATATAAATTATATATGTATTATATATATTGTACACATAGTATATATAGTATATGCGTAGTATATATAGATATAGTGTATATGTAGTATATATATAGTATATTTATATATATAGTATATATATACTATATTTATAGTATATATATAGTATATAAATATATAGTGTATATATAGTATATATAATATAGTATATAGTATATATATAGTATATATACTATACTATATATATATTGTATATATCGTATATATATACTATATATAGTGTGTATGTATATATACTATATATATTTTATATATATAGTAAGTAAATAATATATACATGTACATACTACGTATATAGTGTATAGATGTATAGTATATATTCTATATATAGTGTGTATATATAGTATGCACATATATATAATGTATATATATTGCATATATCGGTTATATAGTGTATATATATTATATATACTATGTATATTATATATAGTGTATATTTATAGTATATATATTATATATGGTATATATACTGTGCATATATAGTATACATATCTAGTATGTATAGGGTTTATATATACTATATATAGTGTGTATATATATAGTATATCTACATTTCGAGTATCCTATATATAGTGTATATATATATATATTATATATATATTGTATATATCGTGTGTGTATATATACTTTATATATACTATATATAGTGTGTATATATAATATATATATACTATTTATATAGTGTATATAGTATATATACTATATATATAGTGTATATATACTATATATATACTATCTATATAGTGTATATATTGTATATATACAAAATATATATATCGTGTGTGTGTATATATAGTATATATATACTTTATATATAGTGTATATATAGTATATATACTCTATAGTGTATATATTTTATATATACTATATATATATATATAGTGTGCATGTTTATATATATGTTATATATATACTATCTATAAAGCGTGTATATAATGTATATATAGTATATATATATATCTATTATATATAGTGTGTATATATATACTATATATATAGTGAATATTGATTGTATATATAACGTTTATGTATCTACTATATATATAGTGTGATGCATAGTATATATATACTATATATAGTATATATATACCATATACTTAGTATATATGTACTTACTATATATATGTACAATATATATAGTGTATACATACTGTATATATAATGTATATATAGTATATATGGATAATGTAGTATACGTATATAGCATATATATATACTATATCTATTGTGTGTATATATATAGTATATATATACTTGTATATATATACTAAATGAATATTGTATATATATGGTATATATACTATATATATAGTGTATATACTATATATAGTGCATGTATACTATATATACACTATATGTATAGTGTATATATATAGCATATATACAGTTTATATTTATAGTGTATATATAGTGTATATATAGTATATATACTATTAATATATTGTATGTATATTGTATATATATAGTATATATGTATAGTATATATTTATATGTATAGTGTATATATAGTATATATATAGTATATATAGTGCGTATATATAGTATGTATATCTAATATATATAGTGTATATACACGTAGTATATATAATATATATAGTGTGTATGTATATATAGTATGTATATACTATATGTACTGTCTACATATATAGTATATATGCTGTATATATAGTGTGTATGTATATATTATATACATACTATGTATAGTGTGTTGGTGTATATGTATATATATATATATATATATATATATATATATATATATATATATATATATATTATACCGAAGTATGTATATATATTATGGATTACGAGCCCTTTAATGTCAGCGCATATGAATAGGCTATGTTGTTTATGCGCTTGCGTTTGACAGGTGAAAAGGTCAGATCAATCTCGCAAAAGAGGTAAAAATTTTATACAATCTATATAGATTTTATTACAAAATATGTATTCATATCTATCTATGTATCTATCTATCTTTCTTATTTATCGCTTTCTATTTCTTCCTCTATCATTTTTTGTTATCGTTAAGGCGGCGAGTTTAAAACGGTTGAGATTCAATCGTGGTTGGCGCCGGTCGTAAAAGTTGAAATTGGCTCCTGTATCTTAAGTCTCCGAGTTAAAGAAAGGCTGCTCGTATATATATATATATATATATATATATATATATATATATATATATATATATATATATCAGGTATATTTTTTACTTATTTGATTTAACGCTGAATTCCAACACAAAGGTTTCCACTCAGATAATTAATTCTCAGGAGAGAATTAATTACGATGGGACAAATGACGCTGAGAACTCAAAGGACCAAACCCGACGTCATATCAACCCCTTGATTAAAAGGGAAACGTTTCCTCTGATGCAGGCTCCGACATCTTTGTATGGGACTTCGGAATCCATACAGAATTTAAAATTGCGTCTTTTATTGGGTAGCTTGTTCTCGTTCCGTCGGTCATGACTTGGTAGAAGTGTTAAGTAATTATTTTTTCTATTTATTTTAATTACTATCGCCTGTAGTGGACAAATGAACCATAAAGCTACAGAAAATTGTCACTTAGAATTCAATGTATTCAACACCTTTATCTGTTGCACTTCGAATCAAAAGATTTCTGAGTTGTAACACAAAACATTTTCAGTTCAAATAGATTCACTTGATGAAGGTCGGAGATCGCATCGATTGAAATGTGAAAATAACAACCAAGATAAGAAATGTTAATCAAAATAATCCAAATAATCTTATATATATATATATATATATATATATATATATATATATATATATATAAAAGTGAGAATGTGTGTGAGAGAACACTTCTCAGCCTATATACAGAACGAATTTTTGATCTACAGGCTTGAACTTTGGTATATAGTGTATTCGGACATGTGGAAAACCTTTTAATCAGTTTTTATTCAGAAAAAAGGGTAAAAATTGAAAAATTGGTACTTAGGGAGAGGGGGTCATCGGATTTTTATTTGTTCGTCAATGATTTCACGTGATTCAAAAACACTTTTTAAAGAACGTGGCAATGTGGTCTAAATGTTACTGTACTTGATTCGCTCTTTTTAGGTTTTTGTTTCGATCTGAGCTAGAGTATTTTTTTTTACTTACAAGAAATGAACTGTTTAGAAAAAACAAAATACTCACATGCACATATCTCACTTTCTATTCATATATTTAAAGGAATTTAACGTTGCATTTAATAAAGCCAAAATGAAATGAAAGAGTAAGTATTTTTTTTTTACGGAGTGTCTCTTTAAAAATCGAGTAATTATCAAATCAATACGAAATTTTCCCCGATTATTTAGTGAAAAATGAATTTTATAGCGGTGTACCTTTTATCATAATCGATATTTATATATTTTTTGCCTACAAACCTCCATTCTTCATTTGTGGTTATAAATATGCTTGAAATAATGAGCCGAAACCGAACAAAATGTATTGCATTGTTGGGAAAGTGAGGATTGTAAATTAAACAAACAAACAAAACATATTTGTGCACGTATCAGATTTTAAGGTTGAAAATCCGAATTTTGAATATGTTTAATTTTTCTTCTATTGTGTTTTGAAGTGTTAAATTTGTTGAATATGTTAATAATAATAATAATTACTATCTTTCAGATTATCAAAAAAAAACTTATATATTTTCATTATTTTTACGAAAAACATAACTTTTATATCTTTGAAAAATAAATTAATAATTTTCTTTTAGTGAACCCAATATTGCTAATATACCATTAAATAGGAAATGTTTTTAAGAATCGATACCAAAAAGAAAAAAAATCGATTAATAATACCGCATTTTGCTAAAGATACGATAATTTCATTCTGCAATTTGTTGTTACGTGATATTACCTCAGCTATGATAGACCATAAGGCCTACAAACAGTTGTTCGTATTACAAACAATTGTTATCTCCCCCTTTTCTTAAATTACGTCAAATTTTAATGAAAGTCTTTTTCACAAATTATCCAATGAAATCTGGGGAAAAAACAATTTTATATGGTTTATGGAAAAAACTGTTTCATATGGTTTATGGAACAAGCATATGGTTCACAGATTACAAAACGGAAAATGATTGTAATCATGAAATTACAAATACATTCAATTTTTGAAAAAAAAAAAAAAGATTTAATATTGATGTAAAATAAAAATATAAAAACACAAAGTTTTAGTTTATTTTTATTTACATTTTTTTACTAGGAAAAGTTTAAAGCTTGATAGAAATTTGTGTGAAGTAAAAAATATAAAGCGAAAATAACATAATATTGAAGGTATTTCGTTAGGAATTATAATTTAATTCAATTATTAAAATGCGGTATTTACTGATTTGGTTACATTAAAGAATATTTTAAGGGTAAGATTGACTACAAATGAATGAAGGGGGTTAATGTCGTCCATTGGTGTTGATGAAGACTACAAACATTGCTGGTTTTGGGGCTAAGATCAGAGTGTACTATCTGCTCTGATGCTACACTTAACCTATCCTTTCCTCGTTCAAAAGGAGAAATCTTTCTAGACTGGGGCAATTTAAATTTTTGTTCTTATCTAGAGTGCCCCATTTTGGGGAGGCTGATTTTCTCCACATTAAAAACCGATCTTGTGTTTAACTTTGTCCTCCTGGGGAGACAAGTAAATAGGAACATTATTGGTTTGTCAACTATCTGATGATCTTCTGACTTTCGCTTGACTTAGTTTAAAGTGTGGGTGACTTGCATCTACCTCACTCTCTCGTCCAGAAACATTTTGTCCCGATGGTATGATAGGATCAAGGCGATCAAGCGTGATACTAGATAGAGGAGTAGTCTCCAGCACATACGGCGCCTAGCATTCCCAAAATAGTCGCCCATCTAGTACTGGCCAGCCTCCTAGTTGTTTAACTTCGGGGGTTATATATATATATATATATATATATATATATATATATATATATATATATATATATATATATATATATATAACCTTTATAAAGTTGATTCTTCACTGAATCGTCAAAACAAACATTAAAAATACATGGAAATTTACAACACTAAATGAAGTTCATTTAGTCTTGTAAAAGGCTACCGTAGTTTCTTCCAAACTATCATTAAATTTTGAATTTTTTAATTTCGCAACACGAAATCTATGGAGTGAGATAAAAGATGGAATTAATTGAAATTCAGGTACTTATGTCATAATAGTTTTGCATAATCTTATTGCAAATCATCCTAAATCGTATTTAGACAAAAAAATTAATTGATTAATTTTTTTTTTTTTTAAATATGTTAAATATGTTATGCGTCAAGACAAAAACGAATTGTGTTTTTTTGAAAATTTTAAATACTATTAAAAATAGTGGAAAAGGTTTTATATTATTCTGCTTTTCATATGATAAAATTAAGGCTTTTATTTTTCAGGAAAGAAAAGTTTCTTAAGAATAATGTATTTTAACAGATTTTTATTTGTTAAAAAAAAAAACAACTTGTTTTTTTTTTCTATTGGGGGGGGCATGCCTAAAAGTTTAATACATACGGTATTTCTGCTTATAGTGAATAAGAATTCTGCATTAAATAAGATATAATGTTTATGCGTATTTTACGACCGGGCAACGGCGAGCGGCCTGCTAGTTTGTTTATATAAAGCGTTTATTTCTGTGCATATGTGCGCATATGCGTTCTTGTTTACTGCGCGCTTAAACTTGTTTGTGGATATCTGTGCATGTCTTAATGTTTGTGTGAGTGTTTGGGTGTCGGTGTAAGTGCGTGTGGGGAGGTGTATGTACGTTGCACGTTTGATTAATGTTAATTGGCTACAAATTACGCAGGAACTTGAACGTCTCAAGAATAATAGAAATGCAATTGCTGCAATAGACGCTTCTTTTTTGTGGGGACGGGAGGGGGTTCGTGGGTGAGGCGGGAGGGGCACGCATGTTATTAGCACAGTTTCGGCACCCTCGTCTTCCCACCAACTTTGTTATCGACGTCACGTGACGCTTACTCAGACGATTCGACCCAAAGTGGCACGTCTTAAAAAAAAAAAAAAAGTTAGGAATCCTCTGAAACTTTGTTTCTAATTGACAGCAATAAAGGCAAATACCAGTTTTTATCTCTCTCTTTCTGACTCTCCTCATTCTGTCTGTCTGTCTGTCTGTCTGTCTGTCTGTCTGTCTGTCTGTCTGTCTGTCTCTCTCTCTCTCTCTCTCTCTCTCTCTCTCTCTCTCTCTCTCTCTCTTACTCCCTAATATCATTATTCGATAATTTTCCACGTGTATAAAAGAAGTGGTATTACAGTTAAATTACCTACGAGATGTACCGTGTTGTTGTTGTTGTTGTTGTTGTTGTTTGTTGTTTTTTTTTTGTTGTTGTGTTGGGGAAAAAAAGAGAAGATATTATGTTGTGAACCCAAAATTACACTGTATTACACCACCAAAATAGACTGATATCATTTATTTATCTTTATCAAGACAGGCAGTTTAAACACGAGGAAAACACATATTGGGACAGATAAATATGTATAGTATTTATTTTTTATAATTGTTGTTTGTTTTGGCCGACGTTGTCGAGACGGCCCTCTCTCCTAAGTTCCACAATTTTCACGGGTTTGTATTACTGTACACATAGATTCGAAAAAGTTGGCAAAAAAACAAAAAACAAATATATAACAAATAAATGTAATCAAAGGCAAGATAAGTTACTTTTCTACCTAACTGGATACTTTTTTTTAGTGATTTTATTTAATGTAACATGTTTATTCACCTCGAAAAACATACAGTGTTTACCGATGTATTTGAAAATTCAAAATGGCGCCCGACTTTCTGTTGAAAACGGTAAGTTTGAAAAAAGGAGTTAAAAATAAGAAACTATACAAAATACTGTTAGAAACCCGCCGAATATATGTCAGCCTATGTCACGGTAACATATTGAGCGAGTTTCTAACAGTATTTTGTATATATTTTTTATTTTTAACTCATTTTCCCAAACTTACCATGTTCAACAGAGAATCGGGTGCCATTTTGAATTTTCAAATACATCGGTAAACACTGTGTTTTTCGAGGTGAATAAACATTTTATATTAAATAAAATCACTAAAAAAATTATCCAAATAGGTAGAAAAGTAACTTATCTTGTCTTTGATAACATTTATTTGTTATATATTTGGGTTTTTTTTGACAACTTTTTGAATCTGTCTGTACAGTAATACAAACACATTTTCACTTATTTATTTATTCATTCATTTATTTATTTATTCACTTTTTCCTGTTAATATCATCGATTACAGACTTACGTATCAAATTATGAAAAAAAAATCGAAATTTTTTATAACTTTTCACGTGAGGGTTCAGTTTTCAATTATAGCGGTGTACTAAATTGAACACGAACTTCGTGGCCACGATGAATAGATGAATAAGATGAATAGATAGACACATACATACATAGATGAGATGGATACAAACATAGTTGAGAGAGTGGGGGTGCAAAGAAATCTTCCTTTTTTTTTTTTTAACCTTTCCGTTGTAACCCCGAACTTCCGGTCACATCAGAGAGAGTTGCCATTTTTTTTTCAACGTGGTCACAACGTTCGTATTCAATTTAGTAGAACGTTATTATTGAAAACTGAACCCCCACATGAAAAGTTATAAAAATATTTTTTTCAGTTTTTTTTTTTTTTTTTTTATAATCTGAAACTTAAGTCTGTAATCAATGATATTAACAAAAAAGAAGTAAAAAAAAAACCCCAAAAAAAACCTGAGAATTGTGGAATTAAGAGAGTAGGGGCAGTCTCGACAACGTCCGCCTTTGCTTTTTTTTTTTTTTTCAGTTACCTTGTGACACAATGATAAAGCGCTCTCTTAGGGAGGGGGGGACAGCTCTTAATATTTATACCTAACCTTTTTTGTCCTTTTGCAAAGATAAGTAAAGTTGAAAAAAAAATGTTATGGCAAACACTGTGAATACAACAACTCTTCGCTTGTTTAAGAGACGTCACCAGGGCACACACAAACCAAATTACTCTTTCTTTTGCTAATTTCAAGATTCTCAGTAGTAATGTTAAGAATAGTATTGAGATTATTAATCGAAATCAGAAATTAAAAATATATATATCGGAACTTTTTAGGTATCAAAATCAATATCGGATTTGAAAAAAATGATTTGAGCTTAATTTCCGATTGTAAAAATGATTTTTAGTTTTTCTTTTATGTTTTTTTTTATTTTATTTTCCATTGTTGATGCTAATGATAAAACGATAAATGTTTACTGATTTTAACTACAAGTAAGGAAGCCGAAAAGTTGCATCGGCTGAAACGTTGTTGGAAAATCGTCCAAGATAAGAATAGTTGCCCGCATAATAATCCAAATAACTTATATACGATAGCGTGTGTCACCCGGGTCGTTTAATTGTTATGAAATTCCATTAAAACGAAGAAAAAAATTAGTGTCGCTGTTGAGGCAACGCTATTAAACATGATTTGTTCTTCTTAGCCTTTTAGCCAAGACCAAAGTGTAGTATCTGTTCTTCAGACCCTACATTTCAATTTTTTCTCTCTCAGTGGAGGAAAGGAACCAAAAATTTTTTCTCTCTCAGTGGAGGAAAGGAACCAAAAATTTTTTCTCTCTCAGTGGAGGAAAGGAACCAAAAATTTTTAACGCGGAGAAAAGGACCCAAAAACTGTTTTAGTCGTTTACGACTAAGACAATTTTTGGTTCCTTTTCTCCGCGTTAAAAAAACGACCCTGGCGTCTAAATCTCTCCCGTGGGGAGGCATTGCAAATAGGTACTATATTTCATGTAAGAAAGTTTTAATATTACAAAAGTAACTGGAAAAGTAATTTCTGATTTAATTAAAAAATTCCCTGGAAATGTCCCTTCTGATTAATTATAAAATGCACTCGAAATGTCTCTTCTGATTAATTATAAGATGCCTTGAAAAATGTCCCTTCTGATTTTTTTTTGTTTGTCTCCCCACAAGGGCAGAGTTGGACATGAAGTCGGTTAAAAATCTGAGGGGAAACCAGCTCCCCAAAAGGGCCACTCTGGTCAGTAACAAAAATAAAAATTGTATCAGTAATGAAGAATTTCTCCTCCATTAACGAAGACCAAAAAAGAGGGGATTTAAGTCACTGGAATGCTAAGACTGATACTACACTCAGAAATTCATATTGAAGCAATGGTTGCCTCATCTCTAACCGTGTTAATGTTTTTATGTATTAATTTCGAAAAGCTGTTGAAACAGTTTATGATTTAAACATTACTTTATTTCAAGTATATTTTAAACAGTGGAGTGGGGGATATGAAGTCAGTCCCGGAAATGACTGAAACTGTTTACAATTTAAACACTACTTTATTTCATGTATATTTTTAACAGTAGTGTAAGGGATACGAAATCAGTCCCAGAAATGGCTGAAACCATTTACGCATTAAACACTGCTTTATTTAATGTATATTTTAAACAGTGGGGTGGGGGGATAAGAAGTCAGTCCTGGAAAGGGCTGAAACAGTTTACTATTTAAACATTTAATTATTTCATGTATATTTTTAGCATTTGGTTGCGGATATAAAGTCAGTCCCAGAAATGGCTGAAACAGTTTACGATTTAAACATTACTTTATTTCATGTATATTTTTAATAGTGGGGTGGCGGATATGAAGTCAGTCCCGAGTTTGAATGTGATAAGTGCAAATATATACTAGCAGAAAGCGTCGCCCAGTATTGAATGAGAAAGGTGGAAAACATATAGTAGCAGAATACCCAGTGTCGCCCGGGATCGAATGAGATAGGTGAAAGATATATACTAGCAGAATATGCGGCGTCACCTGGGATTGGATAAGATAGGTGGAACATATATACTATGAGAATATCTGGAATTGATTGCTGTGTTTGTAATGAAATAATCAGCCCAGACAAAATATCAAAGTTATTATTTAAGTAAAGGGGAGTGACATAGTGGGTTAAAGTTATGAAAATTATTGTCGAAATTAGTAACATAGCTAAGAAGTATGAAAAATCATGAAATGTCAGTTACTTGAATGGTGTGTTTGTAATAAAATAATAAGCCCAGACAATATATCAAAGTTCTTATATTAGTAGGAGGGGCATAACGTGTGTTTTTAATTATAAAAAATGATTGTCGAAATTAGTAACATATCCAATAATTATGAGAAATGATGAAATGTGAGTTAATTGACTGGTGTGTTTGTAATGAAATAATCAGCCCAGGAAATATATCAAAGTTATTATTTTAGTAAGGGGGCGATACAGTTTTAATAAAAGGGCTAGAATAATATGACTGTGACTTCCTTCATGCTGAACAGAACGCCCACAGAATGCCCAGCAGCATTATATTACATATGAATTTCCACAGGTCCCACTAGTATATATATTAATACGATAGCGTGTGTGTTCTTTTGTGTGTCACGCTTTCCGGCAAATTTGATTGGTTAAGATTTAAATCCGGAATATACATTAATTACAGAATACACATTTACGAACGCTCAAAACAGCATTCGAATAGCATGTTATTACAGCTATATTTGTTTTTAATTCAATAAAATTTAGGGCTATATCTTTCAAAAGTTGTTAAGAAATAATTGATTTTAAGTTATTCCATATTAAAAAAAGGTATAATCCACATCTCTCGGCCGGTGGTGACAAAAATTTGAGCAGTTATTTGGGGTTTTTTTTTTCATTGTTTATTTTTCTTTACATTTGTTTATTGAGAGAGAGAGAGAGAGAGAGAGAGAGTAAGAGAGAGAGCAAGAGAGAGAGAGACGAGAGAGAGAGATGCTGATGTCTTCGTTCATTAAAATATTATTGCTACTACTAATTGCTATACCATGTAAACAAAAGCCCAGATGCACATGTTATAAAACCTCAAAGTCAGCAACACGTTATTACCGAAACGAAACTGGTTTTGTACATAAAATATTTTAATAAAAATATTATATATATATATATATATATATATATATATATATATATATATATATATATTAAATGACAGTTCCTTTTTCTAAATAAATTATTTTTATTACAACATTGTTTTAACTAAAATAGTTTCATGAAAAACTGGTTTTGGTAAATAAAATATTTTAGGTACTCATGCAGAGAGTGATCCAGACATAATTCAGAGTTCGCCCGGCTTTCTCCGGAACATGACGTCAACAGCCGGAGTAAGCCGAGCGTCGCCAATGAAAGCATAACAAGAAAAGAAAACTTACTTTAAATTTTACGTTTAAACTGTAAAGAAAAATGTTATAACAATATGTTTTTTTCTTTCTCTCTCTCTCTCTCTCTCTCTCTCTCTCTCTCTCTCTCTATATATATATATATATATATATATATATATATATATATATATATATATATATATATATTGTGCAAATGGAAATTCAATTAACTTTCTTGGAGTTATATTTTTGGATTTTACTGTCATTGGATTATTTACCGTTCACCAGACTATCCATTCACGTGTAATCACCTTTTTCTTCACCATATTCCCTCTGCTTCACTTTTTGCTATAAAGTAAGATCTTTGATTTACTTGCAGTTTCATCAAATACTTTTGTATGCAAAATTCGATCCCGCATTTTGCTAATTCCTACCCTCTGATGAGAAGGAAAGTATTTCTTCGAAACTCTGCGGATTAAGGACTATCCGCTTATCAAGTGTTTCCTTTTCAGATTAAATATGTTTTTAACTCTTTTTTAAAGTGTTTTTTAATATGTTTTATTAACTGTTTATTAACTGTTTCCTCTTATTTATATATATATATATATATATATATATATATATATATATATATATATATGTATATATTAAAATAAATAATGTTAAAGATTTTTTTGTTCGAGAAAAGTTTTAGAGGTAAGTCAAATAAATACTTTCAAGGAATGTAATTTGTAATTTTTTTTTGTCAAGAAAAATTTAAAACAATTTTTTTATTTTTGTTTTTTGGGGTGTTATTTTTTTACTTTTTTTTCAAGGAAAAACCTGAGAACTAGAAAAATTGAAACAAAACTGGGTGGGATATTTTTTTTTTCATATTAAAACAGACATTGTTGTTGTTTCCTCAGACCGGTGTTTTATTAATGGTGTGTGTACGTAGATCGTATTCCGCGTTCGTGCTGGAGGTCTTTCTGTGTTGCTAGCTCGAACGCCCACAAGTCGATGATTTTAATTATGATGGCAATTGTCAGCCTAGACTTGCCAAAAAAGTTACCAGTCCAGATGACGTAAAGGTTCGGCATAGCCATCACTTACCTTTCCTCTTATAATAAGATTGCACCTGTGTTCACATAGTGCACAAGTTTTCATCCGTGCCAGTAAATTCTTTCTTGACAAAATCGAGGACTCTGGCTGGTGTTTTCAGCTGCTCACTTAAGACTGTAAAATTTATGATTTTTTTTTCTGATGTGAAAGTACGAAATGGTGAGCTTTTCTTTTTTTTACTAATTTGTTTTGTTTTCTTCCTCTTCCAAATTGTCGTCTGCTGCTTTGAATTTTCAACTCGCATAAACACGCGTCGCATTGAAAACCATCGTGCTACATTGTCATTGGCTCAACTTTATGTTACGTCAGACAGCTTAATTTCCTCGGCGACGCTCGGCTTACTCCGGCTGTTGACGTCATGTTCCAAGGAAAGCCGGGTGTGTGCTAAGTTACGTTTGGATCACTCTCTGCATGAGTACCATATTTTAATCTATATATTAATACGATAGCGTGTGTGTTATTTTCTGTATTACATTTTTTTTTCTTCTAAGTTTAATTGTTATGGCTTTCCATTTCTTGTAATAAATAATTTTACCAAGAATTTTTCATCAGTTTTGGTTACGGTTTCGATTATAGCTGAAAGAACTCAAGTTATACATACATACATTCTTGTTTCTTCATAAGTTTTGGTTTTTCGATTCAAGCTGATGCACTCAAGCCATATGGATATATTTTTTATCTTTGAAATCACAGGTTTATAATATATAAGAATGGATCGAAAATTGACTCTTATACGAAATCTGCATAAATTAAAATATCATATTTAAGCATATTTTACGACCAGGCAATGCTGGGCATACCTGCTAGCTTAGATAAATACTTTTGCAGTTTTAACAAAAGAGCTACAATGATATCAGGGTGTCTCCATTTACGCTGAACATTCACAAAAATGCCAACATCAATATATTACATATGAAAGAGTCCACTGTGGAATTTCCACAGGTCCCGCTAGTCTATATATTAATACGATACCATGTGTGTTCTTTTGTGTGTCATGCTTACACCCGAGTCGTTTGATTGTTATATATTTCCATTTCTTGTCATAAATAATTTAACCAAGTATTCTTCACAAGTTTTGGTTTCGATTATTTTTTATGGCACTCCAGTAATCTATTTTTTTTTTATAAATAATTTTATCAAGAATTCTTTAAAAGTTTTGGTTTCGGTTTCGATTATGGCTGAAGGAACTCAAGGTATATATATATATATATATATATATATATATATATATATATATATATATATATATATATATATTCATAAGTTTTTACTTCACTTTCGATTCAAGCTAATGCACCCAAGTTGTATAGATATATTTATTTTATTTTTGAAATTGCAACTTTATAATATATAAAAATCGATAGAACATTAACTCTATAATAATATATACGAAATCTGCAAGAATTAAAATTTAAATTTAAAGCATACTTTACGACCAGGCTTTGTCAGGTGTTGCTGCTAGCTTAGATAAATACTTTTGTAGTTTTAACAAAAGAGCTACAATAATATCAGAGCGTCTCCATTTACACTGAACATCTACAGAATGCCAACATCAATATATTACATATGAATGAGTCCCCTGTGGAATTTTCACAGGTCCCGCTAGTATAAAGTATTAATTCATTCTCAAAAATTCCAAAACATATTTCACCACGTCTTCAACTCACCATTGTAAGAAAACCTTCGTATTGGTTGTATATGCATCAACATACTCGTTCTTGATATTCCATGTTGTGATGAATCTTCTGTTTATTTTCCTGCAGAATGGTCATGAGGGGAATTAGACTCTATGGTGGTCCGAACTCTTCTTCCATATATTGAAGTAGTCGACCATTTTTTTTATTTACAGTTCCCAATCATACTCCTCTCGAATTTGTGCAGAGGCTGAATAGTCTGCAAATTTGTTCCTCAATGTAATTAGAGGTTGATTGCCAGGCCATTTCAAAGATGCAGTCCATCTCTGAGTAGTTTTGTTATACTCTGCATTAAAATCAGGCTTGTTAACGGTAATGGCAGCACAATTTGGTCGATCACACTGTGGAAACATCCCTGGTTCAATGCAAGAAGACATCACCTCTCCAGCACCATTTACAGCCACTCACACCAACTGCTTGATCAAATCCAACTCAAGCAACAAATCAAATCTTAGTAGGTCTCCGTATGCAACCAAAACTTCCATAGTTATGACTAGCTTTGCATCAACTTTCACCAGCTCTTCAGTGCACTTCCATCTGCTTTGAGCGTGCTAGTTGCCTTCCTTGTCCATGACTGACAACATGACTTGTGTACCAGAGCATGTGTGCATCCTGTGTCCACCAGAGCTTTATACAGTATTTCAATGATGCAGACTGTTATCACTTGTAATACACCATTTACAAGGTTTAGGGGATGACTGACACTCAGGTCTTGTCCCCTTGTTTCCTGGACAACATCGAGCAATGTCCCCAGCTGTTGGCATCGATAACATGTGAGTGTTTTTCAGGGCTTTTCATCAGCACGATTAAGTGCTTTGCATCTCCGATGACAATTGCTTGCACTATGATTGGGTCCATCACAGTTTTAACATCTCAGTGGCACATGCGTCTCTTCCTGTGTGCATTGCGATGCCTGTGTAGTTACTGTAATGGGCTCTGTAACTTCAAGATACCATGAGTTTGTGCCAGCATGCATAGCAAATCTAGGTCCTCCATTTGAAAGAAAGCTCAGAAGAGCCCCTCCACATGTTCATACAATCTAGCAATAAAGTATTTACAAGTATGTTAATGGTGGATGCTCCAACGAACTACAAGCTCTTATACGCCCTTGACATGAATACCCCCGGCACACCTGACAAGCAGCAAAGTCCCACCCCTACACAGTAGAGATCCCTAGACATAGGAAAGCCTTCTACTCTAATAGTTTCTTCCCCAGAATTGCTAGACTTTGGAATTGTCTTTCGGGTTCCTGCTTCCCCAACTATTCTGGCATGCAGAAGTTCAAGTGTAATATGAACAGACATCTTGCTGCTCAACTCCCTACATAGTATCCCTGCAACTCATGTCCCTAATAGTAGGCTTAATAGTAGGCCCCTGCATCAAAGTGGCACTGTGCCTTGTTTGGAGTGAAAATGTAATAATTTTTTTTTTTTTAAATGCGCACTGAAAGCACCTAATCTGATATGCTGCCAAACAAAACTGGGAATTTGCATAGTTCTACCAAAAAGCCATCAACCATTTCACTTGGCTGAAGACTGTGTGCTGCAAATTGCTTCCATGCAGTGAAAGGGTCCACAAGCTGTGAAGTGTTTTCTTCGCACACTTGAAGTCCATGCATTGTTCCTCACTCAATTACTGACACACAGCGTATGCACCACTAGACAAACACATCGAAATGACGCACTCAATACGTTTTACTCGGCTCAACTAAAATTTCAGTTCCACCTTCTTTAACAGGACAATTACATTGAAACACCGGCTCTATCCAGATCACCAAAGTTAAGCAACGATGAGCCTGGCCAATCCCAGATAGGTGACCATTTGGGAAGGCTAGGTGCTGTATGTACTATGAGACCCTAACCCTAACCCTAACCTCCCCCCCCCCCCCAATCAAGACAGAAAACAACGGGAAACTACCTACTTATTTGTCTTTCCGAGATTACCATAGCTCTACAATCGGGAGAGCTGTGGTCGCTGACGCTGTTAAAAACAGCAGAGCTACTGCATGCCTGCATGCATCTTTAACCATTCCACTATTGACACTGCCTGAAGTCACTGTCGTCTAACGGGAGTACAAGCTTCAGGTTGAAGGCTATGATGTCAAAATAGCTTTTTAATCAAACAAGAAATAGTGTTGGAACTTTTTCTTGCTAAATCTGTAATTCAATTCGCCCACATCAACTCCTTATAACACAATTCACTGCACAGAGTCCTTGTAACACAAGGATTCTATTAGAGGAAATAATTAATAAGATCGAGCTAATTATAAAAATAGATTTTCTTTAATGTAATATGCAAATGAGGTAACACATTCAATGCAGATTTCGTTTGTAAAATACTATATATAGAAAGCATGCATAAAAATTGAATATGTAATCTCCTTTGATAAGATTTATATATTCCTTTATCAAAGGTGTACACACAGATCTCCTTTGCAAGAAATAGCCTAAAACGGATTTATATATTTCTTTGACCATGGGGACTTGTACACACAGACACACACGAATATATATAGAAATACAAAATCTGCATTAATCAAAATATCATATTTAAGCATATTTTACGACCGGGCAATGCCGGGTGGCCTGCTAGTATTTTTGATAAACTGAGAAGTCATAATCATGCCTTCTCATTTTATCAAAAGTATTTTCCAAAAGAGAATACTCTACATTGGGACAAAGAAAATTGGAAGGTTCTATTTATAGATACTGGCGATATGAACTGGCAAATCAAATGGAGCCACGTTCTGCTAGCAACCAATCAGAAATCGAAATCACTCCATAAAAATACTGGATCTTTTAGAAATCGCATACATAATTTATGGTGTCGATATGAGAAAGATTTTTGCTTTTCGTCTGCAAACTTTTACAGTTCAAGCCATATACAGATTAGCTCCTCGTCTAAAACTCTATTCTTTATCTCATAACTTATTTTATGTAGTAGGACGAACACAAGAAAGTATTTGTAAGTTATTTATCTGTCTGTCAATCTATCTATTTATCTATATGTATTATCGATATATCTCTTGATCTAGTTATCTAACTATTTCTGTATCTATTCATCTCGATCTATCTATCTATCTATCTATCTATCTATCTATCTATCTATCTATCTGGTTGGTTGGTTGTTTTTGTTTTACGGCATATCAACCCTTTTCGGATTATTTAAAGCCGAATCCAAAGATTTTGAAGAAAAATTTTTTTAATAGAATATATTTGTTGTTTTCACGTCGGTTTCTATTTAACCATAGTTGGGACCCTAACAGGTACTACCACTCCGGGTCAGAGTGGACCTGGGAGCAATGGTAATTAAAGGGTGGCTCCACACTCCCCAAAGCCCACAAGCTGGGGCCTCACCACTGGATATAGTTTAAGGTCATATCCAGGACCCCCATTGAGGGACTTTTACCCTCTGCAGGGGGGCAGTCGGCATATTTTAATGCCCCACCAACAGGGCCCTATCTAACTGGAGAAATAAACAAGAGATGAATATGAAGAATGTTGATAAAAACTGTCAAAATATAATAAAATCATATGATAGACAAGTTTACCGGAAGTATCTGGTCAGTTGACAGAACTACGTGTATATTACCACGTGATCAGGTTAGCATTGGAGTTGGAATTTGGATATTGAGCAGGCGAACGGTTTAACAGGTCGTCCCCCACCTTCACCGAGGAGGGAGATGACGTGTCTTAGAATAGAGACCTAGAATTAACCACTAAGGCAAAGATATTCACTTTCCATTCTTCTGCAATCGACACCTAGAAAGTGAATAAAAACTATATAAAATACAACCAGCATTCTTGGAAGTGAATGAATATTTGTTCAAACAGGTTCCAGCCTCCCCTCCAAGAACAAGATGAATTCCAAGTTCAACGACGCATGAAAATAAGGTATGTCCAAAATACATGTATCACACACACACACACACACACACACACACACACACACACACACACACACACACACACACACATAAACATTTAGATGATCATAGCATTGGAACATAAATAAACAGCAACAACATAACTTAGGGTTCAAATAGTGAAGAACCACTATACTGTCTCCAGGATGCGTTTGATTAGAAACATACGATCCTTGAACAGTTAGCATTAAACGTGTACTAACAATCAAAACTCTGAAGACAGGAAATCCTATAAACAGGTTTATTAAACATAGATACGATAAAAAAAACTGAAAGAAACAAAAATAAAAACATTGTTCAGAATACAAAGGGAAAAAAGTCCAGAAATGAGAAGTTTTAAAAGGGCTGAATGGGAAGCCGTATGTGTAAGGAAATCAACGACACAGCTAGAAATAAGGAGGCCGGGCATGTGGATAAAGAAAATGAACAAAGTTTGAAGTTAAAATGAAATAATATGAAAAATAACATTAAGGTATTAAAAAGTGTCTTTAAGAAGAGGATAATACAATGTTTCTTACAGGAGATGGCTTAAAACGGTGAAGATAAAAAACCTAGCCATGTGGAGCTAGAAAGGCGGCTAAAATTAGGGGACAAAACGCCAGTCAACCTGAGTCAGGGGAAACTCTATAAGAAAAATGTCCGGCCAAGGGAGATAACTGTTTAAGGAATAAAACGAAGAGACATAACAAATACCATAGGTATTTAATGACATGTACACGCATAATGATGAACCCTTTGTCACAAGTACATATCACTGTATGATGCTGGTACCCCATTACACACATATATCCTGTATGGTGATATGGTACCCTATTACACAGCACTTATACATAATGGCTACCCATCATAAACTCTTCTAAAAATGGCTTTCAATTCAAAACGAACACATGAAGCTGCCTTATACTTTAATAATGTTGAGATTATAACTGATGTAGTGGTAGATAAACACGCATTGGTGCATAAGTAGTTATTAATAAAATATTGAAGATGTGTGAATTCTTAAAAAAAATAAAGGGAGTTTCATATTTTATAAAAAAAGAAAGGCTCCAAATTTAAACGAAATAAATAGAAGTGAATGTATAATTATCTAGATGTGAATGTATAATTATCAGTCAATGTGAAGAGCGAAAGTTCTTCATCAAACGCATAAACGGGTGTCTGTTAAAAAGTTGGCGCTAAACTGATGCCAATATTATTTTTTAAAAACCAGTATAGCTTACCTACACAATATTCACTCGTCTTTGCAGCAACATACAACGATATCCACCAGACACAATACTACTGAAGAACTTGGGAATCTACACATACTTTAAAACGGAACCCTTTATTTAATCAACGGGCGTACTATATAGCGGTTCAGTCGGCCATGACTGACAGGAAGTCCTAAGTAATTCGCAACTGATTTGGAGTGTCGCCCGCACTAAGGATTGAATTTTTGAACTTTCAGAAAAATGCAACATACAACTGAATTTTACAAAGTACTTTATCCACTTTGCCACGATGTTGGTTTGTCGTTTTATAAAGAAGGGGTTTTAGTTCTCTCCCACTGCCACAATTTAGGCACCAGGGTCGGAAACTGGGATTGGGAAGTCAGCGCCCTTGATGAGGGGCACTGGCCGGCAAAAAGTGCCTGGGCAGATCCGTCAACATTACTCAAGAAGGGCACCTCAGGTTATTACCAATAACCGAATACCTTCTCAAAGAGAGAAGGCAAAGCCAAAGAAGGTGGACCGCCTAGAACTGCACAGAACTAACATCACACCGCAATCAACATATGCAACTTGAGTAGCTGAGTTTGTACCGTTCAAGGAAACGTTCGTATTTTGATTTCAAATGATGCATTTTGATTTCAAATGATGTATTTTGATTTCAAATGATGGATTTTGATTTCAAATGATGTATTTTGATTTCAAATGATGCATTTTGATTTCAAATGATGGATTTTGATTTCAAATGATGCATTTTGATTTCAAATGATGTATTTTGATTTCAAATCATGCATTTTGATTTCAAATGATGTATTTTGATTTCAAATAATGCATTTTGATTTCAAATGATGGATTTTGATTTCAAATGATGCATTTTGATTTCAAATGATGTATTTTGATTTCAAATGATGTATTTTGATTTCAAATGATGTATTTTGATTTCAAATGATGCATTTTGATTTCAAATGATGGATTTTGATTTCAAATGATGGATTTTGATTTCAAATGATGGATTTTGATTTCAAATGATGCATTTTGATTTCAAATGATGTATTTTGATTTCAAATGATGCATTTTGATTTCAAATGATGGATTTTGATTTCAAATGATGCATTTTGATTTCAAATGATGCATTTTGATTTCAAATGATGTATTTTGATTTCAAATGATGTATTTTGATTTCAAATGATGCATTTTGATTTCAAATGATGCATTTTGATTTCAAATGATGCATTTTGATTTCAAATGATGCATTTTGATTTCAAATGATGTATTTTGATTTCAAATGATGCATTTTGATTTCAAATGATGGATTTTGATTTCAAATGAT
Source organism: Euprymna scolopes (assembly GCF_053919585.1). NCBI lineage: Eukaryota > Metazoa > Mollusca > Cephalopoda > Sepiida > Sepiolidae > Euprymna > Euprymna scolopes. The sequence goes on from NC_136489.1 coordinate 124,483,200, forward strand.
GCATTTTGATTTCAAATGATGTATTTTGATTTCAAATGATGTATTTTGATTTCAAATGATGCATTTTGATTTCAAATGATGCATTTTGATTTCAAATGATGTATTTTGATTTCAAATGATGTATTTTGATTTCAAATGATGCATTTTGATTTCAAATGATGGATTTTGATTTCAAATGATGGATTTTGATTTCAAATGATGTATTTTGATTTCAAATGATGGATTTTGATTTCAAATGATGGATTTTGATTTCAAATGATGTATTTTGATTTCAAATGATGCATTTTGATTTCAAATGATGTATTTTGATTTCAAATGATGCATTTTGATTTCAAATGATGGATTTTGATTTCAAATGATGCATTTTGATTTCAAATGATGTATTTTGATTTCAAATGATGTATTTTGATTTCAAATGATGTATTTTGATTTCAAATGATGCATTTTGATTTCAAATGATGGATTTTGATTTCAAATGATGTATTTTGATTTCAAATGATGTATTTTGATTTCAAATGATGCATTTTGATTTCAAATGATGGATTTTGATTTCAAATGATGTATTTTGATTTCAAATGATGGATTTTGATTTCAAATGATGCATTTTGATTTCAAATGATGTATTTTGATTTCAAATGATGGATTTTGATTTCAAATGATGTATTTTGATTTCAAATGATGCATTTTGATTTCAAATGATGCATTTTGATTTCAAATGATGTATTTTGATTTCAAATGATGCATTTTGATTTCAAATGATGTATTTTGATTTCAAATGATGGATTTTGATTTCAAATGATGGATTTTGATTTCAAATGATGTATTTTGATTTCAAATGATGGATTTTGATTTCAAATGATGGATTTTGATTTCAAATGATGGATTTTGATTTCAAATGATGTATTTTGATTTCAAATGATGCATTTTGATTTCAAATGATGCATTTTGATTTCAAATGATGTATTTTGATTTCAAATGATGTATTTTGATTTCAAATGATGGATTTTGATTTCAAATGATGTATTTTGATTTCAAATGATGGATTTTGATTTCAAATGATGTATTTTGATTTCAAATGATGTATTTTGATTTTAAATGATGGATTTTGATTTCAAATGATGCATTTTGATTTCAAATGATGCATTTTCAAATAAGTTTTTGTTCTAATCCCTTTAATTTAAATAATATTTTAAAGAGCGTTTTTCGTTCTATTAATCGTTTAAATTTAAATCGTTTTAAAACAATTGTTTACTTTTCAGAACTTTGAATACAAGATGGAAAAAATCAAATTCGCACAATTTTCTTATTTCAATCCAAGCTAGGCCGAAAAGCTGCTAAAACAGCTCGCAATATCAATGAAGCATTTGGCCTAGGAACCACTACTGAACGCACAGCACAATCTTGGTTTAAGAAATTCCGTGGCAGTGACGAGTCTTGAGGTCAGCTATCAGCTCTTGACAATGATCAATTAAGAGCCTTAGTCAAAGCCAATCTTGCTTCTGAATTAGGCATAATGTATATGATGATTTTCAACCATTTGAGAAAGATTGGAAAGACAAAAACACTTGATAAATAGGTGCCTCACAACAACCAAAAGAAACGCCATTATAAAGTGTCATCTTCCCTTCTTTTACGCAACAAGAACTACCCATTTTTTGACCGGGTTGTGACTTGCGATGAAAAGTGGGTCCTTTATGACAACTGCCGACAAAGCTCCACGACATCCGGAAGCCAGAGTTTCACCAAAAGAAAGTAATGCTGACTGTTTAGTGGTCTGCAACTGATCTCATCCATTGTTGCATAGGGTACATATTAAGGAGAGATGGGGACATATATAACTATGATGAGGGGGAGAGGAGACAGACAGACATACATATACAGTTCTGTTCTGTTCTGTTTGGGACTTCATATATATACTGAGGGTGATAAGGTGATAGATGCACAGTTCTTATATTTCTTATAACGCATATAGAGAGGAGGAGGAGGAGGAGGAGGAGGAGGAGGAGGAGGAGGAGGAGGAGAGATACATATTCTTGGAAGGGTTACACAATGTTCATTACAAGATGTTTAACACATTACCTTTTGGGCGTTGAAAGATGACACATGACAACAGTTTTACAAAAACACAAAGATGATTCTTTATTCATTGGACCGATCGAATGATGATGACGTCAGCAATTCACATTTGTTCTGCATAGTTTAATCTTTCTACCCTTCGCTTCCAAAGGGGCAGCTGACCACTGACTGACTCTCCTGATCTCTGCTGACTTGCAGACTCATCTGTTCTGCCTCAACTACTGACCTGACTACTTCTAGCTCCTATATTGAGAATCCCTATTTTGCAATGACGTCAGAAGTGTGCTTCCCAAACGTGATCGATTCACACGTTTTTCCAAACACACTTTTTACAACAAAGAATTCTCAATTAACCTATTTTTTTAACAATATATTTTTAATTTGTATTGTTCATTCTTTTTAGCTGACATTTTTAATATTCAGTTTTATAAAAGAATGAACAATCAATTCTTTTTACAATATAAACAATATCTAACTATTTATAATAGAATTTAACAATAGGCCTTTTTAACATTCTGATTTCTAACATTCTATTTCTTAACCTTGCTTACAAGGTTCGAGTCTCAGCTTATCCTAATCTCATTTTCACTTATCTAATGTTCTTCTTATTTACATGGAAAGGGACAGTCCTTTTTCCTGTAACACCATTACAGTTTTTAGTTGTGTGCAAGCGACTCTATAAGTCATTCCGTCAGTCCGTTGGTCGGTCTGTCGGTCTGTCCGTAACACTTTTGTGCTTGGCCTTTTTGGTTAAGATCAAAGGTCTGTTGTCAATAGATGCTGTTCTTGGCTTTTTAAGCTTTTCTTGGTCTTTTGGCCAAAAAAAAAATAAATAAATAAAAAAAAATAAAAAATAAAAAAATGCGCGCACACACACACACACACACACACACACACATACAGAAATTGTATATATATATCCTTTTTGTAAAAACGCTGGGGTTTTCATTAGTTAGCTTTAGATTCCACAGAGTGAATGAGGTATTGTGGTAAATGTTGCCAGTCAAGAGTAAAGTCGCCACAGACTCCATTTTTACTTTAGTTACAAAGACCCTGCAACACTCCCCTCCCCAGATCTTATAGGGCCTTGTGCCTAAATTTGTTTTGTCTTTTGGAGATTTTACTTTTTTAAATGTTTTAATTTTATATTGGAATTTTTTTAATTGTAATTTTTTCTTTAAACGAAATAAATTAAATATAAAGATCAAAGTGTAGTATTTGTTCCGGCAGATACTGCAAGCAAAGACCATATGTGGGAGCAGCCTCACATATAAGACCTTAACCAATGTAGGGGCAACCCTTCATACCAATTGTCACTATCCAGCTCCCCTACTCCCCGGGGAGTTGGTCCCCCTTTCCCCTTTACTCCTCACATTAAAAATCGGCCTTGTGCCTAATTTGCTCGGTGGGGGAGCAAATAAATACTCTTTTCTTGGCCTTTTGGCCAAGATCAAAGTGTAGTATCTGTTCTTACTACATGCTGTACTTATGTTTGTAACTTTGTGATATAAAGTGGGGGATCACTTTTCTGTATTAATTGAATGTAAAATGATCACCCACTTTACAACCAGTCAGTCTCAAAGCCATTCAAGTCATTCTTAAGATCATTCAATTCATCCTTAAGTTTATTTAAGTCATTCTAAGTCATTTACTTTTTATTTATTTAAGTCATTTCAGCCCATTTTTCGGTCATTTTAGTTTATCTTTAAGAATTTCATGTCCATCCTACATTCACACATTCATTCATTACACAAGAGCACGCGACTAGTGGCTATCGGCCTTGTTTGAATGGAAGCAAAGGAAAAAATTAAATTCAATAAACATTCAATAAAAAAAAAATGTAAACTTAAAGAAAACACAACAAAAACAAAGAATTAAGGAACGTTAAAATAAGGAAAAATAAAAGCATTGAATATTTTTTTACTTCCTTCTGGTCGCCATAAAGAAAGAATTTACTTTCGTTTAAACATCGAAAACGATTGTTACTTAACAGGAACTGTTATGCTGACGTTGTTTCATTTACATAACATTGTTATGGCAGAGAAGGACTGTCAACAAATGGATGAAATGCATCAGAAACTTCGACAACAACACCCAGCATTAGTCAACAGAAAAGGCCCAATTCTCCTCCACAACAATGCCCGACCATACGTTGCTAAATCGACCCTGCAGAAGTTGAACGAATTGGGCTATGAAACTCTGCCTCATCCGCCATACTCTCCAGATCTCTCACCTACTGACTATCACTTTTTAAGCATATCAACAACTTTCTGCGTGAGAAATGCTTCAAAAACATAAGCGATGTCAAACAATATCTGATAGTATGCATGCTTTTCAAAACCAGACCTGACCTTGTGTCTAGAGTAGGTAAATAAACAAATCAAAGAATAATCACGTTGACACACCCGTTTCCATCAGCTCATTGAAGTTTAGCAACGCTGAGCCCAGTCAGTACTAAATGGTGACCATTTGGGAATACCAGGTGTTCTATGTGCTGTCGACTTATCTCGGCATTTTATCCAGTTCTTCTGGATTTCTCTTTGTGAATGGAGTCAAGCAATGCCAATTCAGGAAAGGTGTGGTATTAGAGATTGTGCAACCCTTGCTTCACAATTAAATGTATAACCACCCTTATAGGAGGTGGGGGTTATCCATTGTCTCTCAAGAACGGCATAATCACATTGACACACTGGTTCTCGTTAGATCACTGAAGTTAAGGAACGTTGAGTCTGGTCAGTATCAGATCAGTGACCAATTTGTGAATTCCAGGCGCTGTATGTAGGAGGACGTCAACACCTCTCAGCAAGAGTTGCCAAAACCTAACATTGTTATCTCCCTTGACAGGGATATTCATGCGACTGGGGACCGCTTGTGAATTTCATACTCCCATAAAATTTCCTCCTTTGGATTAGTGCCATTTCCAAGACTAAACGAAGGCCATATACGTTTAATAAGCACTACTTAAAACAAGTAGTGGGAGATAAATGCACACCAGCTGAACTAGCCATTCATGCACAATCAGCAGGAGCCTGACACTGGCTGAGTTTATTTTAACTGGAATATTCTCAACTCACTTTATTGTCATATGAACTTTTTAAATCCTCTGTAACTTCTGATGTTTCTGAATAACGTCTATATAATTTAATTTCTATGAAGTGCGTAGTTAAATTATTCAATGTAAGCTCAATCCTCCACAAAGGTTCGACCCACTCCATCCTGGCAGAGAGGGGAGTCAGAGGTATTACATATGGACAGTAGTCAGACAACTGTTTATATAACAGTTGCGTTGCATTTACAGTGATTGGAATCGTTTTGTAAAAGATGTTAACATGATTTAAGAAAATAAAGTCAGTTAATATTTTTTTGTTTTCAAGGTCATCGCTTATCAATGCCAAAAGTGAGATGGGAACGAATGCCAGCCGAAAGATGAGGAACACTATGGGAGTACTAACATTGATCAATGTTATGAATTGCGTTTGATTATTTTGGAGAGGACATTGGATTTAAAGACAACCAAGTTGTAATCAACAGGGAAGCAGTCGCACAGCAATATGTTTCGTAAGTAGGAAGTCCTTGTTTTATTTTGGGGGAGGGGAATGAGCCAAATTCATTTGTTTGTTATTCATTTATATATTAGTGTACACCGACCATAAAAAATAGCAAAAAAAATATCATGTGTGGCCAGTGTTCATAGGAATATATATAATTATAAAACTCAAATCAGCATGCTTAGGCGTTTAAACCGTCAATCCGGTTTGTGACTTCCGGTTTCCAAAAATTTGTTTGCTTACCTATTTCATGGCCGCCCTATCTTAAGTCCGATATTAAAAGACGCTGCTGCTATTCAAAGCATACAAAAGGTCAACAATGTTTTCTTTTTGTTTTCTTTACAAATAAATGTAATTTAACACCGTTGAGTTAAAAAAAAAACTGATTTAAATATAAATATACAATATATAACTATGATCATATTTATAACCATATTTACTGTTTTTAGTAGCGCTCCTGTGGATTCTGACGATTTAATTTTCAGACCTTACTTAAAAATATTTTCATTTCAAAGAGAGGGGCGGTAGAAACTTGGTTTTAGTAGTGCCTCCTTAATTTTAATTAGTGCTTGCAGTAGTGCAATCGAGGCTTCCTGAGTTTTATTTTTTTCACTCATCATTTAAAAAAAAATGTTTTCTCAAGACAATAAAAGACAATATAATCTCAAAATCACTTTTTATTTTGAACATTTTTGATCTTACACTTTAAGGACCAACGGGTAGACTAATATCTTATAAAATCGTAAAATTTCGTCAGTAATTAGAATTCTCGTAATAAATTCTTTTTTTTTTTTTAATTTTTTGATGACCCAAATAAAAAAAGAAAAAATTAACCACTGATTTTCTATTTAGAGTGAAGGATTTCTTTTTGAGTTCATTCCCAGAGGTGTGGGTTGTCTGATTTGCTATTTGTTTTTTCGTTTCCCCTCACCACAAAATATTTTCGTCTGGGGGCTAGCACGTTTTTTACTTGCTAATTTTCCTGATGGCAGGATAAATTCATATATATATATATATATATATATATATATATATATATATATATATATATATATATATATATATATAAAGCTGAATGTCTGTGTGTGTGTGTGTGTGTGTGTGTGTGTGTGTGTGTGTGGTCACGAATAGGCTCCTATATGGTTGACTATTTTAAAAAACTGATTACATATAATGATAGAAGATGTATCGAGACACAGGAATGGGTATGTTTGATCTGGCAGAACGGTGGTTCATTAAAATTGTGGAGTCTGCGTTCGTGCCTGGTTCACAAAATAAGGAAATAAAAAATTTAAAAATTAAAAAAAAACGTTTACAAGTGCTTTTGATATGGATATACATAATACTTTGATAAGTATGCTTCAACTTAAATAGGGATGGTATAATAAAATTGTGAGGTCTGCGTTCGCGCCTGGCCTCCATAGAATGGAAATTGGCACAAACTTTAATAAAGACTTTTCATATCTATCTGCGTAAGTATACTTTGATAATTATGTTTCAGTTTGAAGAAATATGGTATAATAAAATTATGGGGTGTTCGTTCACGCCTGACCTCCATAGAATGGAAATATGTCAGAAAGTTTAACAAGGTTTTTAATATAGATCCACAGAATATTGTGATAAGTGTTTCAGTGTGAACAGGTATGGTATAATAAATTATGGGGTTTATCTATTTTATTTTTACTTTCATCATATTTTGCTTTGGTTTTGATACCCCCAAATTCGAAGCTATCTGATTACAACCCTTCCTTTTCATAACCTATCATACTTTCATAAATCAGAGTCCATTTTCTGTAGGCTGTTTTTGAACCAAGCCAACGACGGGTACTTTTGCTAGTATATTCATACTTATGGCATATATATATATATATATACATGTATATATATATATATATATATATATATATATATATATATATATATATATATATATATATATTAGTGATGTGGCGATTCCAATATTTTTCCTGATTCCGATACAATTATTGATTCCATACTAAATTACCGATTCTGATAACCCTGATCCCCGAGTGGCTTCTGGGCCTTGATAAGTGGTGACCTCCATGTAAAAAAATATGATACAATTACCGATTCCAATTCTTTATAAATCTCTAAATATAAAGTGGGTTTTTTTTTCCAATTACCAATTACGTTGTGAAAATTTTGATATCACCGATCTTTTTGAAAATTTTAACATTACATATTAGGTATTAATTAATAAATATTCACAAATCTCAGTTTCTTTAGAACATTCTAAAGGACTTTTAGGGGAACATAATATGAGCAGAACCTCTCATTTAACAAGTCAAATATTTCAGATTTGCATTAAATTTGATTCATAGTCATTAGACACAAATTGAGGAAGATTCATTGAAATTTAGTATCTTCTTAAGACCCCTTAAACTTAAGTGTTAAATTTCAGACATTTTCTAGATTCAAAATCACGCAATGGATTTACATCAACATTGAAATAAGGATTCTAGATAAAGGGTTTAATAGCATTATGTCTTGATTTTAATCTTTGTAATAGGACATAAAGTGATACAAACTGTGTTCATTCCTAGAGATTTACCCGTCCTGGGAGGGGTATTCTTTTTGTCTGATTTTATAAAAATACTAGCAGGCTACCCGGCGTTGCCCAGTCATAAGATACACTTAAATATGATATTTTAATTCATGCAGATTACGTGTTTATTATTATAGAGACAATTCTCTATCGATTATTATATTGAACTTAATATATAGTAGTGAGATCAAAACTAATATATATATATATATATATGACTTAGGTACCATCAGCTAGAATCGAAACCAAAACATAAAACTCTCTACCCTCATTCCTTAGCCTTTAAGCCACGTCCATACGCATATACTCACACACACACACACACACACACACACTAGCGGGGTGGGGGCGCCCGGGTTTGCTTAGATCATAAATATGATATTTTAATTTGCCCAGATTTCGTACATATGATTATAGAGTCGTGATTTCAAAAGTAAAAAGTATTTGGGTACCATCGGCTAGAATCGAAATCGAAACTGAAACTGCAACTTTCAAAGCTGGTGACGTTACCACTGTACCAATGTGACACATATATAAACCGGTTAAAAATAAATTAAGATGAATGTACAAAATATTTTTTTTCAATTTTGGCCCATTTTAACTGGCTAACGACCCATCAAACAACGGTCTAAAAAAAAAAAAATCCAATCATTTGAGGACCCGAGCGCCACTCTGCGCTTTTTAGTTTCAGAGGAGATAGAGTTTGGAAATATGAAGACAGACAGACAGGCATATAGCCGTTTATATATCAGATTATACATGTTGAAACTAAAAAAATACTTCAGCAATTAATAATAATGGCACTTCGCGCAGTATTATTTAAATGTTTAATAAAATGTACCCATAACAATATATATATATATATATATATATATATATATATATATATATATATATATATATATATATATATATATATATATAACCTGTCATTCTTTTTTTAAAAGATGAAATTGCCCGATCATTGAAGACAAGATGTAAGCAAGCAAGCAATGTTCACAAGTTTTATAATTATATAGATACAAATAAATACACATCGGCCTTTATCATAGAGTTGAGGATACTCTCTAGATTTGTAATAAATAAATAATATGGCAATAAATATAACCGCTTTTTTTGCTGGTCTGCAAATAAGCAAACCCTGTTTTACTTATTCTGTCGTTTTATTAGTATTTTGCGTCAGAGGGCGACAAAAAAGCAGCAACTAACACAGGTGAGGAATAGGAAGTGTTACGTAAACAACATAAATATTTAATCAGAGAATTAATCAGGTAATTGGCGCCTCGCCATTTTGTGGTTAGTAAATAATGAAGTCAAGTGTCGTTTTCAAAATGGTGGAAGGAAAAGAGTTTCGAGGAAAATGAGTTGTGTTTAATGGCGAAAGAATAATTGGACAGAAACATTGCACGACCATTATCCTCTTTCTATGTATAAAACTCAATGTCTGCGTGTATGTGTATACGAGAGTGGTCCAATAAATAATGTCCCTGACCTACTTACCATAGCAATAGGGCCACGAAATGTGGCATAGTTATTTGTCTTTCTTTGTGCAGGAATCATCCCGTTACACATTTCTCACATCGTTTAATGCAGTTTTGAAGACCGTTTTTGTAGAACACCCAAGGTTGGTCCTCCAACCATGACGGGACTTTGTAAATCATAACTGCATCATCTGAGAATCGCTTTCTTTTCAAAAACAACTTTGTGGCACAAAAGAGGTGAAAGTCAGAGGGTGCAAGGTCAGAAGAGCAAGGGTGATGGGGAAGGTTTTTATAGCCACTTCTGGTCTGGTGATATATGCATTGTAGACTGGACCATTGTCTTGCGAGAGGATAATACCGTTGCTGATCTTGCTCCATTTCTTGATTTTGATAGCTTCTCTTAATTTCCTCAAAAGTGAAGCATAATAGACTCGTGTAATTGTGGTTCATTTTTACCATGGAAATCTGTAATCACTACTCCGTCCCGATTCCAACAGACTGTGATCTTGCCAATGGAAAGCTACGCCCTTGTCGTCTTAGGTAGTGAGTCCGAATGCTTCAACTGCATTAACTGGGTTTTGGTCTCTGGGTCATAGTTATTAGTCTTTCTCTAGAAAAAAAAATCACCCGAAGTTACACAATTCTCTCAGCATTTAAAGAAGTCCATTTTTGAAGAACACGTCGGGTTGATCCTTGAACGACTATGTGAAAATCAAGCCTGCATCACCTAGGAAACGTTTTCCTTTCAAAAACAAATCATGGCTGGAAGAGGTAAAGGGTCAGGAAAGTAAGAGGGATTAAGTAGGATTTCATAGCCACACACCTGTGTTTCTGCTCTGGCGACTTGTACATTGTGGACGAGTGTGTTGTCTTGCAAAAGGAGGATACCTTTGTCGATCTTGCCTCATCTCTTTTCTCTACCCTGCAACCTCTCTCCCACAGAAGAGACGTTGCGAGCCTATCCTTGTTTTATCGTTATTTCCATGGCAGGTGCTCGTCTGAACTCCAATCTCTGGTCCCCCCTCGCCAATCTTTCACGAAAAACACCCGTCTAGCTGAATCCACTGTGAAAAATTTCCCCCACTCTGTATCTGTGCCTAAATCAAAACGCGGATTCCATGAACAAAGCTTCTTTCTTAGAACTGCACGCCTGTGGAACTCTGTTCTGTCTGCCTGCTTCCCTCCGGACTACAACTTGGATGTCTTCATGTCCAATGTTAACAAATTCCTTATGAACCACCCCTTAATTAAACACTTCATCAAATCTCCACACTAACGTAATGTACTTGCAATAACCCTTATCCCTGAGTGGCTTCCGGGCCTTGATAAGTGGTGATCACTGTGTAAAAAAAAAAAAAAAAAAAAATCTCTTGATTTTGATAGCTCCTCTTGATTTCCCTAAAAGTAAAGCATAATAGGCTCATATAATTGTGATACCCTGTCGTCATTACTACATCCTAATTCCAGAAGACTGTTAGCATGACCTTACCAGTAGAGAGCTTTACCCTTGCCTTCTTTGGAGGTGGTGAGTCTAACTGCTTCCACTGCATTGACTGAGGTTTGGTCTTTGGGTTCTAGTGATAGACTCAGGTTTCATCTTGTGTAATCTGTTTTTTTTTATTTTTTTTAACTTTAACTCATTTTCTTGGAGTATCTCCAAATTCATCCTCAAGCACTCGACACGTTCTTGCTTCTGGAAAGGTGTCAGCAACCTGGGAATCCATTTCGCAAACACCTTATGCATGTGCGTGAATGGTAGTTACCAGTGACCCTGTACTAATCTACCACTGACCCTGTACTTAACTTGACTGACAGATACAAAAGTGGGGTAACCAAGTCTAAGATTTCTACAGATTTCCAGGCATGTTTGAATTCAAGATGCTAGCGTTTTACAAGGTTATATGATAAGGCATCTTTACCATATGTTTCTTTCATTTCATTAAACGTCTCCTGTGATGTTCCATCTTTCAAATATAAAAAACCGGATCACTGTGTGACACTCAACAGGCTTCATTCAACAACTTACTCCATTCAAACACTTGCAAATCAGAAACCACGATTATTTCAGTGCTTTAATTTGCCACATAACCCATAGAGATATAAATTATTGCACATGCAAAATTGCAGCTAGATCAGTCAACTGGAAGTGGGTCAGAGGCATTATTTATAGAATGCCCCCTGTATGTGAGCTTTTTGAGTTCCCTATAGAAAGAAAAGTTAGAGAATCTACATAAAATTTAAAAGTGTATTCTGAGGTAAAAAAACAAACAAACAAAAAAACAAAAAAAAAGCAATGAAAGCGTTCTCAAATCTCTAAATGCTCCCCTAAAAGGTGTTATAGGGCATTTTAAATTATATGTATAAATTTTTCTGGGGGAAGTAATGGACGTTATCCCGAATCTCTAAATGCCTTCCTAACTTAAGAGAGTAATGAGGACTACACCTTCTTTAAAACTTCAAATATATCTGTTGCGGTAGGCTTGCACATTCGTCGCCGTAAATTAATGAATTGAAATTCATCTGAGAAATGAAAATATGTACCGAGTTTATATATATATATATATATATATATATATATATATATATATATATATATATATATATATATACAACTGTAGACTTTATTTAAACAAGAAAGAATATTTATATTTTTTAAAAAAATTTTTGCAGACAATAATTTTCGGTGAAAAATGCATAAGACATGTGTGCATGCGTACATACGTGTTGTTGATCTTTGCCGATCAAGTGTGGACTGAAATTAAATATTTTGTTTAAAGTTGCTACAGAGGTAATGCATGGTTGTAGAGTTTGTTTCTTCATGGTTTGCAATATTTGGACTTACCTCGATAAAATTGGAATGTACACGAAAGTTCATTGCATTACAGTAAGACACACTTGGAGCGCATGGCGCACATGTCCTAGTCACATGCTACTCGAGAAAAAGAAGGAAAGAAAAAGAAAACGAGAAAGAGAGAGAAAATTGATATCGCCATCCATCGGCTGAAACATGCAATAGTGCCGATAATCGTACGTGTCTTGAAATTGAAAGTGTTGTGTATTATGTCCGTGTGTTCGCTATGCGCGAGACTCAGACTGTTGTATCTCCACATATCCTATTTTGGGGAAACGCATATCATATGCATAAAATTCTCCAGGAAAGACAATGGGAAGTGGTCTCAAATCTTTATGTTACTCTCTATATGCCGGATATCTACTTGCTCCCCCCTCCCCATCTATCAGTGGTTCATTGGGGCAGAAACCCCTTAAAACTTAAAATACGTGTATCCGATTTTAATACATGTAAAGCCATATACATAAAACACTAATGTAGAGAGTTTTCTAACGTTTCAACTTCTTCCGGTTATATTAGAAGGCAAAAGCGAGGAGGGGGGGGGCAATAAAATGAAAAAGAAAGTAATATGGTGTTATTATGTGCATCATGGACAAGTATCTAGTCGTGATCCACAGTCAATCCCCGGGTTTTCCTGCTAGTAAATAAAAAAAATAAAACCACCTTTTCAAATGTTGTATGGAGGAATAAGAAGACTCTATGAAATCTATATATATCTATAAAAGTGAACGTGTCTGTGTGTCTGTCTGTCTGTGTACATTTCCCTACACAATAACTCTGTCAATTTTTAGTCTATAGACTCGAAATTTGAAATACCGGGTACTGAGATTTGGGAAAATCGATGTGACGTGTGTCAGCCAGAAATTTGGCTGTTAAGGGGTCAAATTTCAACGATTTGACCTTTAAGAACTCTACCAAACTCCTCCGACAATTTTGGGTCTAGACACTTGAAATTTTAGATATAGGTTCCTTGAACCTGGATCCGAAACTATAAATTTTAAGGGGTCATAATAGGGGTCAAAGTTTTAAAAAATTAACCATTTTTTTTGTTTTTTTTTGCTTTTTTTGCACAGCATACACCTCCAAACACCCGAGCAACGCCGGGCACCCCTGCTAGTAATCTGATATTTGTGTGCGCGTGGATGTCATTGCATCATTTTATATAGGCAGCCATATTTGTATACTGTGTAATGCAAACAAATATAGGAGTTTAAAACTGTCAGTCAATGTTTATATAAAAACATCGTAGATATCAGTTATGACCACTGATCCCGTAGTTCAGTGAATAGAATTACCGACTATCAACTAGATGGTTGTGCATTGGATTCCGGCTTAGGATGGGTACTAGTCTAGCTGCACTGAAGAGCCATGATAATGAGAAACAGTCTGTGGATGGTTTGGTTTGGTTTGGTTTGGTTGTTTTTGTTTTACGGCATATCAACCCTTTTCAGGTTATTTAATGCCGAATCCAAAGATTTTGAAGAAAATTTTTGTTAATAGAATATATTTGTTGTTTTAAAGTCGATTTCTATTTAACCCATAGTTGGGATCCTAACAGGTACTACCACTCCGGGTCAGAGTGGCCCAGGGAGCAATGGCAATTAAAGGGTGGCTCCACACTCCCCAAAGCCCGCAAGCTGGGGCCTGACCACTGGATATAGTATATGGTCATATCCAGGACCCACAGTCTGTGGATGACATATATATATATATATATATATATATATATATATATATATATATATATATATATATGTCATCCACTGTCATCTAGTGTCTGTAGGCATTTAATAATTATTATAGTAAATAATTATGCCAGCCCCTTTAAGAAACTTGTTTCTTATTGTTGAGCACTTTCAGTTGAATTAAAGTCGGTCAATTTAGCTCCTACGCACAGATCATCAAATAATTAGATCACTCTGACAGACGTAAAAAAGCATTTAAAAAATAAATGTTTAAATTCAACAGCATTTCTCGTGGTTAACGGTAGCCGATTGGATTAGGTCCTTGCTAATGAAGCCAGGGATGGCTCCTGTCTCCGGGTTCGAATCTATCAACTGGTGTTAATCGTGACACCCTGCACTGATGATTCCCGAAAGGATGAAACACTAGTGTTTGTAGGTATTTAATAATTATTACAGTAAATAATTATGTCAGCCCCTTAAAAAAAACTCGTTTCTTATTGTTAAGCACTTTCAGTTGAATTGAATTAAAGTTGGTCCATTTAGCTCTTATATGCAGATCATCATATAATGATTAGATCACTCAGACAGACGTAAAAAAAGCATTTAAAAAATAAATGTTTAAATTCAACAGCATTTCTCGTGGTTAACGGTAGCTGAATGAAGCCAGGGATGGCTTCTGTCGCCGGGTTTGATTCTATTGACTTGTGTTAATCGTGACACCGTGCACTAACGCTTTCCGAAAGGATGAAACACAAAAAGTCTATATTCCAAATTTCAAGATGGTGTCCATCTTATCGTTTATTTCTTTCAGCATGTTAAAATTTTCAATTCTTGACAGCACCTGTTTCGTAACGCAGAATCATTCATGTAATTATTGTGTCAATTTTTTAATTTATTCCGCCCTGGCTCATCAGAAGAATAGGACTCATCAACTTTAAAAAAAAATCAAAATCAAAAGGACTATGGTATGATTACAAAATCAGAAAAAAATCGAAGGATTAGTTTCAATTGTGTTTTGTTTCAGATACGCCATCTTTGAATTCAATTCATAAATTGAAGGATTGGTATGAATAAAAGGTGAAATATAATTGAATAAGCATGTTTTTCCCATAAAATATAAAGTTCGCTGCACAAACCCGTCTTGTGCAGCGAACTTTAGCACAAATTCTTTTACAATCTTGAGTCGTGCTCACTCATTATTCCACTTAAAGATCTTGGAGACTGTTCACGTTCGGTGGGAAGGCCTTCCCTCTGCAAGCAGAAGGAATGCCTCTTAAGTTTGAGTCTCTAGGATCTTCAAGCAATATAACGTTGTATTTCAATTGCTTTCCCTAATTCCCCCTAAACATAACGTAACGCAACGTTATTTTTAGCTGTACATAATTTCGATTCCTATTCGTGTCTTTTTTTTTTTTTTTCCACTCAGATCCCTCGATACAGCTTTGATAAAGCGAGGGCGAAACCGGTCAGCTGACTCCCCCATTTTCTGTTTCCTCTTTTTATTCTCTTCATCCCGTTAACTTTATTTTAATCGTTGACTTTATTTTAACATTCTAATCATGAATTTTCGTCTTCCCTTCATGATTGCTTTACAGAGTCTCACAAAAAGATGTATACATACTCCTAAACTTTCTGCATTTCAACAGCGTTTTAATGTTTCCAGTAGCATTTTAGAATGAACTTTTTTCTTCAAGGTTATCTTGGCTGCAATCATTAAGATCGATGAGTTTAATCTGCAAAGAAAAAAAAAAACAAACATCTGGTTTAAAATTATTTAAAGTGTGTATACATTTTTTGGGACTCTCTCTCTCTCTCTCTCTCTCTCTCTCTCTCTCTCTCTCTCTATATATATATATATATATATATATATATATATATATATATATATATATATATATATATAGATAGATAGATAGATAGATATATAGATATATAGATATAGATATCAATGCTTCTGTTCAGTCTAAAGAGACAATGGACACCACTGTAAGGGTAGCTGCAGGTGTAATTGTGAGACAAGGGTTGCGCAATCTCCAACCACACCTCTCCTGAATGGGCATTGCTTGGGTCCAGTG
This sequence comes from Euprymna scolopes, assembly GCF_053919585.1. Lineage (NCBI taxonomy): Eukaryota > Metazoa > Mollusca > Cephalopoda > Sepiida > Sepiolidae > Euprymna > Euprymna scolopes. The sequence goes on from NC_136489.1 coordinate 124,499,482, forward strand.
GCAAGGAGAGACTTAAAACTGACTGGAAACAATGCCGAGATAAGAGGAAAGCACATACAGCACGTGGAATTTCCAAATAGTCATCCATTTTAGTGCTTACCAGGCTCAATGTTATATATATATATATATATATATATATATATATATATATATATATATATATACAATATATATTTTGTATATATATATATATATATATATATATATATATATATATATATATATACAATATATATTTTGTATATATATATATATATATATATATATATATATATATACAAAATATATATACAAAATTTATTCTTCAACAAAGTGTAAAATTATGCATATGAGCATGCAGAAAGATATCGGCAGCAGCGAGGTATAGCTGGGTTGCTGGGAGATTAGCAGCAGCAGCAGCGGTAGCCAAAAAACGTGCATATGCAAATTAGAAAGTGTGCCCGAGAAGAAGGAAAAAAAGGAGAAAAAAATGCAGCACGTGCTCGGGGAGAAACAAAGGCGAGAAATGGCTGATTAATGCCAGCGTGAGGAAGAGAAACAAAGTCGACGTCGAAGAGAATGAACGTGTAAAACAATGGCGAGAAATGGCTGGCTGGGGTCGGCGTGCGGTGGGACAAAGGAGAAACGCCGGCCAGGCTAAAATAGACATGTAACAGCGAGAGACTTTTTTTCTTCTTCTTTTTTTTTTTTTTTTTGAAGTGATGCCAAAAATAACGGTAATAAAAAAAATCTTTTGTTCAAAGAGAAAAAAATGCCGACTCGGATATTTTATTTATTTGTTTTATTTAATTGTCGATTTATGTTTAGCGCATAAATTGAAACTGCAGCATATGAAGCGAATCATAGTTGCATAAAGATGATGAAATATTTTTCTAAGACTACAACAATAAATAGGTGAAAGCATATTTAGACAAAGTCCAGATAAACTCAGAAGACATGATGGGATAAGTTAGAATCCATAGAAAAAGCTTCAAGTTGTAAATCCGAGTATATTAAAAATCAAATTATAAATCAGGGTATGTTAAAAATCACATTGTAAATCCGGGTATGTTAAAAATCACATTGTAAATCCGAGTATGTTAAAAATCACATTGTAAATCCGGGTATGTTAAAAATCAAATTGTAAATCCGGGTATGTTAAAAATCAAATTGTAAATCCGGGTATATTAAAAATCACATTGTAAATCCGGGTATGTTAAAAATCAAATTATAAATCCGGGTATGTTAAAAATCACATGGTAAATCCGGGTATGTTAAAAATCAAATTATAAATCCGGGTATGTTAAAAATCACATGGTAAATCCGGGTATGTTAAAAATCAAATTATAAATCCGGGTATGTTAAAAATCACATGGTAAATCCGGGTATGTTAAAAATCAAATTATAAATCCGGGTATGTTAAAAATCACATTGTAAATCCGGGTATATTAAAAATCAAATTATAAATCCGGGTATGTTAAAAATCACATTGTAAATCCGGGTATGTTAAAAATCAAATTATAAATCCGGGTATGTTAAAAATCACATTGTAAATCCGGGTATGTTAAAAATCACATGGTAAATCCGGGTATGTTAAAAATCACATTGTAAATCCGGGTATATTAAAAATCAAATTATAAATCCGGGTATGTTAAAAATCACATTGAAAATCCGGGTATGTTAAAAATCAAATTATAAATCCGGGTATGTTAAAAATCACATTGTAAATCCGGGTATGTTAAAAATCACATGGTAAATCCGGGTATGTTAAAAATCACATTGTAAATCCGGGTATATTAAAAATCAAATTATAAATCAGGATATGTTAAAAATCAAATGTTAAATCCGGGTATGTTAAAAATCAAATTGTAAATCCGGGTATGTTAAAAACACATTGAAAATCCTGATATATGAAAAATCAAATTATAAATCCGGGTATGTTAAAAATCACATGGTAAATCCGGGTATGTTAAAAATCAAATTATAAATCCGGGTATGTTAAAAATCAAATTGTAAATCCGGGTATGTTAAAAATCAAATTATAAATCCGGGTATGTTAAAAATCACATTGTAAATCCGGGTATGTTAAAAATCAAATTATAAATCCGGGTATGTTAAAAATCAAATTATAAATCCGGGTATGTTAAAAATCACATGGTAAATCCGGGTATGTTAAAAATCACATTGTAAATCCGGGTATATTAAAAATCAAATTATAAATCAGGATATGTTAAAAATCAAATGTTAAATCGGGGTATGTTAAAAATCAAATTGTAAATCCGGGTATGTTAAAAACACATTGAAAATCCTGGTATATGAAAAATCAAATTATAAATCCGGGTATGTTAAAAATCAAATTGTAAATCCGGGTATGTTAAAAATCAAATTGTAAATCCGTGTAGTTAGAAAGATAACATCCGAGTTGTAATATGGTATTCCATGTGTTGATTAGGTGGCTTTTCTGGAAACAAGTTTTTCAGTCAAAAAATATATACATGGCCAAAATGAATGACTCAAGGCAGCAAGCTTCCGAGGCCAGAATAAAATAAAATAAAAGTTAGTAATATCCTATTAATATTAGTATTCATATTTATATTCGTTTGGAGTTTGCAGACTTACTCATTTAATAAACTTAACTATAACCTTTTTGATTCATATATATATATATATATATATATATATATATATATATATATATATATATATATATATACACACGCTCTATAGCAGACACAAGGGGAAAACGAATGAACACATATCCAGGGCAATGCCGGATGGCAATGTTCAATGCTGTCAAGACTAAGCTCATTTCCTTTAATAATTATACAAACCCTTCTCAACCACCAATAGCTATGACTAAAGATACATTACCTGAAAGTACTTCATTCAAACTCCTCGCCTTAACGTTCACAGGGAACATGACTTGGAAGAAATACATCCAGAGCATTGCCAAGGTTGCTGCAAAAAAGGTGGGCTCTCTCTACCATGCTAGAAAGTTACTTACACCTGAAAGTATCCTGTACCTCTACAAGACCACCATTCGCCCATGTATGGAGTACTGTTGTCACATTTGGGCTGATGCATCTGCTACTAGTCTCCTACTCCTGGGCAGGGTTCAAAAGAGAGTCGCCAACCTGATAGGTTTTGAACTGTCATCTAAGCTTCAATCTCTGTTGCACTTAAAAAAAAATCATTGAAAATTTTATATCTATATCATTAATTGCTAGATGAAAGATAATGTTTTTAAATTGCAATAAAATGTACATTACATAAAATAAATCCAAGGTAATTTTTTTATTCAATTTAAATTAAATTTTTATACCTCACTTTGTAAAATTTATAAAAGTGCACTTTGAAGATAAATAAATTTCAAATTGAATATAGTAAAAACATTTTGTTTAACAATTTTTTATGCCTTGGATGAAATGCTTTTCTACCTTGTATCTTATTTTTTTAAGATTATATTTTAAAACTCTCCTCTCTATTTCAGTTTGTATTTCTCCTCACAGCACAACTCATTTTTGCAACCCCTTTTTCTATTATTACAGGTTGGAATATTCTCTCTGTTTCAGTTTGTATTTCTCCTCACACCACAACTCATTTTTTACAACACCCTCTTTGTAATACAGGTCTGAATAATGAAAAAATCTGAATATTTTTTTAACAAAAACTTAAAAATAACTTTTAGATTAAATTTTTAAAAACTTCTTTCAGAATAGAAAATCTTTAAAATTTAATAAGGAACATATTTCATATAGGTTTCATTAACAAATATTCAGTACATAACGATAAAAATAGAAATTAACATTTCAAAAGGAATGTATAACTGGTTACGGTTAATAGTAGTCCTCGCCAGTGAAAGTCTTTGTTATTGTTATTCTATTATTATCTAAAACATTTTGTATCCTGCTCTTTCACGCGAGGACTAATATGTATGTATATATAGAAGTAATCATGGACAGAACGTATTATGAAACAAAAATTACAGAATTACTGGATGACAAACACTACTATAAACCCATTAGTACCAACATAGATAACACCACCATCTCAAAAATCACAAAACTTTGTACAACACACAACAAAATATTAAAAAAGAAAGAAAAGGACTTCCTCACAAATTTCATTACAAAGACCAACAACTTCTACGGACTGCCTAAAATACACAAATCTGGCACAATAAAACTTGCCATCGATACACAAAACTCAGAATATATTAGCGCTCCAAACCCCAGTGACCTTACATTTAGACCCATTGTAGCAGGACCAGCCTGTCCGACAAGCAGACTTAGCAACTTAATAGACATCTTATTACAACCTTTCACAGATCAAGTTAAGAGCTACATAAGGGACGACATCCATTTTCTTAATACCTTACCACATACAGTAGAAAACGGGACACTATTAGTTACATTTGACGTTAGCAGTTTATATAGTAATATACCCCATGAATTAGGAAAAGAAGCAATACTATTTTGGATCAACAGACACGCACAAACACTACATCCCAGATTCACAAAGCAATTCATTATCGATAGTATAGACATAATTCTAAATAATAATTCCTTCGAATTCAACAATACCAACTACATCCAAACACTAGGTACAGCAATGGGAACGAAAATGGCACCGACTTACGCAACCCTTACATTAGCCTACCTAGAAGAAACCTTATATAAAAAAATAGAACAAAAATTTGGCCACAGCACTAAAATTCTGTTTGTAGAATCATGGAAAAGGTACTTAGATGACTGCTTCATCCTATGGAAACCCACATGGGGGGACATCACAGACTTACACACCATACTCCAGAACCTACACCCAAAAATTAAATTCACCATAGAACAAAGCTCTACAGAATTACCTTTCCTAGACATACTGATAAAGATTAAAGACAATAACATTATCACAGACATTTACCGCAAACCTACAGACACCCAACAATACCTACACTTTAAAAGTCACCACCCTAAAAGCTGCATAAAATCAATTCCCTACACCCTAGCACGTAGAATCTGCACCATAATCACGGACAATAACCTTCGAAAAATCCGACTCAAGGAACTACGAATAAATTTAAGAAAAAGAAAATACCCATCACAACTTATAGACAAAGGGATCCAACTTGCGACAAATATACCAGTAGAAGATTTGAGAACCCCTAAAGAACGAAACAAAGAACAAATCCTAACATACGTCTCCACACACAACACAAACAACCCAGAGCTTTTCACAGAGATAACGAAAAATCTCGTCCTACTTAACCAAAACAGCAAACTAAACAATTTCCTTAAAACAACAAAAATAATAAAAAGCAAACGCCAACCCAAAAACCTAAAACGCATTCTTACCTCATCCAAACTCAATCAAGACGCAACAAAAGGAGTCACAAAATGCAACAAACAACGATGTGGAGTCTGCAACATAATATTAGAGGGAAACACATACACATTTACGAACCCCATACAAACATTCAAAATTAAAAAAAACTAGATTGCACCTCAAAAAACGTAATCTATGTAATAAAATGTCCAGCATGCGATAAATCCTACATAGGCGCTACAAAAAACCTTAGTAATAGAGTAGCCCTACACCGATCCAACATCAAAATCGCGGAAAATAGACACCTACATGTATCACAACATATACACACATGCAGTGGAGGCAGATTCGAGATAATGCCCATCTTCCAAACTGACAACTACTTCTACTTGCTAACTCAAAAAAAAAAAAAAGAAAAAAATTTCATAGCAAAGTTTAACCCCGCCTTAAACATCTCTCCATAATTATACACATAAATAGGCAAAACACAAAATACACTTACACGCATGCATGCTTGGGTAGGTGTGCACCCTCACACACGAAACAACAAAAAAGCACAATAAGGCACACGCACACTTTCGCGGGTGCGCGCGCCCATACCCAGTACAGTACCATTTCTCTTAACTAAACAAACAACTAGAAATTAAACGTATGTATGTGTATGTGCGCGCGTGTGTGCGTGTGTATATGTGTGTGTGCGTGGGTGTGCACATATGATTGTGTATGCGTGTGTGTATAATTATATATCATCTGTTATCTATTCTACATCTTGTTTGTATGTATACGTGCACTTATGTTTGGGTGACCGAATCCATGTATGCATATGTGCATGGATTGGAAAGGAAACTTCAACCAATATATACATAAGGTGGAATGTATGAATATGTATGTGTGTGCGTGATTGTGAGTGCATGTGCCCATATATATATATGGGTGGATGAGTGTATACACATCCGTATGTATGTGTGTGTATGTATATATATATACATATGTATGCACATGTATGAGTGGGTAAATGTGTTCGTGTGGATATGGATATACGCGTATGTGTGAGCCCCTGCATATGTCTGTGTGTGTGCATGTGTGTGTGTATGTGTGTGTGCCTACATAGTATGTGGATGTTTGTGAGTGTATGTGCACATACATATATGTGTGTACATATATGTGTGTATGTGCGTGTATGTGTGTGTATATATATCTTCTACCTATTCTCCATCTTACTTGTGTGTGTGTGGGTGCGTGTACGTATGTCTGAATGATTAAGCGCATATATACATGCGTGTTTTGGTTGGAAAAAAAAAAAAAAAAAAGTATATATATATATATATATATATATATATATATAAAATAAAAAATAAAAAAATAAAAATAATTGTTAGCGGTGGATGTATGCGAGTACGTGTGTGGGTGTGTAGGTGGGTATGTATATGTGTATATATGTATGCTCCTACATATATTTCTATGTATGTACGTGTGTGTATGTGTGTGTGCCTGCGCACGTGTGCGTGTGCATGTGTACATGTACATGAATGTATATGTATGCGTATGTGATTGTGTGTGAGTGTATGCTATACATGGGGAAAGAAAGTCTTTAAAAAGAACCCTAAAAAAGCCATAAAAACCTTCACCATATGGACTAAAAAACACTCTTTGAAACTAACTTTGACCGGTCACTGTGAACACTTACAGTTGGAGACAGAATGTCTGAACACTGAACACGCGCATCGCATCACTATGAAAAACATATTTAATATCAGCGGAGGCATATCTACAAACTCCCATTTTAAAGAAAAACTTTTTACGAAAATATCTGAAGAGAGCACACCCTAAGCTCGAAACGCGTTATAAAAATATTTTAAAATAAAAATATGATGAAAACCTTTAAAAAAAAAACCCACAATTGTTGATGGCTACACTCTTTTAAATATATATATATATATATATATATATATATATATATTTATATATATATATGTGTGTGTGTGTGTGTGTGTGTGTGTGTGTGTGTGTGTGTGTGTGTGTATAGATATATATATATAGGTATCTATATATATATGTATTTACAAGTGTATAAATATATATATATATATATATATATATATATATATATATATATATATGTATGTTATACAAGTGTATAAATATATATAAATATATGCATTTATATATGCATGTATATGCAAGTATATATACATGTGTGTATTTATATATATGTATATACAAGTATATATATATACATATATATATATATATATATATAATAATTCCACAGCAAAACAACGCCGCAGCTCACAAGAGCCATGACAGTCAACGAACTGAAAGTCCAAGACGAGTTTCGCCCTGTCATGGCTCTTGTTGACTGTCGTTGACTGTCATGGCTCTTGTGAGCTGCGGCGTTGTTAGGCTGTGGAATTTATTATACAATCTCTCACATTCTGAAAATCATATATATATATATATATATATGTATATTTATATATGTATGTATAGTCAAATATATATGTATGTATTTATATGTGTATGTATATGCAAGTATATATGTATGTATTTATATATGTATATATTAGTATATATATATATGTATTTATATATGTATGTATATACAAGTATATATATATGTATTTATATATGTATGTATATACAAGTATATATATATATGTATTTATATATGTATGTATATACAAGTATATATATATGTGTGTATTTATATATATATGTATATACAAGTATATATATACATACATATATATATGTATTTATATATGTATGTATATACAAGTGTATATATATGTATTTATATATTATGTATATACAAGTGTATATACATGTATTTATATATGTATGTATATAAAATTGTATGTACATGTATTTATACATTTATGTATATACAAGTGTATATACATGTATTTATATATATATGTATATACAAGTGTATATATATGTATTTATATATGTATATACAAATATATATATATGTATTTATATATGTATGTATATACAAGTAAATATATATATGTATTTATATATGTATGTATATATTAGTATATATATATATATGTATTTATATATGTATGTATATACGAGTATATATAGATGTATTTACATATGTATGTATATATTAGTATATATATATGTATTTATATATGTATGTATATACGAGTATATATAGATGTATTTATATATGTATGTATATACAAGTGTATATACATGTATTTATATATGTATGCATATACAATTGTATATACATGTATTTATATATTTATGTATATATAAGTGTATATATATGTATTTATATATGTATGTATATACAAGTATATGCATATGCATTTATATATGTATATACAAGTATATATATATGTGTATGTATATATGTATGTATATATGTATGTATATACAAGTATATATATATATGTATGTATTTATATATGCATGTATATACAAGTATATATATATATGTATGTATTTATATATGTATGTATGTATATACATACATATATATGTATGTGCTTATATAGGTATGTATATACAAGTATATATATATATATATATGTATGTATTTATATATGTATGTATGAAATAAAATGGAGGTGGAAGGACCTGGATACTCAACGTTTCGCCCGATTTATGCGGGCTTCTTCAAGAGGGATGGCATAAATCGGGCGAAACGTTGAGTATCCAGGTCCTTCCACCTCCATTTTATTTCATATCGTCGGATTTAATCCAGCTCAACAATCATATGTATGTATATACAAGTATATATATGTATTTATATATGAATGTATATACAAATATATATGCATGTATATATAAGTATATATGTATATATATACAATATGTATATGTATTTATATATGTATGTATATACAAGTATATATGTATATATATATACAATATATGTATGTATATGCAAGTATATATATATGTGTGTGTGTATGTGTGTGTATATATATATATATATATATATATATATATATATATATTAGGTTAGTGCAAAACTATTGGCATCTTTATCAGATATATATACGCTAAAAAATTACATTTGTTATCACCAACCTAATATATATGTGTGTGTGTGGGGGGATATCGAAATCAAAATTGGAAAATTTTTTGTCTTTTTTCCGATGCCAAAAATGATTCCTTTAGTTATGTTTTATTTGATTTTATTGGAAACCTCTGGTAGTAATAATAAAATAATAAATATTTATTGATTTTAAACTTCCAGTAATGCTAAAATCTATAGATACCCCCCCCCCCCAATGTATTTTTATTTTTGAGAAAACATATTCACATTTAACATGCGTTCTTAGCGTAATTGCTTGAAAAAATACTAACAACTTTATGATTAAATATTTAGAGATTCATAAAGAATTGGAATCGGTAAATGTATTGGAATCAGGAATTTAATATGAAATCAGTAATTGTATTGGAATCGCAAAAATATTGGAACCGTCCCATCCGTCATTGGATACTTTACTTTTCACTAGACTATCCATTCGTGTGAAATCACCTTTTTCTTCACCATATTCCTTCTGCTTCACTTTTTGTTATCAAGTAAGATCTTTGACTTACTTGCAGTTTCATCAAATACTTTTGTATGCAAAATCCGATCCCGCATTTTGCTAATTCCTACCCTCTGATGAGAAGGAAAGTATTTCTACGAAACTCCACGGATTAAGGACTATCCACTTATTAAATGTTTCCTTTTCAGATTAAATATGTTTTTAACTCTTTTTCGAAGTACTTTTTAACATGTTTTATTAACTATTTGCTCTTATACACACACACACACACACACACACACACATATAATATATATATATATATATATATATATATATATATATATATATATATATATATATATATATATATACCCTTTTCCATAAAACTTATCTAAAAAAAAATAAATGCAGAACGAATCTATTTCAAATATTTAGGGAAATTACGAAACCAAAACTATTTAAATTTTTTCCTTTTGCTGTTTTTTTTTCTTAACTCTTTCTTTTAAAAAACATTCTAGTTTTATCTCTCTTATTTATATTTTTGTAATTTCTTTTATTCAGGCGTTATTTTATATGTATATTTATATTCATGCGAACACTAGCAAAGGATAATTTTTTTTTTTTTTTGTCACTTTTTACACAGGGTGTAAACTCGTTATGACATAACCGATCCAAAGCTATTCAGTCTAATGTTATATTCAAACTCTTTCAAAATATCTATACCAAGGGAAGTAACCCATTTAACCTTTTTAACCTTTTTCTGTGCTGTAATACTTGCCTGTTGATGAAATAAGTTAGTAGAAGTCAGTAGTTAAGTATATAGATTATATATCGGATTCTAAATGCTGCTTTTTATTACACGTAGATCTTTCTATACTTCCATCTTTTGCTTTATCTGTCCACCGAGAGATGTAGATACATTAAAGATAGGTAGATCTATACATGTATGCATACCTAGACATGAGAAAATTTAGAAAGATGATCATGCCTTCCGTAGCTCAATAGATAGATCGATAAACATGCATATATTCACACACCCTTATCGATCTATACATAACATTAGATAGGTTTGAAATAAGTTAAGAAGATAAAGCATAAAGTTACATAGAAACTTTATTACAATAACAAGTAATTAAGAGTTACATAAACTCATTCTATTATTTGCTTCCTATTAATCGGGTAGAGCTTCTTTTTTTTTTTAAATTTAGATAGAGTTACCTAACCATTGAAAATTTACTTTTAAGCTAAATTTTGTTTTATATATATATATATATATATATATATATATATATATATATATATATATATATATATATATATATATATATATATATATATATATATATATATATATATATATTAAGGGGATTAGAACAACAATCTAAAGATCAGAGTTTATTTTAATGCATTAATAAATGCATTAATACAATTAAAAGAAAATAGTGCACGTTGTAATGTAGATATATAATAAGCTCGATAGGCATAGATATCCTAGAGCTATTTTAATATTGAGTAAAATGATTGATAATTTATAATTAAAAATTAAAAATCGGTTTCACAAGGAAGAACAAACAAAACCAATAAATGTTATACTACAAATAAATTTTAAACTGCATTTAACATCCCAATGAATGCATTGACGATGATACTTACGAGCTTTAAAAGGCGAACCATTAAAAGATACATCTGCCTTGCTTTAAAAAATGCTAGTTTTACTTTTTTGTGTCTTTAATTAAAGATGTCCTCTCTTAACCTTACTTTTCCACCCGCTTTTATTTTATTTTATTTTATTATATTTTATTTTACTTTGTTTATCAACATGAAAATAAGTAACTGTTTTTCTTTATATTTTAAATACTTTCCAGATAGATCTGCCTTACTTAAAAAATGCTAGTTTTATTTTTGGTGTCTTTAAACCCCCACCCACTCTTTTTGCTGGTGAGGAGACTTTGTTTTATAAAATCAGATGATAAAATTATTGCCCAAGACTTATTGTCTGTCTCAATAAAAACATCGTTTCCGAAACGATCGTACAATTTATTGATTTTGTTTGTTCTTCCTTGTGAAACCGATTTTTAATTTTTAATTATAAATTATCAATCATTTTACTCAATATATATACATATATATATATATATATATATATATATATATATATATATATATATACATACATATATATATATATACATATATATATATACGAGCAAACAGTTAATAAAACATGTTGAAAAACACTTTGAAATGAGTTAAAAACATATTTAATCTGAAAAGGAAACACTAGATAAGTGGATAGTCCTTAATTCGCGGAGTTTCAAAGAAATACTTTCCTTCTCATCAGAGAGTAGGAATTAGCAAAGTGCGGGATCGAATTTTGCATGCAAAAGTATTTGATGAAACAACAAGTAAGTCAAAGATCTTACTTGAAAACAAAAAAAGAGAAGCAGAGGGAATATGGTGAAGAAAAAGGTGATTACACATGAATGGATAGTCTGGTAGAAGATAAATAATCCAGTGACGGTAAGATCCAAATGTATAACTTCAAGAAAGTTAATTGAATTTCCATTTGCACAAGTAAAATCCAAGGAAATCCCGTAATTGGAAGAAGAATAATCCAAAGGCAGAAATCCATGGAATAATTCACAAAAATGTGTACAAGGAAAAAAGGAAAACATTCCATTAATATTAATAAAAGAAAAATAAGATATGCTTTTCACTCTACTTCCAAGACATAAATATAAATAAGAAAGATCAAGGAAGAAAATAGTGATCTTTGACTTATTTGTTGTTTCATCAAATACTTTTGCATGCAAAATCCGATCCCGCATTTTGCTAATTCCTACCCTCTGATGAGAAAGAAAGTATTTCTTCGAAACTCTGCGGATTAAGGACTATCCACTTATCTAGTGTTTCCTTTTCAGATTAAATATGTTTTTAACTCATTTCAAAGTGTTTTTTAACATGTTTTATTAACTGTTTGCTCGTATTATAAGCTCTATCTCCTATTTTGTTTTATCGAGCTTTTACATCTGGCTGGGATAACTTTATAAATATTACTTCATTAATATCTATAATATACTTTAATTTTACCATCTTGGATCATTTTGGTCAATTTAATTGTAATTTTTATTTTATATATATATATATATATATATATATATATATATATATATATATATATATATAATTATTTTTTTTTTTTTACTATAATAATTATTATTATTATTATTATTATTATTATTATTATTATTATTAGCATGGGTACCTGGCGATGCCCGGGTCGACACGAAGTTCCGTTTGGAACAAACCTGCTATACTAAAGATATTAATCATTTTCATCGTGGGCAATGTCGATATCCCCACAACAATTTCAAAAATAAAAGAACAGATAAAACATGTAAAAGTAAGCGCCCAATGAAAGAAGTACGTGATACTCTCTCCACCAGATATTTCGGCAGAATGGATACAAAGAGAAGAAGCTATTCTCCGGATATCGAGCACTTTTTGTTGCTTATGTACTGGACCCTATCTCCGCCAAAAAAATAAATGAATCAAAACAACTTTTGTTTCAATAAAAATAGCAACGAGTGACGGAGTGACCGGAAAAAAAAAAGTAGCCGTATAGGCAAACTCCAACCTGAAACTCGAATAAAGGGAAAAGCTAATTTGCCCACTATAGAAATAATAACGTTTATAAACATTAGGCACCTCCAAACCGTTTTGTAGAACGGCATCATTATACACATTAAGTAGTAACGTCATCATTTCGTGTGTTCACTAAAGTTTGGGTCAATTTCTATGGAAGATCATTCATCTAGAAATTTATGAATAAATAAAATGTACAATAAAAATGGATAAATGACAATAAAAGACTTACCGTTTGTTAAAAAAAAAGATTTTTAATAAAGAACTACACAGACGATAAATTTTAACCTGTTCTGTTGATACATGTATCTAAGGATAATGTCGCTACAGACCTCTGTTCCTTTTTAGAAAAAAAAGTGCAAATTTTGATTATCAACTCTGTCATTTTAAATAATTAAATCCAAACAATTTTTTTAGTCGATTTTGCTTTTGTGATTTTTATTATCTCAAGAGTCATATATTCTATTATATGAATATATTTTTTTATTATTATTGGAAACGTGTTGTATAAAAAATCTTTGTTTAAACTTCATATCATGTAATATTTGAATTTAATATCATTTAAAGCTTTTTAAAATAATTATTTATTTATAATTCTGTTTGTTTTTTTTTGTTGTTTTTTTTTTTTGTAATTCAAATAATTATATTACTGAGAAAAAAATAAAGAAAAATTGATTTTTTTAACATAATAATATTGATTTTATGTTCAATTTTATTTACAACTTTAAGGTAAGTGAAAAAAAATGACAGAATTTTATATATATATATATATCAATTAATTAAAAAATAATTAAAATATCAAATAATTAAAAAATAATTAAAATATCAAATAATTAAAAAATAATTATTTATATATATATATATATATATATATATATATATATATATATATATATATATATATATATATAATTATTTTTAATTATTTGATATTTTTTTTTAATTTTTGTAACAGAAAATATAGGGGGGGAGGGTAGAACACCTAAAATAAATATTTTCTTAAATATATTTAATAAAACCTACTTTTATTATGTAAGTTTATTTAATAATGAATAAATATCGAACATTTTCAGGAAAATATAACTATTTGATTTTTGATAGATTTTTTTAAACATGTGTGTGTCAAAAAACAGCACTACATAGGAACATTGTTAAAACAATGTTCCTATGTAGTGCTGTTTTTTCAAGCGTCGATAATGTAAACATGTTTTTTTCTCGCATTTTTGTATGCTGTAAAAAAGTTTTTCTTTTAAATAATATTTAAAATTTTATATATAAAGTTTATTTGAAGCTTTTTCTTTTAAATGGTAGAAAAGGTAAGATGATTATTTTTAGTATTCTGAATTTTATTGGGTTTATATAATTGATGATTCGGTAACCGTTCATATACCAATAAATTTTAAGTCAGAATGAGATGACTTAAATTGTAAGCTTCAAAATTACCACCTTTTGTAATTGAGCATTCATATATTGTTTTAACAAAATCAAGACATCAAAGAATGGATTAATAGCAACAAATAGTGTATTTCATCGTTCGTTACAACTGTTTCAAGACCGTTCGGACAAATTCAAACCCTATATCGTTCGAAAATTTTCACAAGAACAGCCTATCATCAGACGTTTTGGAAAAAAAAAACACTTTTACAATGAACAATATGGAATCCATTTTATGTCATTACTCCACCATCCTATTCACTTAAAAAGATATTTCTATAGTGTATCCCTGATATCCCTGATAATTTATCCCCTCACATTTATTATCTTATTATAGTATTATCCCTAATATCTCCATATATAATAATTTGATTGCAGAAATTCCCCCCTGGACCAAAGTACACTAGGTTTTCTCCAACAGATGACACATACAAATTTATTGTGTCTAGACTATCAGTCACTATATTATGTGACTTTTGAATGCCATCTTACACACATTTATTCTTCATATTAAAATCCTACACACATTCAGGTAAACCTTAGAGACAACAGAAGTTAAATTTATTTTTAATTTGACCCTAATTTTGACCCCTTAATATTCATTGTTTTGGACTCAAATTTAATTAAAATGTTTGACCCATGTCCAAGGAATTTATATCTAAAATTTCAATTGTTTATACCCAAAATTGACGGAGGGGTTTGGTAGAGTTCTCAAAGATCAAATCGTTGAACTTTGAGCCCTTAACAGCAAATTTCTGGCCGAAAGTCGATTAAAAAGATTTTCCCAAATTTCAATACCCCTTATGTCAAATCTCGAGTCTGTAGATCGAAAATTGACAGTTATTTAGTAGGGAAGTGTACACAGACAGACAGACAGACAGACAGACAGACATTTTCACTTTTATAGATATATAGATAGATTAAAATATTTAAAATAACCAATTACGCGGTTATTAAAGTCGAGACTCGGCTTTTGTGTGATTTGGAAGCCTTTAAACTGTCTATGTGTTTTATTTTACGATTTAAAATTAAACACATTGATTAGTAAAAATAAAATGTTGGTTTATTTTTACAGTAAATATTGTTCTCGAAAAGAAATAATGCAAGATGGAGTTTTACAATGCTTAAATGTGTTTTGTTTTATAATTTATATTTAAAAATATGGAACGATAAAAATAAAATGTTCGTTTAATTTTACAGTAGATAAACTTCTGTTTACATTAAGCAAATAACCAGTGTCGACCGAACGAGTTTCTTTTAGTGATTACATAGTTTGAGGATATATGTACAACTAAATGGCAAATCTTTAAAGGTGTTATTTCAAGGGTCATGACGTCGTAAGTTTGCTGTAGGCCAGTTGACTGAGCGTTTCTGTTCTTTGCACCTCTTTTTTCTCTTAGCATTACACGTGCGAGCCTGCCTATTGCGGCTAATTATTATTTTTATGGTACTCCTGCAGTATTTTACCCACCGATTTCACGATCTTAGCCGAGCGTTGACGAACGCTTTCGGCGTTAACGCCGACGAAAGCCGAAAATTCGGAGCTACGGTGCAAGAACGCTAAAAGTATGGGAATAGCAACAACATTACAAGGAAAAGATATTACACAACAAAATGGATAAAATTAATACAAAAAATTTGGATAAAATAAATCACAAACACTTACCGTAAGTTTTTTTAAAGTAAAATAAATTTATTTTGTTGAATATTTTTTTTTTGGTTCATTTTGTTTTCCGATAGCTTTTTTTTTGGGGGGGGGGGTAAGCAACAGTAATAAACACTTCAATGTTTTTTTTGTTTTTTTTGTTTGTTTTTAACAAAACGTTATTAAACAGTAACAACAATGTTTTTTTTGGGGTTTTTTTCAGTAATGTTTGTAGGGGTGGGGGACAACAATTACTGTTTATCTTTAGTTCCGACTGGAAGATTTTCTACTGACTTCGCTAAATTGAATAGCTGAAATAAAAAGGCTGTGTATTTTTACTTTGAACAATAAAATAACTGAAATGAAACGCTATGTGTGTAATTTCAATGAAAATTATTCGTCTGCTGCGCGTTCGTTTGAAGCGCCCTGATTGGCTGATAGAGTATCGTACCGCTCGCCATGTTCCGGCGTTTTCCGACGGATGTCGATCAACGCTCGGCTAAGATCGTGAAATCGGTGGGTAAAATACTGCAGGAGTACCATTATTATTATTATTATTTTTTTTTTGCACTCGCATGGGTACTTGCTGCTATTTACATTTATTTAAGGGGGGGGGCGTCTTAATTTAAAAAAATTTTTCTTATATCTCGCATGGATAATAACTATTATTAAACATTTTGTTTTTAATTTCAATTTTGTTTTTGTCTAATTTCCCCAACTGTATTTTTTTGGGGGTATATATATTGAAAAATATTTGTGCATACTTTAAACACTTATAACTAATATTAAATGTTTTGTTTTTATTTTTACACAAAAATAGACCACAAAACATAAATTGTTTTTGCCTAATTCCCCCAATTTTATTTCCATTTAGGTATATATATATATATATATATATATATATATATATATATATATATATATATATATATATATATATATATATATATATAATTTAAAGGAGATTAGAACAATAGTCTAAAGAGCTGAGTGTATTTCAATGTAACAGTGAAATTACTAGTTTAATTAAAATACAGGAAAGAGAAAGTGCTCGTTGTAATTTAGATATATAATAAGCTCGATAGGTAAATATCCTAGAGCTAATTCAATTCTTATGAAACGGATTTTTAATTTAATTATAATTTGATTTTCAAATTTTAAGTTATCAATCACATTACTTAATATATATATATATATGTATATATATATATATATATATATATATATATATATATTGAAAAATGTCCGTGAACAATATTTCTTTCAAAATTATAAAAAAATTGTGTTTGTTGTCTAACACTTAAAACTTTAAAAAGTTTACATTGTTTCAAATTATAAAGTGTTCTATTTATATTGTTTACAATATAAACAAAATTCTGCATATGTTGTTTAAAAGAAATAATAATTGTTTATTATTTAAAGAAAACGTTCTGTTTATATTTTTTCTCTTTTTCTGCTTATTAAAAACTTTCTGAAATACTGTTTGCATGTAACGTGCAGGTGACTGCAGGAATTTAGTTCCTGCTATTTGATAGAGGGTTCGAGAGTATTTTGCCACCTAAACTCCAGTCTTGCCAACAAAAATACCATACCCTAAACCATACCCTGCCAACCAGATTAGTACGCACAAGCCAAACGACACTGCAACCACCAACTTTTGTTGTTTGTTAATAGTATTTACGCATGGAAATCCTGACAGCAATTATCAAAGTTACATTTCAGGCAAATTTTGTGACAAGCCCATCCTCACTCAATAAATGGAGTGTCTATTCCGAGAGCCATTCTAAACATAGCGAAGTTGCAGGGTGTCTATTCTGAAAGCAGTTCTTAACACGAGGAGGTTGGGCGTGTCTATTCCGAAAGCCGTTTTTAACATGAGGAGGTTGGGGTTGAGCAACAACAACAACAACAGCCATACTTTATTTTTTTTAAATGGAGGGGGGGGATTCT
Source organism: Euprymna scolopes (assembly GCF_053919585.1). Lineage (NCBI taxonomy): Eukaryota > Metazoa > Mollusca > Cephalopoda > Sepiida > Sepiolidae > Euprymna > Euprymna scolopes. Next base: position 124,517,959 of record NC_136489.1, read on the forward strand.
ACCATCAGGCAACGCCCGTTAACAGGTCCTGCTAGTATATATATATATATATATATATATATATATATATATATATATATATATATATATATAATACCGTGTTTGTAGAAATCAAAATCTAATATATACATCTCACTCTGTGTGTGTGTGTGTGTGTGTGTGTGTGTGTGTGTGTGTGTGTGTGTGTGTGTGTGTGTGTTTCCGTTTTTCAAATTGTATCTCCTCACGGACGTAAATGTAAATTTGTAACAGTGGGAGGATGATATAGAGTAAATTCCCAAAATGATTGAAGCAGTCTACAATCTCCAAATTACTTTAATTCATATGTATTGTTTGGTGTGAAGGTCAACTGGGCCAGTTTCTGATCGGGGTAATCCGTATTTTTCTGAATTTTCAATGTTATGATCCAGTAATGATGTCACTGTGGTGATGGGTAGAAAGAAGCATGATCATTTTGCTTTGAAAATTGCTCTAAAGGTCTTCAGGGACTCATATATGTATTTAAATTACTCATCTGAGGGTAGGTAAAATTTTTTTAAATATGTGTTGTACATTACCGTCCTGGGAAAGAAAAAAATATTTCATATATGTGCTGTAAATTTCCTGTCCTAGGTAAAGTACAATTATTTCATATATATATATATATATATATATATATATATATATATATATGTTGTGTAATACCCGTCCTAGGGTAGGTAAAATACTCTTTTGGTCGAGATAGCTAATGATACAGACATCAAAAAATCCTCTATACTAAGAATAACACGTATGTTAAAAATCAAATTCAATTACTTATTGTTTTATAAGGTCCCCAAGCAACGCTAGGTGGCCCTGCTGGTGCAAAATAAAATGAAAGTGGAAATAAGTTTTTGAAAATGTCAATTTTTCTTAACCTAACATTTCATTTTAATGATCTGAAAATGAATGGAAATTATCTTTGAATTAATTTGAAAAAGAAAAAAATGATTTAAAAATGATTCTAAAATAGAATTTGCAAAAAAAAAAAAGAAGAAAAACAGATTCCCAAATAAAAGAAAAAATAAATTTAATTACAAACTCAATGAAATTAAATATATATATAAAAGGAACTTTGTCTATGTTTCTCCATTTGTGTGTGCATGTGTGTGTGTGTGTGGGTGGGCTCATTTCACACAAATGTACTTTATGTATCTGGCAGTGTTCTTAGATAGGTTTCATGACAGAATGTCTTCGATAAGTATCGATAATCGATAACTGAAAAATCCATTGAAATAAGGAACAGACGATTTTGCTTTCAGTTAATACCTTGTACAACCTAATATCACAAGTGCATTTGAGAAGTTTTATTATCACACAAGCAAAAAGGCTCAGCCTATGAAATTAACACTAGGTTGCATTCAAAATGAATGTTTCTGTTTAGAGCAACATCGAGTCTCTCTGCTAGCATATCAGCCGTATAGTATAATGGTGAGAAGCCTTGACTGTCATTTGGGCGGTCGGGTTCTGATCATGACTTGAGGCAGTTGCCTGTCTAGCTGCACCAATGAGTTGTGATACAACGAAACAGTACTGTATGTGGATGACAATATATATATATAGGTTTAAAACACATTAAGTGATGCAAAATTCACAAGATGTTTCCATTATTTTGTCCAACCTGTGTATATATATATATACAGTGATGATCATATTTATTGGCACGGTAAAATAAAAGTTAAATTTTGTCTAATAAATTCTAAAAAAGGGATTAAATTAAAGAAAATAACAAAGTATATTATGTATTTTTAAATGGCCTTTCCGATGCAGCAATCGGATTTTAAAAAAAAATAAATAACAAAAGAACAACAAACATAATTTCAAAAAAACCCTTGTTCCAAATTATTGGCACGATTTATTTAATAATCAATTGTATAGCCTTTGGCCTTGATTACCTTCCTCAGTCGCTTTTCATAGTTTACAACCAAGTTGTTGCACTCTTCAGTAGTAATTTTAGCCCACTCTTCCTGACAATAATCCTCCAATTGAATAAGATTCTTAGGCTTCCTTTGCATTACCCTCAATTTTAATGTTCTCCATAAATTTTCAATTGGATTAAGGTCTGGGCTTTGTGATGGCCACTCCAAAACATTAATATGATTGTCCTCAAGCCATTTCTTAGTCAGTTTAGCCGAATGCTTTGGGTCATTATCTTGCATGAACCACCAACGACGACCAAGTGAGAGCTCTTTAGCAGAGTCTTTCAGGTTTTCATCGAATATTTTAACATAATCTTCCTTTTTTATGCTACCTGTGACCTTAACAAGTCGCCCTGGTCCAGAGGCAGCAAAGGATCCCCAAAACATCAAACTGCCTCCACCGTGCTTCACTGTGGGTATGGTGTTCTTAGGCAGGAAAGCTTCGCCAGATTTTCTGTAAATATAAGACACTTTATTATGGCCAAATAACTCTATTTTCGTTTCGTCAGTCCATAGAACACGTTTCCAGAATGCAACATCTTTATCAATATGACGTTTTGCAAAGGCTAGCCTTGCTTTCAGGTGCATAGGCTTCAATAAGGTAGTCTTTCTCGGACGACATGCTTTTAAACCAGCTCTCTTCAAAACTCTACCAACTGTATGTCGAGATACATTCACTCCAGAGGTGCTCTGTTCATCAACAATCTCCCCAACAGAGATCCTTGGGTTTTGTTTTACTTGTCGAACAATTTTCCGTTCATCTCTTGGGGAAAGAATCCTTTTTCTCCCTCAACCCTCTAAACTCATAACGTGGCCTTGCGATTTGAACTTGTTTATTATGGTTCTAACAGTGGATTTGGGAAGGTTTAGCTTCTTTGAAATCTTATCATAGCCCTCCCCATTGGTATGGCATGCTACAACAAGCTTCCTGACGTCTTCGCTGTGTTCCTTAGTTTTAACCATGGCGATTGAAAATTATAATTTAGTCACTTATAATAGTTTAAATAAATCGCTATCTAAAAATTATCTGAAAAAAATTATTCACTGAATTAGCGTTAAACAAGCATAATATGGCTATAAAAAAGTTCAGGAAGCACGTAAACCGGACATTGATTGATATTATACTGATACTAAAAGAAAAACAAAGCCGTGCCAATAATTTTGAACAAGGTATTTTTGCAATTATGTTTGTTGTTCCTTTGTTATTTATTTTTTCTAAAATCCGATTGCTGCATCGGAAAGGCCAGTTAAAAATACATAATATACTTTGTTAGTTTCTTTAATTTAATCCCTTTTTTAGAATTTATTAGACAAAAATTAACTTTTATTTTTCCGTGCCAATAAATATGATCATCACTGTATATATATATATATATATATATATATATATATATATATATATATATATATATATATATATAATATTAAATTTATTTATACAAACATTGATGGCTACGTATGTGCATACATGTTTTTGTAATCACCCGTGCTGGGGAGATTACGTCTTCAGGCCAAGAATTACCCTCGAAAACTGACATTTCAAGACAAAAACATTTCCTTATTTCGTTTACAAAATTAGAATCTTGTCACCTTATATGGGTGGGGGGGTTATGTGTGGGGGAGGATAAGTAAGGTCTTTGAACGATCCAGTTCTCACAGGCTTTTATCTTTCCATATCTTAACCTCTTATTTTTTTTCTTCCCTTTTATATTCTTTTTTTTTTTTTTATCTCATCTTTTGGTTTTGCGTTATAAAGTACTTGAGAATTCAACATTCTGTCTCCCCTGGTCGGTGGTCAAAGACTATAGATATTTCCGATGGCCACCTATCATATATGCATTTATTCAGGTTAGTAATATTATAACTGCTTGAGAAAATAGAATATTAAGAGACTTATGTAATCAATTGGGTAGGATCATAATCATGGCCTCATCCTCTTTTTTGGGGGGGATGGGGATAGTTGCTATTGTAGTTGTTCATCTTCAAGCTCAGAGTTCTTTAAGTGCATGTATTCTGAAATGCTTGCAGGATATAGCAGTTTCTTGTTTAATATTTAATAGTTTGTCCCTGTCCTTAAACCTAGTTATCTCAAGTTGAGCACTTTTTCGAAGATACATATTGTTTCATTGGATGTACTTCTAGGAAACTAAACTCCACTGCCATTATATATATATATATATATATATATATATATATATATATATATATATATATACACGGGTTGGACAAAATAATGGAGCCATCTTGTGAATTTTGCATCAATTAATGTGTTTTAAACCTATAAAAGTTGAAAAATTATGAAAATGTTGGTTTTATGTTTTCATTAAGATACAAGTCTTTCTGGTGTGGGCCTATGAATATCTATAGTGCCCGTGACAGGAAAAAATGTGCTGGTGCAAATCATTTTCTGTCCGCCCCCCCCTTCCAACATTGGTCATATCTAGATAATTCAGTTGCATTATATTATATGTTCTGAATAATAAAGAATATGGTGTATATGTAGAATTACAATTGATTAAGAAACAAAAATACAGAAATCTTTTTATGATGTACGTATATATATATATATATTATTCCTTATTGGAATTTTTTATTTTTGAGATGAGCATTGTATGTTAATTTTATTTTATTTCGGACTATTAGTCTCATCTTATCTTTTTATTGGTGCACAACGTTTCGGCCAACTTCCTCTGGCCTTCGTCAGGTGATAAATAAAAAGATAAGATGAGACTAATGGTCCGAAATAAAATAAAATTAACATGATGTACGTACTCACCACGGAAGGAAGATGTCATATTGTAAAAATTATATTAATTTATCAAGCAGTGTTTTTTTAATAAAGAAAAGCAAATTATATTAGTAAACCCTAAAGATGCAAGCAGCGGCCATATTTGTTTAAATTTTGCCAATATTCAAGGGTGACAATTCAATTCTACCAAAATATTCAAGGGTGACAATTCAATTCTACCAAAATGTTCAAGGGTGACAATTCAATTCTACCAAAACAAAAAAAAAAAAATCCTGCTTGCATTCAAAATAATTAACTTTTAATCACTAAAAATCGTAAAATTGGATTTTTTAATTGAAAAATACTTAATCAATTTACGCAAATTTTGGAATGTGACATCTTCATTTTCGTTTTGAGCATGTACAGCATAAAGACTTTTTTTTATTTTTTGTTTATAATCAAGTGTGATTCTAAATAAACATCATATTCTTTATTAGTAGAAAAGGTCTTGCACCAGCACATGTTTTCTCTCACGATCCATGCAGACATTCTTGGGGCCACGCCAGAAAGACGCATATCTTGCTAAAATCATGAAACTAACATTTTGGTAATTTTTCAAGGTTTATAGGTTTAAAACACGTACTTATTGAAACAAAATTCACAAAGTTTTTCCATTTTGTCCAACCCCTATATATATATATATATATATATATATATATATATATATATATATATATATATATATATATATATATATATATATATATATATATATATATATATATATATATATATATATATGTATATATATATATATATGTATATATATATATATATATATATATATATATATATATATGTATATATATATATATATATATATATATATATATATGTATATATATATATATATATATATATATATATGTATATATATATATATATATATATATATATATATATATATATATATATATATATATATATATATATACACTAGCAAAAGTACCCGTCGTTGACTGGTTTCAAAAACAGCCTACAGAAAATGGACTCTGATTTATGAAAGTATGAAGTATGATAGGTTATGAAAAGGAAGGGTTGTAAAGAGATGGCTTCGAATTCGGGGGTATCAAAACCAAAGCAAAATATGATGAAAGTAAAATAAAATAGATAACCCCCATAATTTATTATACCATACCTGTTCACACTGAAACACTTATCACAATATTCTGTGAACCTATATTAAAAAACCTTGTTAAACTTTGTGACATATTTCCATTCTATGGAGGTCAGGCGCGAACGAACACCCCATAATTTTATTATACCACATTTCTTCAAACTGAAACATAATTATCAAAGTGCACTTACGCAGATAGATATGAAAAGTCTTTATTAAAGTTTGTGCCTATTTCCATTTGATGGAGGCCAGGCGCGAACGCAGACCCCACTATTTTATTATACCATCCCTATTTTAATTAAAACATACTTATCAAAGTATTATTATGTACATCTATATCAAAAACACTTGTAAACGTTTTTTTTTAATTTTTAAATTTTTTATTTCCATACGTTGTGGACCAGGCGCGTATGCAGACCCCACAATTTTAATGAATGATCATTATGCCAGATCAAACATACTCATTCCTGTGTCTCGATACATCTTCTATCATTATATGTGACCAGTTTTCTATAATAGTCAACCATATAGGAGCCTATTCGTGACCAGGCACACACACAGACGTTCAGCTTTATATTATGTGGAAATATACTTTATTTCCTTATAATATTTACCAGTCCTTATTTAAGGAGCTCAATGTAATTGCAGAGCAATATAATGAATGAATGACAAAAGATTATATTCCAAAGTTCATGATGTTGACCATCTTACAATTTATTCCTTTAATTCAGTTGACATTTACAATTCTTAGCAGTATCCGTTTCGTAGAACAAAATCAATAACTTAATTATTATATCAATCAGTGAATCTATTTTCCTCCTAACTCATCAGAACAAATAGCAACGATCAATCCATCAAAAGGAAACAAAGTGCGTTTTGACATGATTAAAAATCCTAAAATTGGAAGAGAAGCTGTAAATACTTTATAATATGTTTACATTACGCCATTTTGAATTTCCAATTCAAAATGGCGTAATGTATTTAAGACAATCCCAACCAGATAAAAAAAAAAGCTCAATATACGAGATAGAGCAATAACATGAATGAAAATTCTGAATTAGGATTAGATTTACAAAAAAAATTATTTTGACAAGGAGTAAAAAAAAATTTTTTTTTCTTAATCCATAGATTTTCAATGAATGGCTCATCTCATCGGAGGAAATGTTATTAGCAAAATAGATATGTGTAATTATATTATATATTTTGTTTATCTGTTTATTAATAAATTGAAAATGCAAATTAAAATGATAGTGTAAAAAGGGTACTTCAAGGTTGAATGAATGAGGATATCTATCTATCTATCTATCTATCTATCTATCTATCTATATATATATATATATATATATATATATATATATAAAGTGAGAATGTGCGTGTGTGAGAACACTTCTCAACCTATATACTCAACGGATTTTTGATCTACAGACTTGAACTTTCGTGTATAGGTTATTCAAACGTTTTCATCGGTTTTCATCCGGACAAAAGGAGTAAAACATTTTTTTAAATTAGTACATGGGAGGCCACCGGATTTTTATCTGTGTTCAACTGTTTCACAACTGCGCATGCGCGGTCGTAAAATATGACTGCTTCCTTATGTTAAGTATGAGTTGTTTTGAAAACACTTTTTGAAAGCCATGTCAAGCTGGTGTAATGGTTATCGTACTTGACTTACTGTCTTTAGGTTTTGGTTTCGATCTCAGCTCGAATATTTTTTTTTTAATTTACTTACAAGAAGAAATGAACTGTTTAGAAAAAAACATAATATTCGCATGCACGTGTTTCGGTTTTTATAATCTAAAAAAAAAATTTTTTTCATTTTTTTTAAGAATTTTTTTTTTACATGGTAGTCACCACTTTTCAAGGCCCGGAAGCCACTCGGGGATAAGGATTATTGCATGTACAGTGCATTGTACAATGGGATAGTATTGTAGTAATCGTTAGTTTTGGAGATTTGATAAAGTGTCTTACCTAAGGAGGCGGTTCATCAGGAATTTGTTTATGACTTGAAGACATCCAATTTGTAGTCAGGTGGGAAACAGGCAAACTGAAGAGAGTTCCACAGGCATGCACTTCTAAGAAAGAAGCTTTGTTCATGGAATTTACGTTTTGATTTTGGCACAGATAAAGAGTGAGGAAAATTATTAACAGTGGCTTCAGCTAGACGGGTGTTTATCGTGAAAGATTGTCATCTGAACGATTCACATATATACATTCGTGAAATAGTTGATGAACAGATAAAAATTTGACGGCTCCCAAGTACTAATTTTTCAATTTTGATCCCTTAGCAGCCATCCGTTGAGTATATAGGTTAAGAAGTGTCCTCACACACGCACGTTCTCGCTTATATATATATATATATATATATAGATATAGATATAGATATCCTCATTCATTCAAGTGCATGTGAGTATTATGTTTTTTTCTAAACAGTTCATTTCTTCTTGTAAGTAAATTAAAAAAAAAAAAAATACCAATCCTTATGTTTAATACCTACAGTATTTCCGTTTATAATAAATAAAAATTCTACATTAATTAAAATATAATATTTATGCGCATTTTACGACGAGGTATATTTTCTAGAATATCTATAAAAGTGAGAGTGTGTGTGTATGTGAGAGAGAGAGAGAGAGAGAGAGAGAGAACGAGAACACTTCTCAACCTATATACTCAACGGATTTTTGATCTACAGGCTTGAAATTTCGTGTATATGTCAATCAGACATGTGGAAAACTTCCTAATTTGTTTTCCTCCGGAAAAAATGGCTGCTAAGGGGTCAAAATTGAAAATTGGTACGTGGGATTTGGCAAATTTTTATCTGTTTATCAATTGTTTCACGAATGCACATGCGTGAATCGTTCAGATGACAAATTACTTAATTTAAAAACAAGTAGGTTTTAAAACATTTTTTTAAATAACGTGTCAAGCTGGCCTAATGGTTATCGTACGTGACTTACTGTCTTTAGGTTTTGGTTTCGATCTCTGCTTGAGTATCTTTATTTTTAACCTACAAGAAGTGAACAGAACAGTTTAGAAAAAAAAAAAAACATAATACTTGCATGTACATGTCTCAGTTTCTTCCGTTTTGTTTTTTTTTTACTTCATTTTTTTAAAGGAATTTCACGCTACGTTTAATACTGGGCAACACCAGGTGCATCTTCTAGTATCTATATAAAAATATGTGTGTGGGGACGCTTCTCAACCTATATGCTCAACAAATTTTTGATCTACAGATTTGAAATTTGGTATATAGGATCTCCAGACATGTTGAAAACTTTTTAATCCATTTTTATCCGGACAAAAATGGCTACTAAAGGGTCAAAATTGGAAAATTGATACGTGGATGGAATCGGATTTTTATCTGTTTATCAACTTTCACGCATGCACATGCGTGAATCGTTCAGATGACAAATTACTTAGTTTTAGAATGAGTAGGTTTCAAAATTACTTTTTAAATATTGTGTCAAGCTGGCCTAATGGTTATCGTACTTGACTCACTGTCTTTAGGCTTTGGTTTGGATCTCAGCTCGAGTATTTTGTTCACAATATAATATTCACATGTACATGTCTTAGTTTCTTTCCGTTTTTTACTTTTTTTTTTTTTTTAAGGAATTTAATGTTACGTTTAATATCAGGCAACGCCGGGTACATCTGCTATTATATGTATATAATCTAGTTAAGTTTATGTCCGCAAGGTATAATCCAATGAATACTAACGTTGTTTGTTTGAATGAGCTCAATAATAAACGAAACCATATTTTGGACTTTATAGAAAAGAGTGCACTGCAGAAGCTTCTTTTTGCCACAGCCAAGGAGTGAAGGGTTCATTTCTTATCCAGCAGTGAAGAGGCAAGTATGTATAGGTTTATTTGAAAATAATGTTGGAATGTGTAGATTTTTCCAACAGGTTATTTTAAGATAGAGTGGGGAAAGAAGCAGCTCTTATCTTTTTAAGAGTAGGAGTGGGAACCACTCCCAGACTAGTCGAGTAGGTAAAGCCCTGGTCATATATTCATCTTGTATGAAACTTTTTTTTTTTATTTATACAAAATTGTTTGGCTACACATCTGCAGATTGTTTCAGTTCCCCCTTTTTTTTTTTTTTTGCATTTTCTTTCTTTGAAGATTGTAATGCCGGGTATGGGGCAGCCAAACTAGCTGCCAACATTGCCCTGTTTTTTTATTGAAACCAACCGAGAGCTCTAAAAAGAGAGTATCTTTAGTATCCTTGCTGTTCCCTTAAGTGCAATTGTCTGGATCTCTTTTGCACTTGGTTCACCAGGAATATTAGTTAGGTAGGACTTCAGGACTAATATTCCTATATATATATTTCTATATATATTTCCTATATATATTTCAGTTCTAGATTGAAACTAACAGAGCTTCTTCAGGCCACTATTCAATATGAAGGCAAGAAGTTACATATAAGTACAGTCATGTGATTAATTAAGATAAAATTTAGGATTACCATCAAAATGTCTTGACTATTCTAAAATGAAATGTGTATCCAAAAAGTATTTGTATGAATAAAATTTTTATACCATATAAACAATTCAATATATATCACATTGGTGAAGCAAAAATTATTCCTAACTTGCATTTAGGTAAAAATGCACTTTCATATGAATAAGTGAATCCATTAAAAAAATATTGGAAACAAAAATAAACAAATAAATAACATCTAAAAAATCCGGAAACATTTCAGCACTAGCAACAGTGAGCTCAAGGGTAGTGTTTAAGGCTTACAATTCTGGGATTATGGTTTATTATCTCACTAGGTTCAGCCATGCTGATGAGTCGTAAATGATGAAACACGTGTCTGTGATAATTCAATTTTAAATATATATTACAATAGAAAAATGCGAGCATGAAAAATAATATGGTTAAGCTTAAACATGGAAAAGTAAAGGACTAGTTATTAAAACTGAAAAAGAAAAGAACAAGATATTCTGGTAAAAAATATAATAAATTTATAACTTAAAATATTTCAGCATTGAGAATTGATTATATAATGTTATAAATTGAATTTAAAAAAAAAATTCTGAATGCTGCAATAGTTATAAATTTATTATATTTTTTACTAGAATATCTTGTCCTTTTCTTTTCCAGTTTTAACAACTTTTTTCCATGTTTAAGTTTCCAGTTTTTCCATGCTTAAGCTTAACCATATTACTTTTCATGCTCGCATTTTTCTATTATAATACATGCTTTTTTCCAGGCTTCCAATAAATTCACTTGTTCTTTGTTTAATTTCAGTCTTATTCCCCCCCCCCCCTAAACACATATGTAATAACAATTTACTGTACTCCTCTACTTTCAATAAAATCCCTCCGAATTATCTCCCTTTCATGCTTTCATTCTCTCTGTTTCACTAGTTACTTCTCTTTTCGAATTGGTAGCCACAAGTAGTCGCTGCAACGATGTGGTTGCTATGGAAACCATTCATAAAAAGCGTCACTGAACTCCTTACATACTTTTAAAATTTTGAACACCAGAAAATTCACCATAACTTTTGTTTTACTGGACGAAAATTGAAAAAAGTTTTTTCACAATATAGCTGAGAAGATGATCTATAAACTGTAATAATTGTTTGAGATTTGGTCGAAAAATGAGTGAGCGGTGAAGCTTTAAAGCAGTTCTAAATGACTAAAACTGCCACTTAACCATATATTCAAACACTACCGTGTTTGAATTATATATATATATATATATATATATATATATATATATATATATATATATATATATATATATATGAGGGTCACTCCAAAAGTAAGGCCTCCTATTTTTTTAATCAAAAACTAAAACATTGAAGAGCTACGAAGACGGGAGTGATACTATTAAAACGAGAGACCCTTCGTACTCCAGAATTTATTTTTCTACATAGTTACCACCATTCTTAATGCACTTTTGACAGCCTATTTTGTATGCCTTAGTCATAAAAGGTTGGAATGCACTTTGTCACTCACATCTCTGTCGTCACTCTAGAAATTGATGCATCCATCTCCTAACTGTGCGGACATTAACTGCATCGGCTTCATAAACATTCATTAGGTGCCGGTGAATGTTGATTGGTTCAGTTTATTCTGCATGGAGGAATTCAATGACGCATCTCTGCTTCTGACGCATGTCCATGACAGGGGTTGCTTTCTTAGTCTCACACCGTCAATATCTGCAAAGGAGAGATGAAACGTTTAGTTCATGAATGCATAAGTTCAGCCATCATAACAATGTAATTTGCAACCCCCTCTGATCCAACTGGACAGAATAAAAATAGGAGGCATTACTTTTGGAATGTCCCTCATATATATACAATATTTTAATTTTTTAATATTAGCGGGGTGGGGGGGGGGGCTTTACCTGGGCGTAAAATACGCTTAAATATGATATTTTAATTTATTCAGATTTCGTATCTGTTATTATTGTCAAGATTTCAAAAGTAAAAAAAAAAGTATTTAGGTGCTATCAGCTAGAATCGAAATCGAAACTGTAGCATTTAAAACTGGTGACGTTACCACTGTACCAACGTGACACACGTATAACCCGATTAAAAATTAAAAATAAACTAAGATGAATGTACAAAATGTATAACGATGTTTTAAATTTTGACCCATTTTAACTGCCTAAAGACCCATAAAAGAACGGCCCGTAAAAAATCCAATTTGAGGCCCCTTAGCGCCACTCTACGACTTTTGGTTTCAGAGGAGATAAAGTTTGAAAATATGGAGGCAGACAGACCAACAGATAAATATATAGCTTTTTATATATTAGATTTATTATTTTTGCCTACAGACACTAGTGTTTCATGCTTATGCAATTATCAGTGTAAGAACTGATAATTACTGTTGGTTAACGGATTCAGACCCAGTCTAACTCCACAGTCTGGTATTCAACCTTTAGGCCACCATTAATTAACACAACAAAGAATTTAAAACAGTAAGCTTAGTCATACAGTGTTCAACAGGTGTGGCTGGAACATCACTTTTATGCATCGATTCAAGAAACCTAAATTTTCAAAATCAGAATAGAACCAAATATAAGACAGTATACCTTGCACTAACAGAGTGCTCGATACCAGATAGAGTTATACCAATAACTAGCAAGAAGAGCTGACGTTGCCCGGGATTGAACAAGGATCAACAAATATTTTACACTACCATGTTTTTATTGTCATTGAAATCGGTGAAATCGACCATTTTTCGATCAAATCGTTTGATTGCCAGCTCTTGTGGTGAACCGAGAGAAAGTTTCACATGTCTCCCCGCACTGACTTAGTCCACAATACATTGTAGTCTACATTGCACTGTAGAGAATCTACTGTTGATTTTATATAATTATCTGTAAATAATGGCTTCACTTTAAATTTAAAATGCAAAAGTCAAGTATCATAGTTCGATTGTATTCTAAACAGAAACATTCATTTCAAACGCGCCCCTGTCTTATCAAAGAACCAATTGTTAATTTTATGAAATCATTTTTATGAAATCACTTGAATTAAAGTTAAATGTACAAAAGTCAAGTATCATGGTTCAATTGTGCTCTAAAAAGAAACATTCATTTTGAATGCGCCCCTGTCTTATAAAAAAAGCTAAAGTTAATTTTATAGGCTGGGCCTGTCGGCTTGTGCAGTGATAAAACTTCTCAAATGCACTTGTGATGTCAAGTGGTATAAAAGTGTTAACTTTAGTCAAACTCTGACTTCTTTCTTTAATTGGATTTTTTTGATTATCGATTCTCAATACTTATCAGACGCATTCTGACGCAAAACCTACATAAAACACTCCCAGACACATCAAATAACTTTGTGTGAATTTAAAAAAAAAATTGTCCCAGCCATTTCCGAGCTCATAAGGAACTCTCTTTCTCTCTCTCACACACACGCACACAGTTCCTTTTATACAATAGAAATAGAAATAAGTTAACAAATTTACCAAATTTCCATTACTAACGATTACTATATTGTCCAATTTCTAGTGTACACTCTTTAACCTTTATCCTCGAGTGGCCTCTTGGCCTTGATTAGTGGTGATGCCTATGTAAAAAAAAAATATATCAAAGACTAAAATATGAGCTTAGGTAAAAATAAAACGAAACTTTTATTCAAATCGCATTACGCAATAAGTCACCTAATCAAACTTAGTTAATTTCATTAATCAATTTTAGTACTCCCATAGTGTTCCTCATCTTTCAGCTGACAAACATTTTCATCTCGCTAAACCTTATTCTCGAGTAGCTCTAGGCCTTGATAGGTGGTGAGACAATAGTAACAAAATAACTATAAGCTTGATAAAGTATTATACAATTTTGAAAAAAATATTTCCTATTTTAAAAATATACTAGCAGTTCAGCCCGGCTTTGCTTGGGCCCTATATACTTTATCTGCATATATATATATATATATATATATATATATATATATATATATATATATATTTATTTATATATATATATATATATATATAAATAAAATGAAAATTACAATTGAATTTACCAAAATAATCCAAGATGGTAAAATTAAAGTAAATTATAAATATTAAAGAATTAATATTTATAAAATTATCTCAGACAGATATAAAAGCTCGATAAAACCAAATAGGAAATAGAGCTTATAATATGAGCAAACAATTAATAAAATATGTTAAAAACACTTTGAAATGAGTTAAAAACATATTTAATCTGAAAAGGAAACACTAGATAAATGGCTAGTCCTTAATCCGCGGAGTTTCGAAGAAATACTCTACTTCTCATCAGAGGGTAGGAATTAGCAAAATGCGGGATCGGATTTTGCATGCAGAAGTATTTGATGAAACAACAAGAAAGTCAAAGATCTTACTTGAAAACAAAAAAAGTTAAGCAGAGGGAATACCATATTCCCTCTGCTTAACTTATTTTGTTTTCAAGTAAGATCTTTGACTTTCTTGTTGTTTCATCAAATACTTCTGCATGCAAAATCTGATCCCGCAGGCAGGGCTTAGGAAGGTAGACCTCGTAGTTCAACTGACAATTAGTACCACAGCCCGATAGATAAAAAGACACTGAAATAACCCAATTTCTGCCAGACTGGGTATTTACTTTCCCCTCACTGCAGGAAGATGTGACACAAACCAGAAGGTGGGAAAATCAAGCCAGTGTCCCTAAAGAATGGGCACTCTGGTCTATTAAAAATTGCCTCTTGATATTTCCGAGTTAGGGTGCCTCAGGCAGTTAACAATGAACTAATTCCACCTCAAAGACGCGAGGTAAGGCCTGAGAGGGTGGACCTCATCAAACTACTCAATGCCAATACTTCAGCCTACTTGATAAAAGGTCAACAAAATGGCTCAGTTTCTACTGGACTAATCATTTTCTGTTACATACCCGAATGAATTTTCATCTACTGACTCAACTTTGGTATAATGATAGAAATAGATTAATTGTTTTGTTAATGGCTCAAATTTCTCAGCGGTTCTAATGGTAAAAGTTCAGCTAAAAGCAGTGAAATTTGTAGATATTAATTTTGGAATAATAAAAAAAAATAAAAACAGGCTTTCCATAAAATATAGAGTTATCTCCTCTTGGACAGTGGATTGACTGATATTTCAATTCTCAACTGCAGATATCAGATTCAAAAGCTGGATAGAATTTGCTTAACAGTCACCTTTGTGTCATAATTGCTTTTCTCCTAGGGTTTTTTTTTTTTTTTTCATTTTAGCTCAGTTAGTTTTCAGAAATTAAGGGGGCTCTTTCCTTTTTTCTTGATTTCTTTATGCGATGCATTGATATGCAAGTCATTTAAGGTTCTCTCCTACTTCTCAAAGCTGTCAGGTTATTAAGACAGTGGATAAATCTAATTTTCCTACCCCGATTGATCACTTAACTATGTTATAGTTTATCTCTCTTATAGTATTTGGTATTGATCGATTCCAGAACAAGAATTCATCTAGTCTGGTGGAGTATCCAGCTTAGTGCTATTTCTTTGGGTAAACCAGCGTGTAGTCACGTGAAGAGTATCTTACTTGGACTTCCAATGTTATGTTATTTTGAATAGTTGGGCAAGCTTTGCTTGTAGGATAAAGTATGTGAATGTCAAGAATTCATCTGATATCAAATATACAGTTTAGTGCTGTTAATTGAGGTAACATCACTAGTAGAAGGTGTACCATCTATAATATAAATTTCACCTGTCTATTTAAATCTATGTATGTATGTATGTATATATGTATGTATGTATATCAGGTCATGTCATATGCTACTGGTACCATGTAACCCAGTACTACCTGCCTCATGGTCGGGTCACCGGCGGCTAAACTGATTCCCCCACCAGACTTGTTTGGTGAGGAGGGCGGCTAGTCTCCCTCAAGGATTAAAAACAAGACCTTCCAAAGGGCGAATGAACTCTTTTTCTGGGTCAACAGCCAACTAGCACCATGTATATTTGTGTGTGTGTATATGTGTATTGGGGTGGAGAGGGCTCCCGTAAGCCGTGGTGAAGGCAACCTTTTTAGGAGAAGAAAATCTCTGATTTAAAAAACCATAAAGCGGAAGACCAGTACCCGCATTAAGCTGGTCTGCAGTTTAATTTGTTGCTAGCTATCTTGCTCTTGCTTGTTGCTGGATCTCAACATTTTGAACCGAGAGAGAAACTTAGCTGTCGTACAAAGCTAAGACTCTGTAACATCATATTTGTATAGATACTCCCTCAGACATTTGGGCTCATGGATTTTAAATGTCTGAGGGAGTGGCACTCGTCTGCCAAGACGTTGCAATCATCATGTATGTATGTATGCTTGTATGTTTGCCTAAAACTTTCGTCAAAGGGGACGGATTTTCACGAGGTCGGTATCATTTTGTAGCTCGACTTTTTGGATGACAAATATCGAAAAATTTGGCGAAAAACATGAATTCCTTCACCCTCAAGTGGGCACTTTTCGGCAGTCGTGCAGTTAAGTCCCAGCAAACTTCGACAACTCTAGAAAGGTTACATCAGTATTTTACACCGTCAAATCACGAATATTATGAATTATTAGTTTTAAAATAAAAATAAAAATTATTAAAGTTTTAAAATAACAAAATATGTAATTAATTAAAAAAAATATTTAAATATTGGAAGTAAGCACTTGATTGAATAAAGTAAACGAACAAAATATACGTTTTTATATATTTATAGCTATTTATTTAACAGAGAAATGAAACAATACATAAATTCATATTTTGTTACGTGGTTCATTACTTCAGATTCTATTTTATTCGTTTTTCTGCTAAGACAATCATATACTTTCTAAAAATTGTTTCATTTTTCTGCCGAAAACCAGCCTAATTTAATGCCTGGAGTTTATAAAAATTGGACCTCGAGATTATGCCATATACACGCGAGCTGCCCAAAATTGTATTGAAATTATAAATGCCAAAAATTAATCTTTGGCATAAACCACATATTTGCACGATAAAAATATTTTTTTTCTGTGGTTTATTTTAATTTAAAATTCGCCGCCATTAAAATAATAAAACACACGGTTTTTATACTTGTATTTACGCACACAGACACCAACATATCTACAGGGTGAAGCAAAAGCAGGTGGACAGCATTGTCTTATTATATATAGTTGCATTTATAATAGATAAATGTTGAGATCATGTATACGTACAACTATATGTTATAAAACAATACTGCCCACTTACTTTTGGCTCACTCTGTATACATATACGCACACACTTAGATATAGCTCTACTTATACGTAAAAGGCATTTTGTGTGTGTATGTGTATGTGTGTGTGTGTGTGTGTGTGAGAGAGAGACACACACACACAAACACACATACACACACAAACACACACACACACACACACACACACACACACACACACACACACACACACACATACAAACACACACACACACACACACACACACACACAGAAAAAAAAGATAATCCAGTATGCATTCTTAGACGCGGCTGGGCCAATTTTTTGGAAATTTCACACATATGCACTTTATGCATAAAAACGAGAAATAAAATTTAAAAAAACAAACAAAAAAAACAAAAAAAAACAAGAGAAATCACTCCGGGTCGGCATAAAGAGAATATACAGACAGAATAAAGACGAATTATTGAATATAAACACGAGTGTTCGTTTTTAGAAATATTATCAAAGAAAATGTTCTTTAAAAAAAAAAAAGAAAAAAAAGTGTTTTTAGATAGGTTTTGTAATGGAATGCCTCCGATAAGTATTGAAAATCAATGATCGAAAAAATCCAATTAAATAGGGAACAGTCCGATTTTGATTAAAGTTAACACATATATATAACCTAACATCAGAATTGTATTTGAGAAGTTTTATCACCAAACAATCAGAAGGACCTGACATATAAAATCAACAGTAGGTTCTTGATAAGACAGGGGCACGTTCAAAATGAATGTTTCAACATAATACTTGATTTTTGACATTTAAACTTTCATTTAAACTATTATATATAAAAATAATTTCATAAAATCAACAGTAGGTTCTCTACAGAGCAATGTAGACTATAATCTATTTTGGACTATTTTAGTCCAGCTCTAGTCCAGCACCTTACAGATGCTAAACTTCTGACCGACCATCAATATGGATTTAGACAAGCCTGTTCCACGGCAGACATCCTCACTGTAATCTCTGAACGCATATACCATTCACTGGACAAAGCGGGAGAGGGCAGAGCGGTAGCTCGAGATATATCTAAGGCTTTTGACAGGGTATGGCATGAGGGTCTCCTCAGGAAGATTAGATCTTACGGTATCACTGGTAGAATACTTAACATAATTAAATCCTTCTTAGATAAGAGAAAAATCCAGGTTGTCCTCGACGGTCGTACGTCTAAACAATATAATATAAATGCCGGAGTGCCCCAGGGATCTATCCTTGGTCCTCTGCTGTTCCTGATATTCATAAATGACCTCCCCGACAAAATTGCCTCTAAGATGGGTATATATGCTGATGACACCGCACTCTATAGCAGGCACGACAGGAAAACAAATGAACATATATCTAAAGTAATGGCAGAAACACTAGAGGATGACCTCAAATCAGTAGTGGAATGGGGACAAAAATGGATGGTAACGTTCAATGCCACCAAGACAAAACTGGTTTCATTCAATAATTACAAGAAACCTTCTCTACCACCTATAGCAATGGCCAACAACTCTTTAGCTGAGAGTACGTCTTTCAAGCTCCTTGGCCTAACGTTCACAGGAAACATGAGCTGGAACAATTACATCGAGGGCATTGCCAGGGCCGCTGCGAGGAAGGTGGGCTCTCTCTACCGTGCTAGAAAACTTCTAACACCCGAAAGTATCCTGTACCTCTATAAGGCCACTATTCGCCCATGTATGGAGTATTGCTGTCATATTTGGGCCGGTGCATCGGCTACTAGTCTCTCGCTCCTTGACAGGGTTCAAAAGAGAGTCGCAAATCTGATAGGCCCTAAACTGGCATCTAAACTTCAGCCTCTGTCCCATCGTCGAAACGTTGCATCCCTCTGCCTGTTCTACAAGTATTATAATGGTGAATGCTCTGAAGAACTGCAAGCACTTGTGCCCCCACGACGTGAACACCCTCGACAGACCCGACAAGCTGCAAAATCCCACCCCCACACTGTAGAGATCCCTAGATGTAAAAGATCTTTCTACTCCAGTAGTTTCTTCCCCAGAACTGCTAGACTTTGGAATTCCATTCCAGGTCACTGCTTCCCCAACTGCATAAGTTCAAGTGCAACGTGAACCAACATCTCGCTGCCCTAATCCCTACATAGTACCCTAGTAGATGTTTCCCATGATAGAAGCCCCCTACACCAAAGTGGCAATGTGCCTTGTTTGGGGTGAAAATGTAATAAAAAAAAAAAAAAAAAAAGAAGAAAAGTCACTGCAGGGAGGCATGTGAAGCTTCCTCCCAGTGCTCTAGAGCCGGCAATGAATTGATTTGATTGAAAATGGACGAATTCGCCAATTCCAATGACAATGAAAGTATTGGCAGTTCAATGAACCTCATTCAATCCCAGGCAACATTGGTTCGTCCTGCTAGCGCGCGCGCACACACACACACACACACACACACACACACACACACATATATCTTCTATAATATAAAAATGAACGTCTGTGTATGTGTGGTCACGAATAGGCTCCTATATGGTTGACTATTTTAAAAAAACTGATTACATATAATGATAGAAGATGTATCGAGGATCAGGAATGGGTATGTTTGATCTGGCAGAACGGTGGTTCATAAAAATTGTAGGGTCTGCATTCGCGCCTGGCACCCAAAGTATGGAAATAAAAAATGAAAAAAAAAACTTTTACAAGGGTTTTTGATATAGATGTACATAAGAATACTTTGATTAGTATGTTTTAACTTAAATAGGGATGGTATAATAAAATTGTCAGGTCTGCGTTCACGCCTGGCCTCCATAGAATGGAAATAGGCACACACTTTAATAAAGACTTTTCATATTTATCTGTGATAATTATGTTTCAGTTTGAAGAAATATGGTATAATAAAATTATGGGATGTTCGTTCGCGCCTGACTGCATAGAATGGAAATATGTCACAAAGTTTAACAAGGTTTTTTAATATAGATCCACAAAATATTGTGATAAGTGTTTCAGTGTGAACAGGTATGATATAATAAATTATGGTGTTTATCTATTTTATTTTTACTTTCATCATATTTTGCTTAGGTTTTGATACCCCCGAATTCGAAGCTATCTCTTTACAACCCTTCCTTTTCATAACCTATCATACTTCCATAAATCAGAGTCCATTTTCTGTAGGTTGTTTTTGAACTCAGTCAACGACGGGTACTTTTGCTAGTATATATATATATATATATATATATATATATATATATATATATATATATATACACATCAAAATAAGAACATTTTTTTTAAAGACAACAACACTAAAATTAAGATAAAATTAAAATAAAATAGATGAAATGATTATTTCTCAATTTGTGTGTATATATATATATATATATATATATATATATATATATATATATATATATATATATATATATATATATACCTTAAAGAAATAAAAGAGTAAAATAAGAAGAATAGTAATACAATCCAAAGAAAAACTTAGAAATTGAATAAAAATTACGAAAAATTATGTAAAAAAAAAAAAAATTCTGTATTCATCTGACCGGGCTTGTGTTAGACGCAGAAGAAAAAAAAAAGGATCACCAGAGGTCAAGTTAAGAAGACAAACGTCTTTACAATTTATAATGACTTTATTTAACAGCTTCATCAGTACACGAAATCAAGAATATAAAACAGATTGGTCTAACGGACATGTATTAGAGAAAAGGAATTGAGTTGAGTCCAGTTCTTTTGGTCTTGTATCTTACCAAAATCATGACGAGATGCGAGTAAGGAATATAATATCTTGTCACCCTGATATTTCAGCTGGAACTGTTCATATCTGGTCACCAAACAGTTTGGTCACGAAATGGAGAAAGGTGCACATGCTTAATGTATGGTTGGTTGGTTGTTTTTGTTTTAACAGGTACTACCACTCCGGGTCAGAGTGGACCTGGGAGCAATGGTAATTAAAGGGTGGTTCCACACTCTCCAAAGCCCACAAGCTGGGGCCTCACCACTGGATATAGTTTAAGGTCATATCCAGGACCGCTTAATGTATGACTATGCAAGTCTGAACATATCTGTGTTAGTTCACCAAACCACGTACTAATCATGATTGATTACATGTAAATACAAAAAGAAAATAAATCTTAATGATTTAACTGCTACAGTTCTATTATTTACTACAATCCGCATTTTGTTTGTTTTTTAGGTGGTGGTAGCATTTTTTTTTTTTTTTTTTTTGCCACATCTGGGCAGGAGCTTCTAAAAGCAGCTTATCCTGCCTTGACAGAGTTCAAAATGGACTTCATAGCTTAGTGGGAGATGCCCGTTTCTCTTCCCTACAACCTCTTTCCCACAGAAGAGACGTTGCGAGCCTGTCTTTGCTTTATCGTTATTTTCATGGCAAGTGCTCGTCTGAGCTCCAATTTCTGGTCCCCCCACTTGCCAAATTTTCATGAAAAACACTCGTCTAGCCCAAACCACTATCAATAATTTCCCACACTTTTTATCTGTGCCTAAACTTAAACGTAGATTCCATGAACAAAGCTTATTTCTTATAAATGCACGCCTGTGGAACTCTCTTCCATTTGCCGGCTTTCCAGCTAACTACAATTTGATTGTCTTCAAGTCCAACATAAACAAGTTCTTGATGAACCGTCCCCCTAAGTAATCCAATTTACAAAATTTCCACTACTTGTGTTTACTACACTATAATGACATTGACTAATGTATACACATTAACCCTTATCCTCGAGTGGCCTCCGGGCTTTGATAAGTGGTGACTCTTTTGTAAAAAAAAAAAAAAAAAGATCCAGCTACTTTTAATATTTTTTATGTAAATGAACAAGAAGAAAAACAACAACAACAAGAAAACTATTGAGACTTCCAAAACGCCACTGACATAACCCATTCCATAGAACATGGCAGGTATTCTTCCCATTTCACAATGTAGTGGTTTGTAGTTGGGTAATATTTAGGGCTATGACAACAGAATATTCTTATCATTGTTTGGACTCTCGAGTATATATCCGACACAGACGCAGTTAATCAACCGAGAACCACATCACTCTATAAGATATCTATAGATACACACCCAAGAGTCAAAACAATAAAAAAGAATATGCTGTTGTCCTAGCCCTAGTAATATTTAATCTTCTTCTCACCAAGAGAGGATGTGACACAAGATCAATTTAATGTGTAAATCCGGCTCCCTTCCCAACTCCACCCAAATGAGAGCAGTCTTAATGGTTTCAAAAATTTGCCATGATCAAACTCATTGACATTCCTAGTGAGGGTACCACAGACGACTAATGCTTCCTCTTTTTGGAGGAGGTAATGACTGGAAGGATGATCTGAACCCAAACAAAAACAGGTAAATAGCTTTTTGAAACGTTTCCTTTTTTTTGAGCCCCTAAAAGAGATTCATTGTATAAATTATTATGTCATATTATATCAGTGTTCATATGGATATTAAAGGAATACACGTCTCAGGACAGGCAAAATGAATTCCCCAAACAAGACTTTTTTTCATTTTGTTTTAATTTTCTTTATTTTTTTCTTTTTTTTTTTTTTATTGGGATTGAGCAGACAATCACCCACAATTTCAGTCACTCCAACCGAGAGATCTTTTTAAGATTCTAACCGTTCCTTTACATGCAATTGTTTGCACTTGGTTCACTGGGTATATCCAGCAGGTAGTTTTTGAAATTCTTTTTCACAAGGCCGGTTGCTCCTATAATTACTTGAATGATGGAGATCTTAAGGTTCCAGTTTCTTTTCATATTGTACATAAAACCTCGGTATTTACTTATCTTCTCTCTCTTAAGGTCAGCATCATTAGAGACAGTTACTTCAACTAGGGTTGCTACTTTCTCCCTCTTGTCCCACAACACTATATCAGGTATAACAGCTCCGTTTTCTAAGCTACATAGCTGTAGTAATTTTATGGTCATAAAGGATAGTGTATAACTTATTTCCAACTGTTTTTTCTGGTATATGTTGCCACGACATGCTGATACACTGGATATTCAACATTTTACAGATTTTTAGTGGAGATATTTGCGCACTCTATTGTGTCGCATTATATAATAGCCATCTCCCAGTAGAACCTTACATCTGGATGTCAGGTAGTCGCACTTGTTGTCATCGCCACTTTTAAATCCCCTTTATGAATATTAAAATAAATACATAATGCTACTAAACCTTATTTTTAAAATCCTTATTCCAATTTTTAATTAAAATCCATTACATGATTTTGATTCTAGAAAATTTCTCTTAGGTTTAAGAAGTCTTAAGAGGAAAATATATTTCAGGAAATCTTGCTTAACTGGTAGCTAATGACTGCACATCAAATTCAATGCAAATCTGAAGTATTTGAATTTTCAAATGGATGGTTCTGCCCATATTATGCCCCTAAAAAAGCCTTTAATAATATACTTAAAAAATTGAAATTCGGGGAATAATTATGATTAAAATTGCACAAAAATCAGAGGTATCTGAATTTTGATGAAGAGCGTTTATTCGTCTCCCCTTTCATAAATTAAATTAAACTAAATATCGCTCACTTTACCTACCCTTTGCCTAGCAGCTGTTTTCCAAAATTCATAATGATCGGTTAATTAGTTTAGGACTAAATCATGTACATGTATAAACATATGCACATACTTCATTTTATATACACAGACATTTTCCAATATTAGATATTTAGATTGGAACTGTTAAACCAACCCTAGGTATGCTGTCGAAGCACTGACCCCACTGTTATAAGCCACGGTCAAGTCTCTACAGAGAGAGAGAGAGATTGGAGAAGGGTGGAGATTATCTTTTCCTGCCTGGGAAAGTAGAAAAAAAAAAAAAAAAGTATAAATAAACAAAGAAGGAGTGAAGAGAAACCAAGGGCAGATAACTCCATTGACTTGCATATTAAGCTTCTTCCTTGTGACGTCATGGAACAACAGTAATGGCTGCTGCTGTGTTTGGGTTTTTGCCCTTAGTAATTATGACCTAAGGCCTTGCACTGGGGGGAAAACAAAATTCTGTTTCAGTGCCCGTCGTGGAAGGTAAGCTGATCACATTCAACAAACTTTAGTTTCTCTCTCTACGATGTTTTCTCTTTTGTTTGTTTATTTGTTAACTGGTGCTAAAGAGTCATTACGGTGCCAATGCACTAGAGAAAGGTTTGTTTTTACTTCGACACCCCCCCCCATCCCTTCGTCATCGCTTAATATGTGTATTTAAATGTACGTAATAATAATAATAATAATAATAATAACAATAATTTGTACAACTCTACAACTGACTATAAAGTAGATGAACAGTTATTTTTTATTTATTTTTTTTTTTATAATATTTCTAAAAACGAACACTCGTGTTTATATTTAATAATTCGTCTTTATTTTGTCCGTATATTCTCTTTATGCCGACCCGGACGGATTTCTCTGGTCTTGT
Source organism: Euprymna scolopes (assembly GCF_053919585.1). Classification (NCBI taxonomy): domain Eukaryota; kingdom Metazoa; phylum Mollusca; class Cephalopoda; order Sepiida; family Sepiolidae; genus Euprymna; species Euprymna scolopes. The sequence continues at coordinate 124,542,848 of NC_136489.1, forward strand.
TTTTTTTTTTATATATTTTATTTTCTTTCTCGTTTTTATGCTTACAAAAATAAAAACAATACCAACCATTATTTTCTAGCTATAATATAGGAATAAGAAACAACTAAATATGAATTCCACCTTGACTGTAGTTTCTCTTCTCTAAAAACAAAACAAAAGCTATATTTTTGTTGAACACATCTATTTCTCTTATAAATAAAATTGTGTGACCACTTCTCGTATGTCCGTGTGTTTCTGGTGTCAACATAACTTTTGATAATTCCATATTTTATTATTTTGGCACTTGTACACAATTCGAACCGAACCGTTTTGTCTTTCTTTTTCTTTAACTCTAAACTAAATTTTAGGTTTGGTTCAGCAAAAGTCGGTTCAAATTCTGTAGAAGCACAGACAGCACCACTATTATTATTATTTTACTATTAATCGAATATTTATTGAAATAATATAAAAATGGGTACTTATGCAGAGAAGCTACCGCGCTGAAATAATAACCTTATTATTTAGAAGCCCATTTTTAACATGAACAGGAGAGGATATTTTTGTAACTATTTTGTACTTTCACCTAACAATTTAAATAAATAAAAGATACCACAAAGCTTGAATTTAACCTGAAAATACTATTAAAAAAAAGGTATTATTATACAAACACCGTGACAGCGTTAGGGTTAGGATTAGGGTTAGGGTTAAGGTTAGGGTTAGGGTTAAGGTTAAGGTTAGGTTTAGGGTTAGGGTTGGGGTTAGGGTTAGGGGTAGGGTTAATTCGCTGTCACGGTGTTTGTATAGTTTTACCAAAAAAAATAGCGTGGTACTTTCTCCACATAAGTACCCGAAAATGAAACTGTATAACATAAAACGAAATTCTAGAGTTCCTATTTAAAAAAGATAATTTCGAAATTAAATCCCTCGGAATGCATTTTTGTTTCTCCATAACCAAGTCGGACATTTTAATAATTTATTTAATAGTGTAAAAATATGCATTTCTTCAAGAATTTTAAAGGGAAGTTAAAAGTATTTAAATTGTCGAATGGAAAATCCTTCTTGGCATTAAAATTCTTAGCAAATCCTCGCGTATTGAAAGTTTTGTAAGCTGTTTTCATCCATTAGTTTTAGATTCAAACAACATTAGTTATAACTTTATAAAATAAAAACAGTTGGTTCAGTCAATCATTAAATGACTAAACAATACCGTAATAATTAACTTTCAAACTCTTGTTTAATAAGATAAAGCGAAAAAACAAACAAACAAACAAAAAACAAAAATGAAAGTAAAAACTCCTGGGCAACGGCGGGTAGATACATTGAGCAGATTACATAAAAAAGCTGGGTTGACCCAAAGACACTTTTTGAAATGGTCACAAAATGAGGGACCGTTTCATTTACTGTTGATTTACAGAAGTTGATCCCTCACTTTATGACCTTTTTTTTTTTTTTTTTTTTTCATCCAGAGTGCATGCACCTCTAATTTGCAATCATTTCTCTTTTTTTAAATTTATTTTAACGATTTTTTTTTCTGTATTTAATAATTTATAACGTTTTATTTATGTCTCGCGTATTATGAAAACATATCAGAAGGCATTATTTAAAATCTTTTGTAAATTAGCGATGAATATTTTGTTTTGTATTATTCGGATTGCTATTTTCAGTTTGGTTCTTGTTTTCACAACGTTTCAGCCGATGTTGACCTTCGAACCTGTTAATTATAAGGTCGGAGGTTCCATCGGTCGTAATATTTTGACTATTTTTTTGACCAAGATGAGAATAATTATCAATTCTCTAAAAAAAACAAACAACAACAAAACCTAAACATGTTTTTTTTTTTTGTTTTTTTTTAGCTTCCTTTTCGCTATTGAATGTTGATATTGCTGCCTGTATTATTATTATTATTATTATTATTATTATTACAGGCGAGACATGTGGAAATTCCACAGCGGTATCTTTCACATTTAATATATTCTGGGCATTCTGTTGACGTTCAGCGTGAATAATGGAGACCACGCGATATTATTGTAGCTCTTTTGTTAAAACTGTAAAAGTATTTATTTATGTAGTTTGGTTAATGTAGTGCCAAATATATCTGGCTATTACGGTTTATCTCCAATATCCTTATTGGAGTCTGTGACATATCCCCCATTGTATTGACGCTCGGCGCGAACGGAAACCTCACGATATCATTACACCATCTTTAGAAACCAGAAGATCAAAGAGGCATGTTTAAGTTTCACGTACGACTCAAAAGCGGCATAATTTTTTTTTTTTTTTACATTGCGTCTTCTGTGATCGGGAGATCCTATTTATTAAAAAAAGAGGAAAGGCGATAACAGGCTATGAACAATAAATTAGCCTATCTATAGTAATTTAATGTTCGTAGTATGTTATCACTTTTTATTCCCTTTTTAATAAATAGGATCTCCCGATCGAATAAGTTCTAATCTGAAAACCGTGACACACGTACGTACGTTAACAAATACTACAGTGTTTGCCTTCTCACGAGGGCAGAGTTAGATACAAGTGCGGATTTTGATGTGGAGAAAATCTAGCTTCCCCAAAAAGGGTACTCTGGGTAGGAACAAAAATTAAAATTGCCTCAGTCATGAAGGATTTCTCCTCCACTGACCCAGGACAGAAAAGGTGAAGTGTAACATCAGAACAGATAATACACTGTGATCTTTAGTAACCTTGTGAGATTAATGCATCAGCTGTTTATGAGTGTGGAGAACCGAACCTATATAATTTGCTATATTTTTGTTTATCAAAATGTAGAGAGATACGATTTATTAAAAAGAAGAAAAAGGAGCGCTTCTCGCTTCTACACTATTGGGACGAGATTTTGTAGTCGATAAATGAAGTTTTCAGATTAAAAAAAAAAAAAAAAAGCAATGGTTTCAACTGATTGTTTTGTCAATTCTAATAAGTTACAATGCTAGTTTCCAAATTATGCAGTTGGAATTACCTGAATATGATTGAATTATTAAAAAAAAACAAAAAACTTTAATCGTGTTAGCTGGTGAAAAATTACGGCCATCTTATCTAAATCAAAATGGAAAATTACCTCCCTTTTGAACTCTTCTGTGTTTTACGATCGTTTTCATCAAATTCTATTTTTTATTTCCTTTAATAAATAATTTTCTACCTTATCGATTTTCGTAATTTTTGGATATAATCATCTTAAAAATACGAGGAATACGTAGATAACATTGTTTTCATGTGAAATTCAGTTTTACGATTTCCGAAATTGCGTCCTGATAGTGTAGAAGTGCCCCCCCTCCCCAATTAAAATATTCCCTTACGCTGCCAACATAAAAATAAATGGTTATTCGGAGTTCTCAAAAATCAAGGGGCCCCCCTTTCCTGGGGCGAACACTTCGTTTATATTTGAATATGCTATTAAAATTTTCTTTAATTCTCAAACACTGAGTTAAGAAGCGGAGAACATATTTCTCTTTCCCCAATAGACCATTTCGTTGTTTTTGATCGCTTGATCTTACTGGATCCCAGGACAAGAATTCATCTAGTCTGGTGAAGTATCCAGCTTCATGCTTTTACTTGAGGTAACATCACTTGGAGAAATTTGAATTGGCTTTCGAGCCAAGGTCACAGTGTAGCCTATTCTGATACTACTGCACTTCGTCTTTTTTTGTCATCGACCGGTAGAGGAGAAATCCTTCATGACCGAGACAATTTTAATTTTTGTTCCTATCCAGAGTGCCCCCTTTCTTGGGAGTTGGATTTTCTCCACATAAAACTGGTTTTGTATCTAGCTCTGCCCTCGCGAGGGGGTGGGTGGGCAATTAAATAAGAATGAATATCACTTGGAGAAAGTGCAGATGCAGCATCTCGTACTGAGATCTTTATTGGACCACGAATATTGTGATATTTGAATATTTAGTCAGGGTTTACATGTAAAAAAAAATATCCTCATGCCAGATTGTCCTGACAAACGGAGAGATCTTAGATACTCAAGAAATGTCTAGTAGGTGTCGAAGTTCTCGTTCTGATCAGGAAGTGGGTGATCATTTTATTAGTTTTATACAGTAAAGAGGACTCTCCCTCTAAATTTGTTGACATGTAATTGCAGAAAAAAAAACAATTTATTTTTTTCACTTAACAACGATGGAGGCAAAGTTTTCTTAGTTTTCAGAGATTAAATATTAAATATTTTCTCTTAATCCTATTTGTTTTTATTAATAGATTTTTTTAAAAGGAGTAATCAGTAATCACTCTGATCTCCAAATTATCTATAGCCTTCCTAAATAATTTTACGTTGCATTTAAATTTGTTTTTAACGGCTCAAAATACGCATGGAAAACCGGTTTGGAGACTTGAGTGATTATAAAAAAAATTTAAAAATAAATAAAAAAAAAAAAAAAAAAACATGGACTGTTTACTGTGTTCGACGATTTCAACAACAAAAATAATCATGTCCTTCATTTTCTCCACGACCCCCCCCTCATTTTTGTAATTATTAATAGTTTAAAATTTTGAATTTTTACATTAGTAAAAAAAAATAAATAAAATAAACTTAATGCATTTTAAAAAGTTTTTTTTTTATTATCATTACAAAAGGTGCTTGTTAAGAGAGAATCGATTGATCGATTTTTTTAAATATGTGATTTTGGCGGAGTTACCATCACCCCCATGCGTAATTTCTATACTGATAGGTTTTTTGAAATTTTTTTCCCTGGATTATTATTGATTTGGATTGGACACTAATTAACCAAATTATGAAAAAAAAAAAAAAAAAAAAAAAAAAATCATTTCGGCATTTGAAAGGGTGCTCACCACGTTTTAGTCACAACATTCTGGTAAATCAGTCACCCATTTTTTTTTTCTTTTTTTTTTTTTTTTCTAAATACGGAAGTGTCTTCGGGAGATGTGAAATAATCTTATGTTGACGAAGCAATGTATCGGGAGGCGTACGATATGAAAATTGACAACGGGATGGAAAATTATGAAACATTTCTCCAGCATGTTAGTGAAATTTATAATACTTAAAAAAGTAAAAAAAAAACAAACAAAAAAACAGAAACATGCTACATTAAATAAAAACACTAAAACATATCCAGTTAGGTAGAAAAGTAACTTATATTGCCTTTGATAACATTTATTTGTTATATATTTGTTTTTGTTTTTTTGTTTTTTTGACAACTTTTTCGAATCTGTGTACAGTAATAAAAACCCTCAAAACTAAATAAGTTAAAAAAAAAACAAAAAAACTCGAAACTTTATTTTCATAAAAAACAATAAAAAAAAAGTCATGTTCATTCTATTTTTCTTTGAGAAACAAAAATATTTCTGACTTACAACTGCGTTAGGCTCATATCATTTTTACTTCCTATGGTTTTGATATACCCGCGTTTTTATTGGTTACAAAATGTGACTGATTTACCAGAACGCTGTAACTAAAAAGTGAGCACCCCTTTCAAATGTCAAAATAATGTTTTTCATTTTTTTTTTTCATATCTGGTTAATTAGTGTCCAATCAATAATAATCCAGTGAAAAAATTTCAAAAAACCTATCAGTATAGAAATTACGCATGGGGGTGATGGTTGTACTTACTTGTCATGTCAAAAATTACGAAAATTCATCGAATAGTAAAAAGTCTATCCCTATATACCACGGTGTAATCTAAATGTGCGTTCCGAGTGATGTCCCCTGTGTGAAAAGTTTTCACTATCTACTATATAGCATCTAAAGAAAATGCCATTTTACCCAATTTCCAATAAAACTTATTTTAACTATAAATAATTTTCAACTCTGCGAATTTTCGTAATTTTTGGATATATTACTATCTTCGGCATGACAACTAAGTACGTGATATTGCTTAAAACAACATTTAAAAAATCGATCTGTCGACTATATCTTAACAAGCACCATTATAAATTTGGTTTACACGAACTTCGTTTTTTTTTTCTTTTTAAAGGAGAATAAAATAATTTTGCAACCTTAATTAATGCTGTAAAATTACATAGTATCATTTTTATTAAAACTCAACAATAACAAAAAAAAAAACAAAAAACAAAAAGAACAGATTAAATCAACCAATAAATTTAGCTCCATTATTTTCTTAGAGTTAAAAAAAAAAAAAAAAAAAAACGCGCGAGAATTTGGTCATACCGATAACACAAAAATTTAAATGATTGTTCCTATTTACTTGCCTCCTCACGAGGGCAGAGTTAGACACAAGGTCGGGTTTTAATGGGGGGAAAATCCAGCTCCCCAAAAAGGGGCACTCTGGATAGGAACAAAAATAAAAATTAGTCATAAAGGATCTCTCCTTCACTGACCGAGAACAGAAAAGGTAAAGTGTGACATCAGAACACTGTGATCTTGGCCCAAAGGCCAAGGTGATTGTTGTTACTGTTCATTATTCAACTTTGTGTGATTTAGTTTACACCTTTTTCGTTAATATATAGCAATGATATGTAGAAGTATGTTACACACACACACACACACACACACACACACACACACACACACACACACACACACACGTGTGTGTGTATTAGTAATTGTCTGTATTTTTGAGATGAGGTGTTTTCATTTATTGAGATTGTCAGACTGACTTCCTCATCTTGGTTGTTATAGTCACAACGTTTCAGCCGTTTTGCCCTCCGGTCTTCATCAGGTGTTTTGTATTGAACTGGGGAACCGTTTGTTAGGAGTCTTGAACCCAACCCTTTATTATTATTACGGGGGTACCGTGTTTAGACTCCAGCTAGTCTCTGGGACATAGTTGCTGATTCTCTGTTTTGAATGTTACTTTTCACTGCCTTCGTTCAGGATTGAACTCAGCACCTTTGGGTAACTGTAAACTTTGATACAACGTCTAGGACCACTCGGCCATATGTCACTAGGACCATTAGGTATGACACTAATTTTCGACACTCATAACAAAAGTTGGCGCTTCTACACTATTGGGACGAAATTTCGGAAATCGTAATACCGAATTTGGAAGCGACTATTAGAATTATTAGAATTGACAAAAAAAAAAAAAAAAAATCAGTTGAAACCATTGTTTTCTATCTGAAAACTTCATTTATCAACTACAAAATCTTGTCCCAATTCTGTAGAAGCGCCCAAAATTTACCAAGTAAAAACTAGTGAAATTAATTCATTGTAAAAGACTGCCATTTAGAACTAGGTGCCAACCAACGGCTTAACCATTAAGCCATATGTACAGGATCCAGAGTTTGACTACATGGTTCTCGAGTTCGAAAAGATGCACCCGTAGAAGGTCAAGGTGAAGTTTCTATCTCCCTCCCATGACAGGATGATGTGACACAAGGGTCAGAAAGTGGAATTTGAAAAACCAGCTCTTTAGAGGAGGAGCACTTTCGCCTGTAAAAAATGCCTGGGCAATCCCGTCAGTATTTCACTGTAGGGGTGCTTCAGGCGATTAGCAATAAACTAACCCCTCTCTCTGATAAGGCGAAGCCTGGGAAGGTGGATCTCCTGGAAATGCACAGGACCAGAACCATATCTCGGCCAGCAGTTAACAAGCCATCTTAATGATGGCCTCCTTCGGGAGGACCTTACAAACCGAAGTGAAACGGGCGGTCTATCAATTAGACGGGGGGGGGGGTTGAGATAGTCTTACTAACCACTTTTTTTTTTTCTCTCTCTGCCCTTGACACAAATGAATTATTGTATCATTATCTTTTTTTATTTTTACACGTCAATAAAAAATATTTTAAACGATTGGGTTCTAAGTAGGACGTCCCCCAGTACGAATGGGTGAATGCGGTATTATGGTGAAAGAGGATACTAGCTAAGAGAATTTCTTTAGTTCTAGAGTGACAAGGATGACCATACCAACGACTTCCATTCTTTCCCCTTTTTGAGTTGACCATGTCTAAATATTTTGTTCATGTTTAATTTATATTGTATTTATTTTTTTTATTTTTTTTAACCTGAATAAAAGATTTGATATCTCAAAGTGTAGCATCTGTTCTTCAGATGCTGCACTTCAATTTCTTGTTCTCTCGGTGGAGGAGCAATCCTTCACGACTGAGACAATTTTTATTTTTGTTCCTTTTTTATAAATCGACCCTGGTGTCTAACTCTGTCCCGTGGAAAGACATTCTAAATAGACTCTGATGGCTATGGAGTCAAGGGAGAAAACCCCAGCTGATGGTGATGGTCAGAATGTTGCATCGACCAAAACGTTGTGAATATAACGAAGACAAGGATAGTAGTCCGAATGGTTTATAGATTTGCGAAAAATTCTGTCTTAAGAACAAAAATAAAACAAGACAAAAACATATGTTTTGACAGTTTTTGTCTATTTCGATGAATAACTAATCATATATAAATTGATCGGTCGATAGTGATAGGGCCAACCCTATTCAAGATAATGAAGGCTGGAAGTTTTTCTTTTCTTGAGTCATAGAGCGCACCTTATTGTTCTGATTGTATTCGCCCTTCCTCCCGTTTTATATCCCTCTCTCCCTCTGTTATTTTTATGGCATGGTGAAGTGGTTCATAAATGCGCACTGTACCTATTCCGAGTTCTGTCGTCAGCCCGTGCAAAGGTGGGGGAGGCGATACGGTGCTTATCCAGATTGGCACTTATAGCGATAAACAAAAATGAAAAACTTTTGTTGTACCTACTTGTCACGGAATGAATATTTCATATTCCAAAAATCACAAAAATTAAGTATTTTTTTTATTTTTTTTATTTTTTTTAATTTACAAAGAACAAATCTGCTGCGTTTTTTACTGATAGGTGACAAGCGAGGCCATACTTCTCTACAGGGGGAGGTAATCAGTGGTTATTTTGACAGTTTCCATGTGCATTATGGTTATCTGCCTTTGTCTACTGATCCGTTGATTTCATTTTTTTCACCTTCATTGAAACAGTAAATTTTGATTTTCTTGAATAAAAAAAAAAAAAAAAAAAAAAATAGAAAGGTACTTGATCATATTACGTGATTTTTGGAATTTTTCATCTTCGTCCCATAACTGATACGTACATCATAGTGACATTTTTGTATTTTCTTTCATTTTAAATGCAACTAAAAGCGCTAATCTGAATAAGCGATACCATTTGGGGAAAGGTAATTCACCTATCTTCCTTTCGCAATGGAATAAATAAGAGTAGACTGGTCTCAAGCTCAGAAGGAAACTCCCAAACAACACCAGTCGTTCCTCAACTTCTTGCTATTGGACTAGAATAATGCTGGTTTAGAAGTGCTGTTCGGGATTGAGTAACACTGGCTTCATTATAGACCTTTAGCAAAGGCACCCCAAAGAGAGTATTGAGACTTCACCCGACTTTTTCTTTTAACATTTAAACTTAATTCCGACACTGTATTTAGGGATGGGAATTCCTGTTGAATAATGACCTCACCCCCACCCCCGATAAAACTCTGTTCCTGCATTCTTTGCTTATTCGCCAAAAGACTAACAGTTGAGATCTTACGTTTTAAGGTGAAAATATAAACAGCTTAAAAAAAATAGAAATAAACTAAAAAAATACATGTATATTTAACATAAAATGATCGCCCACTTCCGAGCCATCAGACAGTACTGATCATTCACTTCTAAACTAGATAACGTTTTTAAAGACGTTATTTAATCCGACAGTGAGTGATCATTTTACATCAAATTTATATACAACCCCCCCCTGCTCTAAAGTCTAAAATATTTTTATTTTTTTTTTTTATTTCTTTTCATCGTTTACTTTTTTAAGTTGTTTATATGTAATAGCATAGAACCAGAATAAAACTTCTTTCTTGAAACTGCCCGTCTGTGGAATACTGTTCTGTTGACCTGCTTCCTGGCCCGCTACCATATCGTAGCCTTCAAGTCCAATGTAAATAAGTTCTTTGTGAACTGTCCTCTTAAATAATCAAATTATACTCAACTTACACTATTAACGATTACTACACTACCACCTTGCATTCATTAACCCTTATTCTTGAGTGGCCTTCAGGCCTTGATAAGTGGTGACTCCCTTGGTTTAAAAAAAAAGGAATAATTTTCTTTTAACCTTGTTTTTTTTTTTTTTTTAAATTGTGTAATAATATCCCCATCTTTGTTTGCATTTAGGTTCACCCTTTTTATTTCAAGGTTTTTTTAAAATTATTTTTTGTTTTTTATTACTTTGTTACTGCATAAGAAAAAGTACATAGCACCCAATGTTAATAGTTGTTGCTCACAATTCTTTCATATTTTCCTAATGAGAAAACAAAAAGGTTTAATTATTAGTAATGATATTGAGTACTCTCTGAATAAATGTGAAACTTGGGCGCATCAAGTTCTCACATCAAGGTCACACCTTCAAGTTTACACAAGAGCAACACGCTGTTCATTTTATTAAATACTAGCAGGACTTGTTAACCGATGTTGCCCGGTGGAAGCATAACCCCCTTGTAAAAAAGTAAACTACGGTTGTTAATGATGGCCACCCCTCAACCTCTATTATCTTTTATTCTTAACTAGCCTGGGTGCCCGGTGTTGCCCGGGTGTTTGTAGGTGTGTGTTGAGCCTCCCCCCCCCAAAAAAAAAAATTGGTAGTAGACAGGCTCGCACTCGTGACGCGAAGGCGGAAAAGAAAGTAAAAGAAAATCTCACGTCTTACCGCTACTCCATGACGCGACCGGAAGTCTAAAACATTCAAATTTAACATTGTTAATCAAAAACAAAAGATGACTTGCAGAAATGGCGTTGCTTTTGAAACCAATGAAAGCAAATTAGACATAAGGTTTTTAAGGGGGGGGGGACCAGCTCCCCCCAAAAGGCAGTATCCGAATAAATAATAGTCTTAGTATGAAGGGTTTCCCCTATATTGACCAAGGACCAAGTACAGAACAGATACTAACCGGTCCGAAGGCGGTTGTGTTCGAATAGTTTCGCTTTATTTATATGAAAAAGACAAACAGCCGAGATGACGGCATGATGGGAATTTTGTTTGATTCGATCAAAAAAAAAAAATGATAGATGATGTCCATTTGCGAATCTGTGATATTACGATCTGGGGAGTATACGAAAACTTTTCGCGGAATCTAACCGACACAAGAACCCTGATGCAAAAAGGGTTTCATGGACATACACAAACGTTTGCACCCATTTTGCCCTTTCTATAATAGATTTTCTTACTTTGTTTTATCTGGGAATGGGGCATCCTACTGGATGTTAGACATTTGTTCGCTCTCTCAGACGTTCCAATTGAGAGATCTTAAGATTCTAACCATTCCTTTAAGTGTAGTTGTTTGTATCTCTCTTGCATGGGTATATTTCAAAGTATTCGAAATTCTTTTTTTATGAGTCCGGTTGCTCCAATAATTACTGGAATGATGGTGATCTTCCTACAATTCCAATTTCTTTTCATATCATACATAAGACCTTGGTATTTCGTTATCATTTTTTTCTCTTAGTTTTGTTTAACCCAGCATCATGGGGGGGGGGGCTTACTACTTATATATATGCATGCATGCCATCTCGGTTATAAAGTTAACTAATTTGCATATTGCTGTGTAAAAAGATACTTTAGTAATTAATTATACTTTGTTATTGTTTTTTATTTTATTTTTTTATATAATTCCATGTAAGTTTTGATTCTAATGTAACAAATAGTTCTGTTTAAGAATATTGTTTTATTACCAAAATGAATAAAATGTGGAAGTAGAGTACATTTCTTGCACTAGTTGTCAGGTCAAAACATAGTTCAAGTTTACATAATAGCAACACCCGATCTTTTTTTATTTTTATTTTTATTTTTTTTTAAAATTTTCTTTGTTTTAATTGGGGACGGGGTATCCTACCAAATGACATCTATTCACATACTATCGTATACATTCAAACCAAAAGATCTTTTTTAAGAGTCTAACCATTCCATTGAAGTGCTATCGTTTGTATCTCTGTTGCACTTAGTTCGCTGGGTATATTTGCCAGGTAGTTTTTGGAATTCTTTTGGATGAATCTGGTTGTTCCTATAATTACTGGAATGATATCCTGCTCCTATATATGTGATCTTGGTTGTTAAATGTAATTAATTTGCATACTGCCATGTAATTTAAATTTTACTTTATTAACTTTTTTCTTTCTTTCTTTTTTCTTTCTTTCTTTTTTCTTTCTTTCTTTTTTCTTTCTTTCTTTCTTTTTTCTTTCTTTCTTTCTTTTTTCTTTCTTTCTTTCTTTTTTCTTTCTTTCTTTTTTCTTTCTTTCTTTTTCCTTTCTCTTTCTTTCCTTTCTCTTTCTTTCCTTTCTCTTTCTTTCCTTTCTCTTTCTTTCCTTTCTCTTTCTTTCCTTTCTCTTTCTTTCCTTTCTCTTTCTTTCCTTTCTCTTTCTTTCCTTTCTCTTTCTTTCCTTTCTCTTTCTTTCCTTTCTCTTTCTTTCCTTTCTCTTTCTTTCCTTTCTCTTTCTTTCCTTTCTCTTTCTTTCCTTTCTCTTTCTTTCCTTTCTCTTTCTTTCCTTTCTCTTTCTTTCCTTTCTCTTTCTTTCCTTTCTCTTTCTTTCCTTTCTCTTTCTTTCCTTTCTCTTTCTTTCCTTTCTCTTTCTTTCCTTTCTCTTTCTTTCCTTTCTCTTTCTTTCCTTTCTCTTTCTTTCCTTTCTCTTTCTTTCCTTTCTCTTTCTTTCCTTTCTCTTTCTTTCCTTTCTCTTTCTTTCCTTTCTCTTTCTTTCCTTTCTCTTTCTTTCCTTTCTCTTTCTTTCCTTTCTCTTTCTTTCCTTTCTCTTTCTTTCCTTTCTCTTTCTTTCCTTTCTCTTTCTTTCCTTTCTCTTTCTTTCCTTTCTCTTTCTTTCCTTTCTCTTTCTTTCCTTTCTCTTTCTTTCCTTTCTCTTTCTTTCCTTTCTCTTTCTTTCCTTTCTCTTTCTTTCCTTTCTCTTTCTTTCCTTTCTCTCTCTTTCCTTTCTCTTTCTTTCCTTTCTCTCTCTTTCCTTTCTCTCTCTCTCTTTTTTTCTCTCTCTCTCTTTTTTTCTCTCTTTCCTCTCTCTCTCTCTCTTTCCTCTCTCTCTCTCTCTTTCCTCTCTCTCTCTCTTTTCTATCTTTTCTCTCTCTCTCTCTCTCTTTTTGATACAACAAATATTCCACCTATGAATATCTTTTATTTTATTTTGTAAACAAATGTTTAACAAATCAATAGAATTCAGAAACGCCAATGATGGGTGTTACTCCTTCTTGGTTTTAATGACAGGGGGCAGTTGTCTCTGTACTACTACTGTGTTCCTTTTCGCCATATTTTGGAGGAACTAACTTGATTTTCAACAAGTTGCGATCCATTTATTAATTGTAAGTTAAAAACAATGCTCCCCCCCCCAAACACTTCCTATCGTCTGAGCAAATTGATTTCTTTTTCTTTAATATGTGGTCATATTTAAACACTTCCTCCCATGTTTTCCTTGACCCTCTTCTGCTAACTGACCATGCTACCTCAACTGTTCTATATCTACTAACCCAAGAACTTTCATCCGTTCTTTCAATGTGGCCGTACCATAGAAGTCTCCTGTTCTGCATACATCTCCTTACACTTTCCAGATTTAATTTTCTTCTAAGATCATAAGATCTAAGTCTTTCTTTTATAACTTAATTTACATATCCACTATATCATGTATCTCCATGTCTCCATGCAACACATGTCCTCAACCCTCACTGGACAGGTTTCAATTTCAAGCATCATTGAAACCTATTTACTTCCTTCCCACTTCAGGAAGATGTGACACATGGTCGGAAGGTGGAGGGAGTCAAACCAGCACTTCTAAATGAGAACTCTAGCCTATTTAAAAGAAGATGCCTGGCCAGCTCTGTTTGATTTCTCCGATAGGGAGCATCTAAGGTAGTAAGCAGTAAACTTACTCCACCTTAAAGACGGAAGGAAATGACCTGGGAGGGTGGTCCTCTTAGAACTGCACAGGACGTCAGCCGTTTCTCAGTCAACTGGAAAAAGAAAGGCCATTTTAAAAATGGTAAGTAGGTTGCATGGAGAGACCTGTTAACCGTTATTATTGGGAAGTAATTAAATTTTTGTCCAAATGAAGTACTAGTGTATGTAATACTTTATTCGTTAACATCAGTATTATTAATACACTGTCTAAAATACTAGTTAAGTAGTATTCTAAAACTAATAGCGATTCAAATTTATTTGAGCATAGTGGTTATGTATATCAGTCTTGGCCAAGGCCATCAGAACTCCTCTTTGGTATATTTCCAACAGAAGTTGGATTCTGCAGTGGCTGGCAGAGTAGAGAATCGATAAATAATTTTACTTCAAAATATACCCAAAATAACCGATAGTTGCCAAATCTGCAATTAAAGAAAATAGTTGTCAATTTAAAGTTCTATGCCTCTAAAAAAGACATCATATATATATATATATATAGTGACAGCCAATCGATTGAAAACTGTTTTTTCTAAAGCTTATTAAAATCTATTGTTTCTGAACAATTTTTGGTTTTATCAGAAAGATAAAACACTGAAGTTTATTATGTTAAAAGCTGAATAATATATTACTTTTCTATAATTTTTAATAGAATTTCAAGTTTTAAATTTTTCAAAAAATTGCGTTTGACCCAGTTTTCACCAACTGTCAGCAAAACAAAAAAAAATTTTTAAAGGGTTTTGAATCAGTTAAACAAACTTTTTTTATGTCTAAACAAAAAATTTACTATGATTGGCTATAAGAATATGCAAAAAAATCTTAGCATGATCTCATACATTTTAGGAACACTGTGCTTACCACCGCCATCTTGGATTTTAGGTATGGGAACCCAGTCGCATCTAAATATTTATTAAATCATTTTCATGAATTTTAATGTAACTAGACAGGCAAATACATTTTTTAAATAATTGAATTAAATTATAATTACAAACACCATTTATGGTAAAATGTTATTTTTAGATTTATAATTTTTTTTTTCATAATAATTGTGATCAATCAAGCTTTAAATTTTTCCTAATACTTGTTAAAAATAAAGAAAAACTGCTTTTTTTCTATTTTTACACCAAACATAAATGTTTAGCATTATATTTCTCAGTTTTAATATCACTTTTAGTCAGTTTTTAATTTCATGATTAAAATCATTTTTCCTTTCTTATTTTATAATAATCAATGAGCCACACTCTTTTCCCATAAACTAGATCATACTGTATTTTTCCCAATCCTTTATTGCATAAATCAAGTTGACAAAGACTTTTTAAAAGGGCCGTTTTTGGTAATCCTCTGGCGGGATGCAACTTGTTGGAATGTCACAACTATCATCTACGGAAATCCATGTTTTCATAGTTATAGTTAATTTTCAAAAAGGGGAGGTAACAACTTTTTGTAAACCGTAACGGGCTACCGTATCTGGAAAAACCGTGATACGCATCTACAATTAATACTTATCATTTTCACACACTGTTTTTTCTTTAAAATTTTTTTTTTTTTTTTGTATCGATTCTTTATGTACTGGTACATGGAATGTTTACACATTTTAAAATAAATTTTTTTTATTTATTTTTAAAGATTTAAAAGTATGTCTATTTTAGTGCTTTCGTAAAAAAAAGTATTTTTTTTTATCCTCATCTGAAAGATAATAATTATTGGTAACATATTCAATGAATCTCACACTTCAAAAACGCAAAAGATAAAAAAAATTGAACACATTCAAATTTCGGATGTCAACCTTCGATATCGAAGGCACCCTGTAAATTTTTTATTTATTTATTTATTTATTTATTTTTTTTATTAATTATTTTTTTTTACACTTGTTCACCCTCCTACCACAAAATGAGTGTGTACTTAGTGGAGCGCTTGGACTTTAAGGGGTCGAACAAGGGACAAATGAGGAAGGCGGTCATGAAGTCCCCAAAAATATGTATACAATGAATATGAAAAAAAACTAACACCCATATAAAGTGCATTCTTTACTTGTAATTCGGTGAAAATTTTATATTAATTAGATAATTATCTGATTTTTGGCAGATTTTAAAAGACACACTGTTATGAAAATAAAAAAAATTCCATAAATTTGGCGGTCTGTATGTAATATATATATATATATATATATATATATATATATAAAGGCCCGTAATAATCTGTAAAGCTTCTTAATCGTTTTATCTATTTCACTCGTTTATTACCTCCCCTGCAGGTCAAGTAGGGCTTTGAAAAGACAGGAGAGAAGTGTATTTGGCCTACAAAACATACCTGTGCATTGTGTAGAGCTGTTTCAAATGATTTAATGTAACACAATGGATGATCTGTAAATATCTCCACTGGATGATCTGTAAAAAGTTGGATATCGAAAGCAGCAGCAAGTCCTGGTAACATGTTTACCAGAAAAAACAGTTGGAAATAAGTCGTACACCATCGACTACAACTGTGCAATCCTTATAGCCACGCACCTAGAAAAAAGAGCTATTAAACCTGACATAGTGATATGGGACAAGGAGAAAGAAGCAACCTTAGTAGAAGTCAGTGTCCCCCAATGATGCTGGGTTAAACAGAGCTGAGAAGGAAAAGATAACGAAATACCAAAGTCTTATGTATGACATAAAAAGAAACTGGAATCTTAGGAAGATCTCCATCATTTCAGTTATTATAGGAGCAACTGGACTCGTGAAAAAAAAAATTTCAAAATCTACCCAGTGAACCAAGTGCAAGAGAGATTCAAACAATTGTACTTAAAGGGACGGTCAGAATTTTAAAAATGACCCCTCAATTGGAATATCTGAGTTAGCGGGTGAATGAACAAACCTAGAAGAAAATTGAAAAAAAAAAAAAGTGAAGGTAAAGCCTGGGAAGGTAAACCCAAGATTAAACAGAACCATGTCAGCCTGGCAGCAACAAAGCCACTATTGGACTGATTGTCGAGGACGTATCCCTGACTGACGTGAACAATGACAACTCAAGCTTGTGTATATCCGGTAGATATCTCACTGCTGATGCAATTCTCTATTTATATAAGAGCCAGGTACGTCCAAGGATGGAGTACTGTTGCCACATCTGGGCAGGAGCTGCTAGAAAGGACTTGTCCTGCCTTGATAGAGTTCAAAATAGACTTCGTAGCCTCGTAGATGTCCTTTTCTCTTCCTGCAACCTCTATCTCACAGAAGAGATGTTGCGAGTTTGTCTCTGATGTATCGTTATTTTCATGGAAAGTGTTTGACTGTCTATGGTCCCCCCTTGCCTAACTTTCACAAGAAACACTCGCCTAGCTGAAAACACTATCAATAATTCCCCCCACTCTTTATCTGTGCCAAAACCTAAACATAGATTCCATGAACAAAGCTTCTTTCTTAGAACTGCACGTCTGTGGAATTGTCTTCCGTTTTCCTGCTTTCCGGCTGACTACAATATGGTTGTGTTCAAGTCTAACGTCAATAAGTTCTTGATGAGCCGTTCCATATAAGTTCTCAAATTTACCAAATTTTCATTACTAATGATTACTATATTGTTCAATTTCTACTGTACACTCTTTAACCCTTATCCTTGAGTGGCCTCTTGGCCTTGATAATTTGATGCCTGTAAAAAAAAAAAAAAAAAAATTCAAACCCTTGAAAGAACGTTTGTATCTTTTTGTCAATACATCATTAATATCATTCAGGGATTCTCCTGTTCACAGTAATTAAAAGAAAGAAAAAGCAAACAAATAGACCAGTCTGCCATTTCATGAAATTGATAGACTCGTGTGTGTGAGACAAAATCTGATTAACTTTACACTATAATTGGACAGGTGACCTAAATTTTTCTAATGTTACACCCTCTGTACCTCCTGGCTTTCTTCAGGTGTCTGGGAATTTAAAATTTTGACTTTTGTATCTATGTTGGTATATTGTTAGTGTCCCTGCTCCACTCACTTGTGCTAAAGAAAAGGTTAAACTGTTAAGTTCTAACTAGAAAGGCGCACAGCATTACCCGGTCGAAAGATACGCTTAAATATGTTATTTTAATATTTGCAATTTTCGTATTTATTTATTATCATAGAACCAATTCTCTGTTGATTATTATATTGTACCCAATATATAGTAATGCCTACTCCGGCAAGACCCAGTGGTAAAATATGCTTAAATATATTTTAATGCATACAGATTTTGTATTTATTATAGAGCCAATGCTGTATTATTATATTGTATACCATATATATAGTAGTGATTTAAAAGGTTAAAAAAAAAAAAATGACTTAGGTGCCATGATCTAGAATCGAAACCAAAACCTAGTGTTCCATTCTTAGTCGTTGTTTGAAAAGCTTTCTAGAAATTATGTCATGACGTTAAAATTCGAGACGATGATAAACAAATTTAGACTTTTAGTATAATAATAATAATAATAATAATAATAGTAATCGAAACTGAAATTGAATTCCTATTTGAGTAGTTATCGACAATCCCTCATTTCAAAAATTCCAATAAAGATTGACTTTTCTTTGTTATCTCTCCATATATAAAGTTAAGTCTATTTTTATTTATCTCCTTCACAGGAGGTGAGACACAGTCAAGTGTGGATTTGATGAAAGTGTTTATGTGGTACAAATTCAATTCAAACTTGGCACATCCAGGTTTTCAATCCTTGTCGCCAACCACTTAGCAGCCAACTTCAACCATAAAGTTAAGTTTGGTGATATATTTATATACTAGCAGTTCAGCCTAGCTTTGCTCGGAGCCTATGTACTGTTCATAACTTTATGTGTGTTTATGTGTGCATATATATATATATATATATTAAAAAGTTTAACTTGTGTTCAGGTAACCTACATCTAAAATTTCCAGTGTTTAGACCCAAAATTGGCGGAGGAGTTTGGTAGAGTCTGCAAAGGTCAACTCTTTCAACTTTGACCTCTTGGCAGCCAAAGTTTCACCCCAAAACTGATTAAAAACTTTCTGCATGTCTGAATACCCTTTATGTAAAATTTCAAATGTTTAGACACAAAATTGCCTGAATAGTTTGCTAGAGACGGCAAAGGTCAAATCTTTTGAATTTTGACCCCTTGGCCGCCAAATATTCAGCTAAAAACCGATTAAAAAGCTTGCCCTATGTCTGAATGCACTTTATGTAAAATTTCGAATGTTTAGGCCAGAAATTGTCTGAGTAATTTGGTAGACTGCAATTTTTTTTTTAACTTTGACCCCAATTTTGACCCGTCAACATTTATTGTTTTGGACTCCAATCAAATTAAAAAGTTTGATCCATGTCCAAGTAACCTACATTATCAATTTCAAGTGTTTAGGTCCAAAATTGGCAGAAGAGTTTGGTAGAGTTTTCAAAGGTTAATTCGTTTCCCTTTGACCCCTTGGCAGCCAAATTTCTGGCCGAAAATCGATTAAAAAGATTTTCCCAAATCTCAATACTCCTTATGTGAAATCTCGAGTCTGTAGACTGAAAATTGACAGTAGTTTGGAAGGAAAATGTATACACACACGCACAGACATTTTCACTTTTATAGATATATAGATAGATTTTTGTGTTAGGTAAGTGCTGAAACTAATTAACCGATCGTTTGGAATTTGGTGGGAGGATGTCCAAAAACCTTTCATGAAAATTCAGATAACCTTTGTTTTTTTATTTTTTTGTGAAATTTTGACAATGAATATTAGACCTTGATTAATTTCTAAAATTTCGGTTGCTTGAGAATATTTTGACAGGACATAATATTGACACAATCTTGTGTTTGAAATGTCAAATATTTTGAATTGCATCGGAATTGGATCAGTAGTCATTAAGCAATATTTCTTGAACCCCTGATTCAGGTATTTTTCTTGAATCAAAATCATTGACTGTTTTGTTTCTGCTTTTTTTTTTTTTTTATCAAAATTAGAATATGGATTTTAGGTATATATATATATTTTTGTTTTTAATCTTCTGAAACTGACAGAAAAGTGGTGCAAGACTTTTATGTTTGTGTTAAATATATTAAAATTTATTATTAACTAGCAGAATATTCATATTGTAAAGGATATTAGCATCGGGTGGAATTCCCATGAACAGCGTTTCTTTCCAAAAGCTTCCTGTCTGTGAAACACATTACTATGGAATTGCTTCCCTGAAGACTACAACATGATCGTCTTCAAATACTTGTCATAAACTGCCCTCATAAGTGAATTAATTTCGTTCATTCCATTCATAATTTTTTATCGTCTCATAATATTCTTAATTATCCATCTCACTAACCTTTATCCTTGAGTGTTTTTTGCCTTGATAAATAGCGACTAAAAAAAATGGATAAATTTGTAAGAATAATGTAGAATGAAGTGACATTTAGATGAGATTTAGCAATAAATCTTTGTTTACTGCCAATTATATATATTGTGTGCGTTTAGGCGGTATTCTTTAATTGAAGCAAACGTTAAGACAACTATTCATTTGCTTGATTAGACGTTTATTTTTTTTTATTTTTCCGATTTTTATCTTTTTAGTTTAAAAATAACAAATACTAATAATAAATATGTACCTCAAGTACTTTAGATTATTTGTCAAATTATCTTCCGGTGAAAAAAAAAATCACTAGAAAAAACAAAAATTCAAAACAACTGAAAACCCTGTATGCAATATCATTAAAGATCAAAACACACACACACACACACACACACACACACACACACACACACACACACACACACACACACACGACCTTGTTTGTCTCTGTTTGAGGAACGGTTCCTACCAAACTCCACTTCCAGTTTGACGATGGACACAACGGCAAAGACGTCACTTTTTTTTTTTTTTTTTTTTCACGTTGTCTTCCTCCTTCGTGGTACAGGTTCGAGCCTACCTGCCTACTACCACTTTTTTTTTTTTTTTTTTTTTTTTTTTTTGCTCAACACACACCTCCAAACACCCGGGCACCCAGGCTAGTATTAATATATAGATGAAATCTGAGTAAATTTAAATATCATAAGGGGTCAAAATTGATAAAATTGAAACTTGGCCTGTGTAAGTCGACTTGAAGTGATTTTCTACACATGCGCAAATATACATTAATGCCGGTTAATATTTTGTGTTTTAATATCAATCTGTTGGTAGCTCAGATAGTAACGAATAATGCTGAAGCACTAAATGTTTTAGTTTTGATTCTAACTGATGGCACTCCAGTCCATTTTTTTTTTTTTTTTTTTTTTTTTAAATTTTGAAATCACTCTTATATATTGGGTACAATATAATAATCAATAGAGTATTGGCTGTATAATAATAAATATGAGATCTACTTAAATTGAAATATCATATTTAAGCATATTTTACAATCGGCCCATGTCAGGCAGCCACGACTACATATTGGATACAATATAATAATCGATAGAAAATTGTTTTTTTAATAATAAATATGAAATCTGCAAAAATTTTAATATTTTCCAAATCTAATTTTCATTTCACCGTTTCACTGAAATGAAAATTAGGTTGGGAAAATATAGTCATCCAAATAAGTTGAGAGAGAAGCTAGCTAAGGAAGAACGATAACTCAATGTTATTAGTATGTCAAAACGAAATAAAGTGAAAAAAAAAAATGGAATAAATAAACCTTCGAGTCGGTTAAGTCCATGGTGCGTTTGACCCAGTAGAAAACATAGAACGAAAAGGAACGTTCAATGCCATTCCAGTTTTTTTTTAAAGCAACTACGAAGTAAAGAAAACCCAAACCGGTGTTTCTTCGTACTGTCCCTTGTGAACGATTCCGCAACAGTGTAAGTGGTAGCGGGAGTAGGAAGAATTTATTAGAGAAAAGATTTTACAACTTCCATTCATTCTAACCGATTTTGGCAGTGAATAGAAATATAGGAATCTACAATTATCGAGGAAGTGTAGAGGTAATAGGCCTATAACACACCTCAGATAATGTGCTGCAGTTTGTGCATATTACATTTGCATGAAATGTCTTTCAATCCTATTAAGGTCAAAGTCACAGGGGAAAAAATGAGTTCATTTTATATATATATATATATATATATATATATATATATAGGGATTAATTCTAGTGATACTGAAACTGATAAAAATCCCCCCCCCCCCGACAAAAGGAGGGTGGACATGTAAATTCACCCTTGTCCGTTTGTCCGTCTAGGCTTTTCTCAATAACTATAACTTGGAATTTTTTAAAATTTTACACAAACATTAAACATGATATGAGTAAAAATGTAACAGAACGGATTTTCCAGGGAAAACTCCGGTTACCCCCCTCGGGATGCTTTTCTTGTTAAAATGGCTAAAATTAACACTTTTGTGTTTATTAAAAAAAAAAAAAGTAATGTCTTGGATTTTTATAAAACTTTCTGAAATGTTGTAACTAACAGATTTCTAATATAATTTTGTTTGTCTATACTTCGCGATAACTCTTGGGTGTGCACCAGGGGCTCTTTTAGAGCTAATAAAAACACTCCATTTTTGGGACTATTTTACCATATTTTCCCAAAATTTTCTGTGTATGTCTATTTAGCAGTTTTGCATGGTACTGAACTCAAATTTAAATATGTCAAGGCTTTGGGGACTTTGGGCGCTAAATGGGGGGGGGGCAAATGATGACCAATCATTTTTTTTTTTTTTTTTTGCATGGCGCAGAACTCAAATTTACTATATATTCAGGCCTAAAAGTGCACCGTTTGTTCATTTTCACCAGGATTTAACATCCCCTGGTGACTTTTGGGGCTAAATGGGGCGGGGGCGGCGCAAATGCTGAAGTTAGTCAGTTTCTTTTATGCCTCGTTCACTGTGCACTCACGGGGGACCATGCATGTTTCACTTTTTAAAAATTTTTTCTCTTTCACACTGAGTCACCACTTACCAAGGCCAAAAGCCCATATGTAGATGACGGTTAGTGAGATTGTTGACTGGATGATAACCAAAAACTATGACAAGATTAGAAAGCATGTATAGAATTAGAAATTCACAAATTGACAACTAAGTATTTATTAACATTGGACTTGAAAACTAAAGTCCAATGTTAATAAATATCTGTTGAGTTATCCTTAGAGCTAATCAAACATCATCTACAGCATCATACCATCAAATATATACTACATATTCCCTGCTGTGAGCCTGTTTTCTCTGGAGTATATGATCTGCTTGGATTAAATCTGCTGTTTACTCACTGAAATGTAACAGTTGCTTCTGTTGCCTACAGATTATTTTGTGGTTCTTTCCCCACCGCTATCCTTAAATACTGCCCTGTGCTGCGACTGAACAGATCTAACCTGTGACAACATACATTCACATTAGACCATCAGCATAATCACACTGGTGTTTTCTCAGAGATGTACTGGTGATCTCCTTTCACATTGTGTTCTGCAGTCCTGAACGTGCTGCCTCAGAATTGTGTAAATGAACATGTATTACTGTCACATTTTCAGAGTTCTGTATTGTCTAACTATCGTGATATTCCTCAGTTTTATGCATTCCTTAATTAGTAGCCTCTGTCTATTGCTAACTGTTTTATAAGCATGGCTTAATAAAGATATAAAAAATCGTTCTTAATTCTTTAATAATACTGTTCCATCCATCTAACGATCTCATTAATCCCTATTCCAAAGTGCCTTTTGACTTGGGTAAGTTGTGAACCATTTGCATAGAAAACAAAACAGAAATGACCATGTTTTAGTTAGCTGGGAAACAGCTCCATGGTATTGTGTTCTGCAGATGGGAAGTATGTTGAAAGGAAGTTTCGTATGACTTTAGGTTCACAGAAGAAGACCAGAAAGTTCTTGGTACTGGTTGCAACTAGACGAGTTTGTATATTTCATCTGTTTTTAAAACAAGTTCATAGAGAAAATAATATTGGAAAAACTAATAACACTTAAAAGTTTTTATATAATAACTAGTCGCCCGGGTGTTTATAGGTGTGTGTTGAGCAAAAAAAAAAAAAAAAAAAATGAAAAAGTGCTAGTGGCAGGTAAGCTCGAACCTGTAGCCATGAAGGAGGAAAAGAACCTGAAAAAAAAAAAGTGACGCCTTTGCTGTTGCGCCCATCACCAAACCAGAAGTGACGTAGGTTTAAATTAAGGCTAGACAATCGAAAAGAGGGGATGACTTTCGAAAATATCAGTGAAAAAAAACGACACCTCCCTGTAGAAAAGTGCCCAGTTGATGGTGAAGGAATTAATGTTTTCAGTCAATTTTTTTCAATATTTGTTGTCTGAAGGGTCGAGCTTCAAAATGATACCGATCTCGTGAAAATCCATCACCTCTGTCAAAAGTTTTTGCGAGACATACGTACATACATTTAAACAGACAGGTGAGATTTATATTATAGATGAGCCACCACTTATCAAGGCCAAAAGCCACTTGATGATAAATGTCAATAAGATTGACAGATGATAACCACTACTATGAGAGGATTGGAAATGATGGGTAGAATTTGATTGTATAAGACTTGACATGGGACTTGAAAATGACTGTTATAGTCAGCTAGGAAGCAGTCTTGTTCTATTCGCGTTCTACAGATATGGAGTTCTTGGAAAGAAACTCTGTTTATGAAAATGATTATTTGTATGCATATATTTTACTAACGTTATTCACTGGCATTGTTTGGAGAGATATATTGCTGGTGGGAAGTTTTTTTTTTCTTTAGAAGATTTGTTGTAAAACATCTCTATATATAGGATTTTTATTTTCTTTTTGTGGAAGTCTCTAATGGGACTTTTTGGCCGTAAGAAAAAAAAAAAAAATCTTAAAACGGTTTAATTGCGTCGT
This sequence comes from Euprymna scolopes, assembly GCF_053919585.1. NCBI lineage: Eukaryota > Metazoa > Mollusca > Cephalopoda > Sepiida > Sepiolidae > Euprymna > Euprymna scolopes. The sequence goes on from NC_136489.1 coordinate 124,567,442, forward strand.
TTTATTGGCTCGCATCTTGAAAGGCATCCTGTATTTACTTTCCATATCACTTTTCTCCAATAATAATCTAACGAGTCAGAGGATGACATAATCAAAGACATCGTAAATGTAGATGTCTCCTCTTGGGAAAATGTCAAGATGTTCTCAGGATTACTCATCTCGCTCATTTCCTTAATGAGTTGTCAATTTTGAGTTTATTTTTATTTACAGTCGTCTCAAATTAACGTGCAGATAGAACTGCTTCCACTGTATTTGAAAAGAATATGATACCCCAAAAGAATCGAGTACATTTTTTGCAGAGGTGTGGAGTTGGAATCGAACTTTGTTTTTTAATTTTTAATTTTTTTAAGTTGTACTTGCTTTTTTTTTTTTTTTTTTTTTTTTTCTTTTCTTTTTTTTTGTAAATGTTGTTTATTTTTTTTAAAGGTAGTTGAATTTGGTTTGTTTTATTTTATTTATATTTTTTTTTTAAGAGGGTTTAAAAAATTTTAAGAGTCACACTTTAGTTATCGTTTTTTAAGAGTGGGTTTGTTCTGAAGAGTCTGGCATGAGATTTTTTTTTTTTTTTTTTGTAAATTTTATGCAACTGATAAATTTTCATAAAAAGAGGCATGAATTGTAAGTACACATATTATTAAACTTTTGGGCCCACGATAAAGAAGGAATTGGACCTGGTAATTCACTCCCATTCGTCCGTTCATTTGTTCACACTTTTCTCATTAACCACGCCTTGGATATTTTTTAAAGTTTGCACAAACATTAATCATGGTGAAAGTAAATTTTTGCCAAAACATATTTTCTGGGATAACTCTGGTTGCTCCCCACTCTCTAGAGGAATTATAAGAGTAAAATTGCCCCCAAATCGTTCATTTTTTCGCATTTTTCTCAATAACCATGCCTCGGATTGTTTTTAAATTTTGCACAAACGTTCTTGGCCTTTTGGTCAAGATCAAAGTGTAGTATCTGTTCTTCAGATGCTGCACTTCCATTTCTTGTTCTCTTTCGGTGGAGGAGAAATCCTTCACAACTGAGACAATTTTTATTTTTGTATCTTTTCTCCACGTTAAAAAACGATCCTGGTGTCTAACTCTGTCCCATGGGGAGGCATAGTAAATAGGTACAAACGTTAGTCATGGTGAAAGTAAAGGGACCTCACATGCTCGGTTTGTTTAACATACAGTTTACTTGTAAGACATGTCGCTGTGCAGTTTCTTTGATTTAATTCTGTACATCTACATTGACACAACTTCAGTTTCTTCTATTTTTCAAACATGATTTTGATAGTCATATTATTTGGATTCTTTGGATTACTGTTCTCATCTTGAGTGTGATTTTTGCAACGTTTTGGTTGATGTAACCTCCAACCTTATTCAGGTGTATTTTGTCTAACAAGGGAATGTTTCTGTCAAACTCGGAAATCTGGACAGAATTTCGAGCGGAACCCTTTATTTACTTCATGAGGTAGCATGTTCTTGTACTGTCTGTCAGGACCCGTGGTGCAGTGGTTAGAGGACTTGGAAAAATCAATTGTAAAAGTGACCTTCTCCTGAAGGTTGAAGGTTCAATCCTCAATGTGGGCGACTGAAAGATACAATTGCGAATTACTTAGGACCTCTATCCAATCATGGCTGACGGAACAAGAGCATGCTACCCCCGTGAAGTAAATAAAGGGTTCTGCTCGAAATTCTGTTCAAATTCCCGAGTTTGACAGAAACATTCTTGAGTTTGATAAGATACACCTGAAGTAGGTCGGAGGTTACATCGACCGAAACGTTGTGAAAATCACACTCAAGATGAGAACAGTAGTCCGATGAATGCAAATAACTAATCCTCATCTCAAAAATTCAGAAACATTATTACTTTTGTTTCTGTCTCAAATTAGTCACTGCCGATCGTCCCATAACCTTAATATTTTCAACTGCCAAGAATTATACTATTCCTGCTATATGATGAGGAGAGTTGCATTATCTTACATAAAGAGGTGACTCTGTGCCAGAGATGTTATTTAAGAGAAAAGACAGCATACTCGTCAATAACATTCTTGTATATTATAGCACTTAATTTTTGACATTTGTCTGAGTGAGTGGCTCAAAACTTGATTTATTTTGCTTTTCTTTGTCCACACATTTAGTAAGCAGTTTCGCACGTTCATGCTATCCAATATGCTGTCTGCCGTCGGCACCAACCAAATTAAACTTTCATCGCCGAGGCACATTTTGCGAGGCACATTTTGTGCAAATTTTCATTAGTACAGACATGTTGTTCTTGCTAATAAGATTTCGTGGCAGTAGAATGTGCAAAGATTCAAGGCTTCATAAAAATGATGAGACATTATCTGATGAAACACTTTTATGCCAAATTCTTTCATAAACATTTCCCCGGCCTTCTTGGCCCGGGTTCAAAGATCAAAGTGTAGTATCTGTTCTCTGATACATACACAGCGATAGGCAGTCGTGTTCTGGCGACACATTCTCGTGCCCGGAGAGCTTGTTGGGTAGCGTTCTGTCCGCACCCCCACTTTGTCTGTCTTTCTCTGCTCTCCCCCCTCCCCCACGGGGGGGGATCCGAGCTGATAATTTACGACCTTCCCGCGAGGGAGGGTCGGAAACACTTTCTCTCTTCCCTCCACTAACCTCCCACTCCCTCTCTCAGTTCTATCTCCCCTCTTGCCGCCTTTGGCGCCACTTCTTTTTGGCGCCAAAGTCGGCTCCCAATTTGGACGCCGACTCTACGTCACTCATTTTGGTGAATTATACAGAAGAGAGAGAGCTTTTTTCAAAAATGGACACCCCCAGCCCGGGGACCACCAATACAGATACCCCCAGCCAGGAGGCTACCACAAGAAAAACTGCTCCCCAAGAGGACGGCTCCCCAACAGGGGAAGCAAAAAGCAACGGGGCATACCGCCCGGACACGAAACCGAAGGACGCCCCCCAGAAGGGAGAAAACTCACCAGCAGCTCCCCAAGAGGGCGACTCCCCACAAAGGGGAGAAAAAACAATGTTGGACAGGGCATCCCGCTCTGACAACAAAAATCAAGAGGCAGTAGCCCCAAAGGACGATAAGAGAGACAGTGCTCCCCAGGAGGGCTACTGCCCCAAAAGGGGAGCAAATCAAGAAAACGAGGGGGCATACAGCCTAAACCTCCCCAAAACAAAAGGGGCAAAAGCTCCCAAGGACAATGCTCCCCAGGAGGCCGACTCCCCAAAAAGGGAAGTATTTCCTGGAAGAAGTATAGAGCAGGGAGAGTCGGTCCCAAAGGAAAGCGGAAAGGGAAATGCCCCTCAAAATAGCAACCCTTCCGCCAAGGAACAGCAAAAACAGTCCAACCTCACCAAAGATCCAACACCAACAAGAGGGTTGGCATGGGGGAAGACTGTAGAGAAGCAACTGTCCCCTCAAGAGTATAAAGACTTGTACTTGACCAAGTACAGACAATACATAGAGGGGGCAGAAATTAAACCAGTGCCAGGCGCTTGGGAGGCAATCGAAGACAGAGTGCTCTCCCTCATCATCTCGGATATGCCGGAAAACCGCCTCCTAGGGATGAAAAAGGAAGACATGGCAGGGCTCCTACATAAGCTAAATATCCCGGTATTATACCTGTACCAGAGGAGCTACGCCATGTGGGACATCCTCCTACCCACCAAGGAAGATGCAGAGAGACTCTCCCTCCAAGAAATAAAGCATGGGAGAGTCAAACTAACACCTGAATACCAGGGCAAGAGAAGGACTCGGGTGCAGGTATTTAATGTGCCAACCCAAATACCTGCGGAAGTATTAGGATGCCTCTTCAGCCAGTACGGTGAGGTAGAACAGGTGACCCCAATACGGTCAAAAACTGGGACTCACCTGGGCTGCTACACAATAGCAATGAGGCTGAAGAGGAAAGGTTTTCAGGCAATACCACCGCTGCTGACATACAAAGACGCCAGCATAACGGTAGTGGTGGAGGGCCGTCGTCCACACTGTTGGTTCTGCCAAAAGCAGGGCCACATGGCTAGGAGTTGCCCCCAAAGGGTAACCCCTAATCCAATAACCCAAAAGGCGGTCACATCCACTGAGACAACGCCCGCACCAAAACAGGCGGCAACAACCCCTGCAACTGCAGCACCAACCCCAGCTCCAAGGAAAACTCAAACCACCCAGGAGGCCAAGGGGGAAGAATGGAGCACGGTAGTGAGACAAAAGCGGAAACACTTAATCCCTTCTGCCACCGTCCCACCACCAGCCCAAAAATCGAGGCAGGAGCCTCTGCAAATGCAGAAACAACAACAGCCACCGCAGCCAATGCCGCGGAAACAACTGCAGCAGCAACTACTGCAACAGCAAAATCAGCAAGTGCAGCAGAAGCAGCAGCAGCAACGACACCAGCGAGAGCAGCAACAACAAAAACAGCTGCAGCAGCAAATAGAGGAGCAGACACAACCAACGGTCCCCACACCAATCGAGACGGGGATCAAGCGGAGAAAAGACTGCTCCTCTGAGGATGAATCCGCAAGTGAGAGGGAGAGGAACTCAACCTCACCTCTCCCCGGTTCATTCGAAAGAATGAAAAAGAAAAACAAAAGAAGAAAAGAGGAAGAAAAGGTGGCCCCCACTCCCTGTGAACATACACCACCCCTAACAACAAAATCCACTTCCACCCCCAAACCACACACTGCAACAACACCAGACACCGCACCAACACCAGACACCGCACTAACACCAGACACCGCACCAACACGAGACACCACACCAACACCAGACACCGCACCAACACCAACACCAGACACCGCACCAACACCAAACACTGCACCAACACCAACACCAACACCAGGCACCACACAAACACCCGTCCCCACACCAAGGCAAACTGAGCCACTACCCCAAAAAGAAAATGAAAAGAATGAACCGAGGGAGAGGAGAGACTCCTCTGCCTCTTGCAGACCAAAGGTCCTTGCCCCTGAGGAACTATGTTATGTAGACCCTCTATCTGTGGCCACAGACATTTCCCATCGGCAGAGGAAAAACTTAAAACCTCTGCTCGATTACAAACAGATAGAGGGGAAAGATGTAAATATCCCCTCAAATTTCCCGGACGCCCCACTCCTAATAACCTTTGTCAGAACTCCAGAGGCCTGCAAGACCAACTTGTGGACAAGGCTGCAGGCCGCTGAAGGGGCGTTTCCGGGAATTGAACTGGTTAAAAAAAATGACCCTTCTCTTGATGAACTGTCAAAACAATGCAAGGGAAGGGTCCCAGTGTTGGTCCATCCGTCACTCTATAGGGCCCTTAAATTGACCTACCCTTTGGATGTCGGCGGCATTGTGAGAGAAGGTCAGGACATGAAAAACCTGACCACCTTGAGCATTGCACACAACGTCGGTGTCCTTTCCCCGGCTGACTTCGGAGCTGAGTGTAACACACCTTAAGGTAGGTACCATGGCTTTGAATTTGGCTAGTCTGAATGCGAGGGGCTTGAGATCATCGGGCCGGGCGGCTCGCCTCCGGCACGACCTCTTGTCCCTGGGAGTGGATGTCGCTGCGATTCAGGAGACGCATTTCGTTTCCTCTGTGGACTGTCAGGTGCTGGCCCGAGACTTTGAGGTTTTCTCAGCATATGGCAGCCCGCGGGGGAAGGGAGTTTCCGTGCTGGTTAAACGTACCCTGTCGGCGACGGTCGACGTTGTCCATAGAGATGCAGTGGGTAGGCTGGTTGTGGCCGATGTTGCCGTAAAAGATTCTGTGTTTCGGGTGATTGCGGTTCATGCGCCCAGCACCGCTCGTGAGAGGGTCTCATTCTTCAGTCAGCTTGACGCGTTTGTAGATTGTCGGAAGCGGGTAGTGCTAATGGGGGATTGGAATTCCATCTTAGACCCCGACATAGATAAGGTAGGAGGCGGAGCTAGAGGATCGGAGAGGTGCGAGTCCAGCCTGGCTGATCTGATGGCTAGATGCGGTCTGGTCGACAGGTTTCGGGTCGAGCATCCAGGGCGGGAGATGTGGACGTGGACCAATAGTGTTTCCTCCTATCCAAATACTTATTTGGACAGGATGTTAGTTAGGAGAGGCGAAGTAGACTTCTTATCTTGTCCCACGTTCACTTGGCTAGGCCAGACGGACCATAAATTAGTTATGGCCCGGCTGAAGCTAGGAAATAGGCCTAAGTTAGCGGGGTACTGGAAGTTAAACACCTCCCTTCTGGAGATACAAGACTTCCAAGATCAGTTAAGAGAATTGATTAAAAAGGCACTAGTGGGGGCGGTTACCGGGAGTAAGTGGTGGTTAGGTCTCAAAGCCAAGATCAGAAGCTTCTCCGTCAAGTATGCCCAGCGCCTCGCACTAGATAAGGCCAAGACGAAGAAGAAGCTAGAGCAGAAACTAGCCCAGGCTACCGGGGAGGGTGATAGGGTTAGTCAGGAACTAGCTAAGCAGGACCTTCTACGCGAGACTAGCGAGCGTTACGAAGGCCAAGTAGTTAGAGCTAGGCTTAGAAAGATAGGCAACGAAGCAGTCAATTCTGATGCAGACGTGCGCCGTGAGGTTTCTAGGCGTGGCTCGGACAAATATATTGCAAAAATCAAACATCCGAATGGACGCACCCTGGAATCGACTCGGGAGATCTGCGAGGGGTTTCGAGAACATTTCGAGGAGCGTTTTACGCAGCAGCCCGATCTTCCGGTCCTTGAGTTTAGCGACTATTTGGCCGACTCTCCCCGCCTCGAGGCGGCTAGAGCGGCTGGTTGCGAGGGCCGGGTGACGGAGCAGGAGGTCTTTACTGCGCTGAAGCAGGTCAGCTGTGACAGATCGCCAGGACTTGATGGTCTGCCATACGAACTGTACTTGAGGCTGTCGCCCATGTTTCTGCCTCTTCTGACGGATATGTTCAACCATTGGTTTGCTCAGGGATCCATCCCAGGGCAGGTGACCAAGGGAGTGATCACATTGCTGAAGAAAGGTGACGGGCATGGAGGGGAAGAGTTAGATGACTACAGGCCCATAACTCTGCTAAACACAGAGTTGAAGATTTTGGCCAAGGTCCTGTCGAATCGGCTGCAGGTTGTTATCGACGAGTTGGTTGAACCAGAACAGAACTACGCTGTGAAGGGGAGATCGATTCAGAACAACTTGCACCTGATCCGCATGATCCTAGAGGGGGGAATAGATGACGACACAGAAGCCGCGCTGATAAACTTAGATCAGTCCAAAGCTTTCGATAGGGTCGACCATCGTTTCCTGGCATCTGTCTTAGAGGCCGCCGGTTTTAAACCGGACTTTTGCAAGTGGATCTCCATAATGTATCGGCAGCCCATGGCTGTCGTGCAAGTGAACGGAAAGCGCTCGAAACCCTTTGTTATCTCTCGGTCGGTTCGTCAGGGTTGTCCGCTGTCGCCCCTGCTTTATGTCCTGGCTTTGGAGCCTCTTCTCCGCAAGCTGAGACATGGGGAGGCAAATTCGGCCCTGCGCGGAATGGCTCTGCCTGGCGGCTCAGCTGCCAAGGTATCCGCGTTCGCCGATGATGTCACGATCTTCGTGTCGGGCTCCAGAGACATTGAGGTCGTGTCGGAGGCACTCACACAGTACGAAAGAATTACAGGGGCCAAGATAAACCGCAACAAGTCGGTAGGACTGCGGTTGGGCGCATGGAGTGGCAACGCAAACCTCCCTGCGCCCTTCAGCTGGACAGATGGCCCGGTCCGGATCCTCGGCGTGTGGTTCGGACCGGGTCTCCAGCTTGACAAGAATTGGTTGGAGGTACGGTCAAAGGTGGAGGCTGCAGTCAGTTCGTGGCTTCCTAGGAAACTTTCCTTAAAGGGTAGAGCTGAGGCGTGCGCCACTTACGTCTTTCCTCTCATCCTTTACCGACTGGCCGTACTTCCCCTGCCTGCACAACACCTAAAAGCTCTCGTCGAACTCTTGTCCTCGCTCCTTTGGGACAGAGGAAGACACTGGGTGAGCAGACAGGTCTGTATTCAACGTCCGTGTGAGGGAGGCTTGGGAATGCCGGACTTGAAGTGTCATCGAGATGCTGAGAGACTGGCCTTCCTGAGCAACTATATGCAGGAGGACCAACCGTGGCACCCCGTGGTTACTGCCGCCTTCCCCGACCTCGTTCTCGACCCTTCCATCGAGAGCCGTCGCAGGCCGCGGGGAGAATCTGCCTACATGAAAGAGTGCCGAGTCGCGCTAAAACGACTACCAAGGTCCAGTGACCTTGTGACTGCTACCCGTAGGGAACTCCACAGGGATCTAGTGAGGGAGGCCGCTGACGACCCGCTATGCGCGCGTTTGGGGTGGCAGCAGAGTGAGATCCGCTCCGCGTGGAGCTGGGCGCCAGGTTCGAGTCATCTGAACAATTCGGAGTTCTCTCTGACCTGGCGATTGGCCCGAAATGCACTTCCACTCAACAACATACAATGCAGTTCTGGGTTTCTGGAGTCGCCCGATTGTCCCCGTTGTGGGACAACGGCTGTGGAAACTACGGATCACGCTTTCTTTGATTGCCGCGAACTCCGCCAGTACTGGTCGTATGTCAGTGGGGTGACGGCTCGCATCGATCCTGAGCATCCTCGCCCAATTACTGTATCCAATGTTGTGGACAACGTGAGGCCGCCGTGGGACCGGGAAAGACAAATGGTCTACGTTACGATTCTGGCCGTGGCGAGAATGGTGATTTGGACGTCGCGTCTGCAAGGTTGCCGGGGGGTGTTGTCTTTTTCTGATCAAGATCTGATCGCGTTCTTTAAACACCAACTACGGGTGAAGATCAGATGTGATAGAAGAAGGCTGCATCGCGCGGCATTTGACAGAAGATGGATACATGTGGCAAGTCTGTGTGTACGAAGAGGAGCCAAATTCGAATACGTGTTCCCCGCCTAGGTGTGGAACGCGCAGTTCTGTAAAGTTAAATTAAACAAGTAGTCTCTCAGCTAGCTGAGTGTGTGTTCCATCCCTCCCCGATTAGGAAGCCTCCAAGATCCCCATCCCCTCTTACCTGCAATTTTTGTTTTTCACCCCTTCCTCTAAATTTTACCCATCTTGGAGAAAAAGAAATACAAACTAACCTCCATCCCTTACCCACAAAATTTTCTTTTCTCCATTCACCCCCATCTAGAGGGCATCCCCACCTAGAGACTGACCCGCAGAAGCGAGGTTCCTTTTACAAACCTAGTGGAACGGGCAGTCTATCAACTAGACGGGGTTGGGAGGGTCCTACTAATCACCTTTTGTTTTTTCTTCCCCCTCCCTCGACACAAATGAATTATTGTTACCATTTTATTGTTATCTTTTTTGTTTTTACACGTCAATAAAAAATGTTTTAAAAATTGGGAGTTACTAGGACGTCCCCCAATATGAAAGGGTGAATGCGGTATTATGGTGAAAGAAGATACTAGCTGGGAGAAACTTTTGACTTTGTTTAGTTCTGGAGCGACAAGGATGACCAACGACCCCCAAAATCCCCCCTTTTGAGTTGGCCATGTGCCTAAGTTTTTTGTTCACCGTTAATTTTACTGTATTTTTTTAACATGAATAAAAGATTTAATATCTCAAAGTGTAGTATCTGTTCCGGCAGATGCTGCAAGCTATGACTAGCTATGACTAGCAAAGATCAGATGTGGGGGTAACCCCACATGCCTGACCATTAACCAGCTCCCATTTCCCACCTCTCGGGAGCTGGTCCCCTTTTTCCCTTCCCCCTCCCTTCACTCCTCACATTAAAAATCGGCCTTGTGCCTAATTTGCTCGGTGGGGGAGCAAATAAATACCATCTGTTCCGGCAAATGCTGCACTGAAAGTTATGTGTGGGGGGACCTCCCCCCCCCATATCAGACCATTGCTCTTGAAGTAATTGGTTTTGGCGAATGTAGGGGAAACCCTTCATACCAATTGTCACTATCAGTTCGCCTTCGGGGGAGATGCCCCCCCCTTCCCCCCTCTCTCTACATTTAAAAACAGCCTTATGGCTTATTTGCTCTCATGGAGAAGCAAATGAATACCACCTCATGTCAAAATGGTCTATATTAGAGATTTCTAAATTTTTTTTGTATATTTTCTTGAAGATTTCATCTATATTATGTTTTTTGGGGTTTGTATTACTGTATACATAGATTCGAAAAAGTTGTCAAAAAACAAATATATAACAAATAAATGTTATCAAAGGCAAGATAAGTTACTTTTCTACCAAACTGGATATATTTTTTGTGTTTTTATTCAATGTAACATATTTATTCAGCTCGAAAAACATGCAGTGTTTACCGATGTATTGGACAATTCAAAATGGCGGCCGACTCTCTCTTACATACGGTAAGTTCGAGAAAAGGTGTTATAAATAATAAACTAGACAAAATACTATTAAAAAAAACACCGAATATATGTCAACCTATGTCACGGTAATATATATTGAGCGAATTTCTAACAGTATTTTGTCTAGTTTATTTATAACACCTTTTCTCGAACTTACCGTATGTAAGAGAGAGTCGGCCGCCATTTTGAATTGTCCAATACATCGGTAAACACTGCATGTTTTTCGAGCTGAATAAATGTTACATTGAATAAAAACACAAAAAATATATCCAGTTTGGTAGAAAAGTAACTTATCTTGCCTTTGATAACATTTATTTGTTATATATTTGTTTTTTGACAACTTTTTCGAATCTATGTGTACAGTAATACAAACCCGTTCATATATATATATATATATATATATATAATTTTTTTTTTTTTTTTTTTTTTTTTTTTTTTTTTTTTGTATATTTCATCTATATTATATTTTTTTTGTATATTTTGTTGAGGATTTCCATCTATATTATGTTTCTCTTAAGTTAGCTTTTACCCATTCCACTTTTAAACTACTAGGCTGATCTAGCTGAAATTTTGAATGGACCTGATAAGGTGCAGTGAACCAAGTATTATGGTATCCGTTCGATGCACCGTTTAGGAGTCTATGGATTAGTATTTAATGCAAAAATAAGCACAAAACTTGACCATATTCAACTGTCAATTTAGTTAAAACACTCGTTCTAAATCAACTGGCTATAAATTTTGCCCTTTAAAAATGGGCTAAAAAGTGTATTTCTAACTTTAATCTCTATATCTATAAATATAAAAGGGAAAATGTATGTATGTGTGTATGCTTTTTCTGTATGTCTACAAAAAGCTTTTTTCAGAGAAGCGGTCGGTCGCTTAACTTTTTAAAACTTTTTATATCACATGTAAATCGTAATATCTCAGAGTTAACAACGGAGCTCGCCTGTCTATTTAATTTGCTCGACTTCGGGAAGATAAATATTCAACTGTTTTCGCTCGCCGCATATGGGTTAGGCCTTTTCCTATAATAAAAGCGACATTAATTGTCTAAATATTTTTTCGGTCTCGATCGCCGGAAATGCCCGAAAGCAATGAGCTTTACTCAATGTGGAAATATTATTTACTTATATCAGAAGACAATTGCTATTCAATTTGGACAAGTGGAGCTGTTTCCTCCTACCCTCAACATGTTGGAAAAAAAAAAAAAGAAAAAAAGCGTTCCGCACTAAATGATACCCCGCAGTCAAAAGTTGACCTCATTAAGTCATTAAAACGTGCACCTGCTAATTTAAGTAATTAAATAAATTCAAACGTGTTTCCATTAGCATCTCGCGGTGGCCCAATGGTTAACTTCGCACTCTTTTTTTTTTTTCAAACTTTAATTTCCAACTTTCCCTCAACGGTTCGGGTTCGATCCTCATACTTACCTACCAAAACATTTTTTTTTTTACCCCCCCCCCCCGGATGATTTACCCAAAACCACACACACCTCCAAACACCCGGGCAACGCCGGGTACCCCTCGCTAGTATATATATATATATATATATATATATATAAAGGGCAAAATGTGTGCATGTGTCTCGCAAAAACTTTCGACAGAGACGACAGATCCTGACGTGATTGTATCGTTTTAAAGCTCAGCCCTTTAGACGACAAATATCCAAAAATTGGCCAAAAACATTAATTCCTTCACCCTAAACTCGTTCGTTTTGTATAAGGAGCGGTCGACTTTTTTTTCGCCGCCATTTTAGCAAGTCATTAACACTGTTGAATTGATTTTGCTTAATTTCAACGCTCTCCACTTCTGGTTTGGCGATAGACATCGGCAAAGACGTCACGTTTTTTTTTTTTTTTTTTTTTTTTCTCCTTCGTGTTACGGGTTCGAGCCTGCCTGCCTACTACCAATTTTTTTTTTTTTTTTTTAATACTTAGCCTACTGTTGTTTGTGATTTCCCCCCCCTCCCTACTCCCATTTTTTTTTTTTTTACACCCCATACCCTCCATCTAAACACATCTGGGAACCCCCGTTTCTGTTGTTTTGACCCCCCCCCCCGGGGGGTCCTTACTACACCACCTAAACACCCGGGCAACGCCGGGCACCCCTGCTGGTAGCATATAGATTGAAAGCTCTGTAGAAACTAACAATAGAAGGAAAGATTTGTCATCCTTTGGTACTAGAACTATACAATTCTTGAGGCAGCTCCTGCGTGTCAGAATGATGCAGCAAGCTAAAAAAAAAAATGATAAAACATGTTACAAAATTTACTGATAATTTATTCAAGATATCTCCTTCTACCACCACGCACTAGGATGGTAATGTGGTGTTCTCAAATTTCATTTCTTTTATAAAAAATGAGGAATCCAATAGGTGGTTTGATTTTTTTTTTTTTTTTTTTTTTTTTTTTTTTTTTCTGGGGAAAATATAATAAAATGTTGGTACTTTTTCAGTTTATGCACTATGCTATTTTCTAAATTTTTTTTTTTTTTTTTTAGGATTTTCAAGATCAATTTTTATGGTATTTTTTGTTTATTAAATTGTTAGGTGAAAGTACTGAATAGTTAATAAAGCCTTCCCCTCTCCCCATGTTAAGAATGAGTTTCTAAATGTTAATATTTCAGCATGGTCCATGAACTGTAGAAGTGCCAACATCTTTTTGTTTTTTTTATTTATTTTAAATAGTGTCTTTTTGTAAAAGAAATTGTTGCTAGAAGTTATATTACAGAGGAAGTTTAGCAATTTGTTGCTGACTTGCTTCCAAACAAAGTCACTTATTCTTCTGGATCACCAATTTCGTAATATTAATGTATTAATATACTGATATAAAAACAGTACTCTTTGGAATAAATTATTTCTAGGATGATGTTAATGTTTTCTTTATTAGAAACTAGCGGAGTGCCTGACATTGCCTGGGTGTTTGTTTTTGGGGTGGGTGGTTAGTAGGCAGACGGGCTCGAACCTGTGACGCGAAGGCAGAAAAGAAAAAAGTGAAAGAAAAGCAGAAATCTTACCGCTACGCTAAGACGCAAGAGGGAGTGAAAAACATTCAAATTTATCAATGTCAGTCTAAAAGTTGACTTGAAGTGAATAAGTGAAGAATCATGCAGGCGCAGAAATAAAGGTTGGCTGCAGGCCAGTTTCTGCTTCCCTAGGATGTTGGGGAAAGCCAGCTCCCCTAAGAAGGGGGAGCTCTCCAAATGAATAGCAATTGTTTGATATGAAGGGTTTCCCTAACATTGATCAAAGCTAATCGGCCAGAAAGCCAGGCAGCCTACTTCACTCCGATTAGTTTCGCTTTTATACGAAAAAGATGAACACGTGAAAGGACGGAATAGAGAGAATTTTATAAAAGTCGACCAAAATAAATGTAGAGATGACGTCCGTTCGCAAATCATAGATATTATGATCTAGGGAGTATATAAAAAGTTTTAAAAAATAGTAACGTGGTCGAGTCCCCCCCCCTCCCCAACCTTTCATGGACATACAAAAACGCGCACCACTTTTGCCATCTTAATTTGATATCGAAAGAAAATGATTGCGCTGAAATGGAAGATGATAACTTATTGATCTTTATAGATTTTTACCATCCTTTTTTTTTTTTTTTTTTTTTTTAAACCTATGCCCCTCCTACTTCCTCCCGGAGACATAGAATAAAAGTTTGACTTCGTAATGAAGTACATTGGCACTTTGTAGCTTTTAATAACATGGCCGGTGGGACCTTGGTGGTGGCATGTCTAATTGACTTTGTCTACAAGCAAAACTGTTGCCTTATCTATCTTGGGAATTTATTTCATCATTATGGCTGCTATACTCATTGAATTTGTTTTTTCTTTTCAATCTTATTTTCTGATTGCCATTTTCTACAGAATCGAAATACCAGACAACCATATTGGAATTCCAAACCTTTTAGTATTATTAGTATCATTGTTAATATTAGTAGTAGAATTGTTAAGCCTTGAGTTTACTTTCGGTAGCCTTGTAACTCCCTTCCCTTATTTTGTCCTTTAGTCCTCATATTCTGGAAGCGATGTTTCTGAAAAGGGGGAAAGAATTGCTGTTTTCTGGTCTGAATCCGCCCTCTTCCATCTTATACTTATCATTGGTTGGTTTTTGACTTTGAAGTAGTCTTTTTTTATTAACTCCTTACATCAAGTGGCTTCATGCCTTGTCTTGAGCAATTTTCATTAAAATAATTAATAGTAATACAGAAACGATGGAGTAATGTTGCTACATCTGGGCAGGAGCTGCTAGAAGCAGCTTATCCTGTCTTGACAGAGTTCAAAATAGACGTTGTAGCTTATTATTGGGGGGATGCCCTTTTCTCTTCCCTGCAACCTCTTTCCCACAGAAGAGATGTTGCGAATCTGTCTTTGCTTTATCGTTATTTCCATGGCAAGTGCTCGTCTGAGCTTCAATCTATGGTCCCTCTCCCTGCCAAACTTTTACAAAAAACACTTGTCTAGTTGAAAACCTTATCAATAATATCCCCACTCTTTATCTGTGCCTAAACCTAAACGTAGATTCCATAAACAAAGCTTCTTTCTTAGAACTGCACACCTATGGAACTCTCTTCCGATTGCCTGCTTTCCAGCTGACTACAATCTAATTGTATTCAAGTCCGACATAAACAAGTTCTTGATGAAACGTCCCCCCCTAAGTAATCCAATTTACAATATTCCCACTACTTATGTTTGCTACGCTATAATCACATCAACTAATATATACCCATTAACCCTTATCCTCGAGTGGCCACCGGGCCTTGATAAGTGGTGATTTCTGTGTTAAAAAAAAAAAAAAAAAGTAATAGTTGTTTAGATTTGAGTGGTGTTGGCACAGTACCTTGGTATGTCAATTTCCATCTTTACCTAGTTTCTACCATATAGTTTGTATGAATAAAAATATTTGAGTAATTTTATGTAAAAAAAAAAAAAAAAAAAAAAAAGTATGCTACTTTGCATTTGTATGAAGGAGTAAGTAACTATGATGAATCTTTTTATGGATTTTTACTGGCAAAATACATTACAAAATTGTTTGAGGTAAAATAATCTCCTTTTTGAACTAATACTGAATACCCTTCATATCTATTTTTTCAGATTATCAAAGAAAGGTTGCTTAGTTTTAAAAAATATATATATTTATGTAAATGTACTTTTTAGGTTATTTTATTTAAATTTGTAAAATGCGTATCCAGTTTAAAAGCTAACAATTTTTAAGACTTAAATGAGATTCGAATTCTGGTATTGATATCATAAAAACTACCATCGTGTGTGTTTGTGTGTGTTTGTGTTTGTGTGTGTTTGTGTTTGTTTGTTTGTGTTTGTTTGTTTGTTTTTGTTTGTTTGTTTGTCTATTTCTTTTTTTGTCAGCCAATCACATTTCTGTTTATGCATGAACAAACTCCCAGAGCATTATAATTTTTTAATCGTTTTAATTTATGATTTTTTTTAACTAGGCTGTATAATATCCATATATCTATAAAAGTGAACGTGTCTGTCTGTCTGTCTGTGTGTCTGTCTGTCTGTGTACATTTCCCTATGCAATAACTCTGTCAATTTTTAGTCGATAGACTCGAAATTTGAAATACCGGGTACTGAGATTTGTGAAAATCGATGTGACGGGTGTCAGCCAGAAATTTGGCTGTTAAGGGGTCAAATTTCAACGATTTGACCTTTAAGAACTCTACCAAACTCCTCCGACAATTTTGGGTCTAGACACTTGAAATTTTAGATATAGGTTCCTTGAACCTGGATCTAACTTAATAAAGTGATTTGAGCCCGAAACAATAAATTTTAAGGGGTCATAATAGGGGTCAAAGTTTTAAAAAATTAACCATTTTTTTTGTTTTTTTGCACAGCATACACCTCCAAACACCCGAGCAACGCCGGGCACCCCTGCTAGTATTTAATATTTTGAACATGACAATTGCTATAAGAAAACTCGAATTCCTCCATCCTGGCTTTTTAAAAAAAAATTATTCGATACAAAGAATTAAATATTCAGTAATTTTTTTTTCTACATAGGTTTCGTATCTGATGCTCAGAATCTCTGAATGAAATAAGTTGTTGATGAACAAAGAAAGTAGTTGACATTTTTTATTCTTCTTGAAATTAATATTAAATAATGAGGAATAAAATATGGAAGTATAGCCTGCATATTTGTGAAGTTCAGCTATTTATTGTATCTGCATTTAGATTAAAATGCCAAATTGATGTTCACAACAGATAGCTTTCTAATCATGTGTATATTGTTGACATTTGAAGGTGAACTAATTTGCATATTGGTTTGCAAGATGTACTCTCATTAATTAACTATTCATTTTTTTCTCCCCTTTTACTATTACCAGTTTATTTACAAAAATTTTCTATATTGAGATAAAATGCACAATATATCATAAACATGTCGTGGAGACAAAGTAGAAAAAAAAGCAAATACAGATTTTTTTTTTTTTAATTTCTTTTTCCCTCATTTTTTTTTATACATTGTCTATATTGTGGATAAACGCTTAACATTTTGGATGAAAAAATTTTTTCCAATCAATTTACTTCAGCATATTGTAATTCCTGGTTTCTTCAATTTTTCAAGGAAATGCCAAGACAAATGACCTGCTAGTTTATAATAAAAGCATATAAACAAAAACAAGCAAAAAAACAAGAAGGATCTTATTCAGTGGAGTACACATCTCTACTTGCCTCAACATAAAGAAAACAACCAAATCAAAATTATACATTCTATGATTAGGGATGCCACCGAAAGTTAAAAAAAAAAAAAAAAAAAAATTTATTTTATAAAAAAAAATTTTTTTTAAAGAAACTTAATTTTTTTTTTTTTTTTTTTTTAATAAAACCGAGTAATACTGTATAATTATACAGTATTACTTGGTTTTCTAAAATTTTCAAAATTAACGCTACCAAAGGATGTGACTGACTCCTATCGAATAACTTGAAGGAAATTAAAAATAAAAAAAAATCTATTAATAATATTTTATTATTAATGCATTCATTCTTTCTGTATAAATCGAATGATTCTATTGTTGGTCCCCGATAAAAAGAGGGCGGACCTCTAAATTTACCCTTATCCATTCATCCGTTCGTCTGTCCGCAATTTTCTCCGTAACTGTGCCTTGGAATATTTTTAAATTTTGCACAAACATTAAATATGATATGAGTAAAAAAAGTAACAGAACAGATTTTTCAGGAATTGACTAAGTCCATCATTTCTTTTTTTGCATGGTGCAGAACTCAAATTTACATATGTAAAGGCCTAAAACTGCGCTGTTTGTTCATTTTCACCAGGATTTGACGTCCCCTGGTGACTTTTGGGGTAAATGGGGGGGGGGTGCAAATGCTGAACATTTTTTTATGCCTCGTTTGCTGTGCACTCACGGAGGACCATGCATGCTTCACTTGTTGACATTGGTTTCCCCGATATCTTTCTAGCCGGAATTCTTTCTAGAAAGACATTGGGTACTTACAGAAAGGGCCCATTGAAGGTTGCCAATATCCTAAGTGAAAGTTTTTTTTTTTTTTTTTTAACAAACCGGATTCGAACTTTGCACACCCAGGTTATCAGTCCATGTTGTTAATTACTTAACCGCTACCATCTCCCAATTTTAATTAAAACGTAGGAAGAAAAACCTAATATTAATTAAATTCGTTCACTAGTTTAAGTCTTTGTCGTCTGAACAGGCATTTAATCTAAAAAAAGATCCAAGCAACTAATTATCATTGACACCAGCTGATGAAAATCGCCTGAGAATTAACCCAGATATACTTTGATTGGGTTGTAATTTGATTCTAGGAAAAAAAACAAACTATTGCTTATTCATTTATTTATTTATTTTTTTTTTAATGACACTAAAAAAATACCCTATTAAAGTTTAGACAATGTTAAAAATTTTTTTTTTTTTTTTTTTTTTTTTTTTTTTTTTTACCCTGGGGGGAAAAAAATTGCTGATGTTTCAATGTATATTTTAATATATTTATATATTTAATATTTATAGGCAACATTGAGATCCAGCCTATATAATGTTTATAATTTCTTAAGAAATAAAAAAAAATTAGGTATTTTTTTTTTTTTTGGTATAATCTCTGATGCATATTGATCTAAATATAGCAAAATACTGCTGGCTACTTAGTTGACTACAACATTGTTTTCAAGTCCAATGTGAACAAATTTTTGAACCATCCCCTTAAATAATGAAATTCTGCCCAACCCCATAATTATCAATCATTCTGCTGTTGTCTCACTGTCCACTCAACACTTATTAACCCTTATTCTTGGGTCTTGAGGAGTCGTGACTCTTTGTGTGTGTGTGTGTGTGTGTGTGTGTATATATATATATAGTTATACACACACACACACACACACACACAAAACCCGGATCTGGCATTAAAAATTAGTAACAAAATACAGTACAGTATATAATACACATGTATATAATAAAATAACATTATAAATAACACCGTAAGGCGGGGCAAATACCATAATTAGGAGCCAGAAAAACATTGTATTCCACATCGTAATCCCCCAAAAACGTATCCTAGGGTCACCGTATCCCGAGGTTCTACTGTGTGTGTGTGTGTATGTATATATATATATATATATATATATATATACATACACAACAAACCGAAAGTCTATCTCTGGATTAATGTATATAAAAGATAGTTAAAAAAAAAAAAAATGCTTTTAAAATTCTTTTTTTTGTTTTTTTTTTCTTGCTGTCTCTTATGAACTTAGTGGCTTTGTTAGCCTATGTTTTTACAAGGATAGAATTGCTATAACTTACTGTTTAAACTTATTAAAATAATTAATCAAAACAAAATTCAGGGTAGGGTAGAGCCATTGCACTCGACATTTTGAAGGCATTCCACAGTGACATTCTAGTCTTCTACATAAATTTCGAGAGTATGGTATTGTTGAAGTTCTTGGTGTTTCTTTCTCATCAAATCTTTCTTGGGGTACATATATTAGATACATTGCTCTTTCTGCTTCTTGTAAAATCGGTTCTCTATGTTGTTTTAAACACTTTCTCATACCTGACACTCTTGAAAAGTCCTTGAACTTTGACCTTTGTCTTGAAAAGGTCTTAGTTCTATTATTACTGTGATAAATCGTTGAAAATATGGAAAATGTTTTGAAAATCATATTCCTTATGTACAGTAAAAATTTGTGTCGAAATATTAAAAATAAAATCGAAATAAATACTTTTTTTTATTTATTTATTTTTTTAAAGTATTAATAAAAATACCATTAAAATATTTTTCTTAAATATTGAAAATAAAATCGAAAAACATTGTTCTAAAATTGCATTGTATTATTGTGGATACAAGAGTTACGTCCCTTTGTCATGAAACTATCTGATGGGTTCCATATGTTAACATTGGGTAGTTTTGTGATAAAGGGACATAACTCTTGTATCGACAATACAAGAAATTCAAAATATTTAAGTAAAATGAACACGGCATAGATTAATCTACAATGGGGGAAAAATAACATTTAATCGTACTTGGTTGGCCAGGGAAGGTAAATATGATTGTCGGACAGGCAGATTGTTGTGTATGTAAAAAAGATGTTTTTGAGCAAAATGGGTGAAAGTGCCGTGAAATCGCACATGGCTGGCATTAACACAAAATAAATGAAAGCTGTTAATAGTTGACCAGTTTTCTTGCGCATTAGAGAACTTCATGTAAATAACTGTGACCTTTTTAAACTACTTCATGAGACAAATGAAAATGATTTACTCTGTTGTCGATAAAGATTTTGGTTTCTTATATCATTATTTATATATCAAATTTTGTTTTGAAAACTTCAGTTTTGTCTGTAAGACCTTGAAAAACTTTGAAAAGTCCTTGAAAATGGACACTGAAAATCTGTATGAACCCTGGGAGTATTGCCGTCATATTTGGGCTGTTATATCTCATTTGAGAGTTTTTGATAAAATACAGAAACGTAACTGCAATTTAATTGGCTGTACTCTGTCTTCTTTGCAGCCTCTCTCTCTCACAGACATGATGTTTACTAGTCTCAGTTTTTTCTATAAATACTGTTATGGTACATATTTTTCAGAATTGTCTAATCTATTCCCTGCTTCTTTGTTCCCGCTCATTTGACTTGTTCTTGTTAGCTTCTTGCATTAAGTGGCTTCACGTCTTATCTTGAGCGATTGCTTTAAAAAAAACATTGGAAAGTAAAAAAAAAAATTAATAAACGTACTTGAAAAAAATGGATAAGTTGGTCCTGTTTCAAAAATGTACTACTGACACATATTCGAAATATATCTTTATTAATTTATCTTTATTATATATACTAGCAGGGGTACCCGACGTTGCCCGAGTGTTTGTTTCCGGGACGGGGGGGGGGGTGAGTTTTAAAAAATGTTATGGTAGGTAAGTAGGAAGGATCAAACCCGGAGTCATGAGTAAAAGTAGGAAAATAAAGTGTGAAAAAAAAAAACATCTGCAACGTTAACAGTTCGGCCACAAAGAAAAGTCCATTCCAGTTGTTTTGGAAAAAAAAAACAAAAAAAACGACTACGGTAGGTCGGCGCAAACGTGAAAATATAATGTGAATTGTCCAGCACGCTAACCACTACGCCACAGAGCACTGCAGCTTAGTTTAGTGATTTTAAATAACTTCACATGAAAAAACTACGAAGCCAAACCGGTGTTCTCTTCTCAACTGTTCCTTGTGAACGATCCCCAAACGGTGTAAAGTGGTGGCAGGGGGAGGAGGAATTTATTAGAGAGAAAATATTTTACCACTTCCATTGATCTTAACCGATTTTGGCCGTGACTTCTCAGCAGAAAAAGTATAGAAATCTAAGATTATCGAGGAATTTGAGAAATAATAAGCCTATAACACACCTCAGATATTGTTCTGCCGTTTGTGCATATTATATTTGCATGAACTATCTTGATTTTTAATCCTATTAATGTCAAAATCAGACGGGAAAAAATGAGTTCATTTTATTTATATAGAGATAATATATCTTTATTAATTTATCTGAAATATATCTTTATTAAATTCTGAGTTTTTATCTTAACAACATGGATCTGAATAAATGATATGCAGGGAGTTAAAAAAGAAAAAAATATGGCTAAAAATTTTATTTAAAAGTAGTTTAGAAGGGTTTTCGAATCTACGCACCAAAGTTGCAGCTGAAAGTTTATTGTGCATGGAGGAGTATAAAACATTGGTACTATATATTTATTTAATTATAAAACTCTGGACTTGCGCCCTTGCTTGTTTTCAACGATTGGATTCCTTCTTTTAAAGAAGGGATGACAGGTCAATATATATATATATATATATATATATATATATATATATATATATATATATGCTGATGAGGGTGGAAAGTTGTATGTTTTGGTTTTAATTCTAGCTGATGGCGCCCAAGTCATCTATAATATAAATCTCACTTGTCTGTTTAAATGTATGTATATATATTTGTATGTCTACCAAAAACTTTTGATAGAGACGATGGATTTTCACAAGATCGGTATTTTGAAGCTCGACCCTTTGGACGACAAATATCGAAAAATTGGCTCAAAACATTAATTCCTACACCCTCAACTGGACACTTTTCTACAGAGGGGCCGATATTTTGGGCAAGTCATCCCCTCTTTTCGATGGACTAGCCTTAGTTTAAACCTTTGTCACTTCCGGTTTGGCGATGGACGCAACGGCAAAGATGTCACGTTTCTTTTCACACTCTTTTCCTCCTTTGCGGTACAGGTTTGAGCCTGCCTGCCTGTCTACTACCACTTTTTTTTTCTTTTTGCTCAACACACACCTCCAAACACCTGGGCAACGCCGAGTACCCAGGCTAGTTTGTGTGTATATATATGTTTTGATCTCGCTACTATGTATTAGGTTCAATGTGATAATCTATAGAGAATTGTTTATATAATTATAAATACGTAATCTGCATGAATTAAAATATCATATTTAAGCGTATCATATGACCAGGAAATACCGAGCAGCCTGCTTATATATATATATATATATATATATATATATATATATATGCCCCCCCCTTTTTTTATTAAAATCTTTATTTTTTTCTTAAGCAATGCAAGAATGTTTGTTTCGCCCCCGCCCTCTCCTACGTCTGTCCTGCCTCTTTCACTCTTATGATACTGAGGGGGAAAAAGTTATTACATAATGCCTTTTGTTTATTTTTGGAAAAAAAAAAAAAAAAAAAAAAAAAAATCTCCTGGATTTTGTCTATTTAAAAAAAAAAAAAAAAAAAAAAAAAAAAAAGTAAGTAAAAATCTGTATTCAAATATGAGCTGATTTTTGTTTCTTTACATGAGCAAATAAAAACAAAATGCGTTAAATATCAACAGTTTAAAAATAGCGTGTTATTTTGACAAAACAAAAAGTTTACAGGTTGGATCGGTCTTTTTTTTTTTTCTTTTTATTTATTTTTTTAAAAGTATTTCTTGTTTTACAATTTCTAACATTCAATTTCTTTTCCATTTTTTTTTTTTCAAAAAGATAAGATTCTCTCTGTTAAACGCATTTGCTGTCGATTCCATCATCTGTCTAATGTGCATTTTGCGTACATTTCAAATTAACCTATCTCCGCCCGGGTCTTTATTTATCCTTCTTTCTCTCAAATCTATTCTTTATCACTTTTTTCTATATTTTCTTTGGCCTTCTCCTGTAAAATTAACTTCGTATCTCACCTATTTTATACCTACTAACCCAAGAGCTCTCTCATCCATACTTTCGACAAGTAAATTCCGCCAAAGTCTCCTGTTCTCTAGTTCAAAATTAATCTTACGCTTCTACAGTCCGAAATTAATCTTCTTCTGAGCTCCTCGGATCTTAGCCTGTTTTTAAGACTCTCCTTACGTATCATTTTTCTTTATGCAACGCATGTCCTCAATTTTTACTGGCCAGTGGATCAAATTTTTTCTGCAACATAAGAAAAACATGTTTGTTTTAAACACTTGTTGGTCTCCCAAGAAAAATGGGATTGGACCTAGTAATTCCCTCCCGTTCATCCGTTTGTACTTTTCTCAATAACCATACCTTAGATTCTTTTTTTTTTTTTTTTTTCTTAATTTTGCACAAACATTAGTTATAGTGTACGTAAATTTTGCCAGACCGGATTTTCCGGGATAACTCTGGCTTTCTTTCTCATTACATATCTATTGTATCATTTTCGTATAATTTCTCTCCATGCAACTCATGTCCTCAACCATAGCGGTTGTAAACTTCTATTAAATGGTGTTATATTTTATTAGCTACTTGTATGTACTTGGTGTTGCTCAGGATGCAATGAAATCATTTTAGTTAATTTTTATTTGTTTGCATATTATTAAAAAGTTATACAGAAAAATAAATAAAATTTTAGTTATAAGAGAGTTAATTTTTTTGATGAGGATTGATTAAAATTATTGGGATTACTGTTCTCATCTTGAGTATTATTTTCACGTTTGGCCACTTTAACCCTCAATCTTCAGGCGTGTCTTGTTGAATCTGTGGCACAATGGCTAATTTTTAAGTCTAAGGCTTATACAGATCAGCTACCCACCGAAATTTCTTCTGAAATTAAACATGGCTTTCACTTCAAACAAAAAACACTTTACCCCCCCCCTCCCGAATTAAGTAAAGGGTTCAGTTCAAAATTTCAGAGTTGACAAGATGCCCCTGAAAAAGTTTGAAATGGTGTCTGAATAACATCAAAGGCCTTCAGGCTAAGATCACAATGTAGTACGTATCTGGATGCTGCGCTTCACCTTTACTGTCTGCGGTCAGTGGAGGAGAAATTTTTCATGACTGAGACAATTTTAATTTTTGTTCCTCTCCATAGTGCCCCCCCCTCTTTTTTTGGGGGGGGAAGCTGGATTTTAACTCGCATTGTGTCTAACTCTGCCCTCGTGAGGAGGCAAGTAAATAGGAACATCTGAATAATCCAAATACCTTTTTTTTATATTCTTCAATTAAAATGAGTTACTCCCTTGTTAATTTTGATTTCTCAGTAATAATTGAAAAATGTTTCAATATCATCAATTATCCAGGCAGGACAACATTTTAAAAAAAAAAACAAACAAAAAAAAACTGTGACAAAATATATCTTATAGTATCAATAATTAAAACAATAACAAATGAGAATTACCTAGTGAGAATCAAAGTTTGATTTGTCAGCTTAAATACTATTCAGGTCCAACTTTTAAAATTTTATTGTAGGTTGGATACAGTGAAATAAGGCTAAAGCTAATATCAATACTTTTTGCAATATTCAGACTTAGAACATTGTTTCTTTTTATTTAAAAACGCAATCTATTATGTTGGTGCAAAAATAATGTCGTTTATATATATATATATATATATATATAGTTGAACTTAAAAAAAAAAGACATTATTTTTGCACCAACATATTTCCATCTATAATATAAATCTCACCTGTCTGTTTAAATGTATGTATGTATGTATGGTTGCCTAAAACTTTTGACAGAGGCGACGGATTTTCATGAGATTGGTATCATTTTTGAAGTTCAACCCTTTGGATGACAAATATCGAAAAATTGACTAAAAACATTAATTCCTTCACCCTCAACTGGGCACTTTTCTACAAGGAGGGGTCGTTTTCGAAAGTCATCCCCTTTTTTCGATTGACTAGCCTTATTAAAACCTTCGCCACTTCCGGTTTGGAATGGTAAAGACGTCATGTTTTCATTTTTCATGTTCTTTTCCTCCTTCGCGGTACAGGTTTGAGCCTGTCTGCCTACTACCACTTTTTTTGTTCAACACAAACCTCCAAACATCCAAGCAAGTTTTATATAAAGTCAGGTACATATATGTGTATATATTCTATATATGGAATTCACTTCTAATTAACTGAGCATTATGGTTTTTGAAACGGTTTTTAGACTTGTAGGCTATATTTAGTTTGATGCAAAGGCGACAAATAGGGGTTGAAAGCCTTTTGTAAAAATTCAGATACATTTCAGTTTCTTTGGAGTATTTTCAAGATTTTTCGGGGATATATAGGTGGAATGATAAAATTTTTGCCCTAGGAAAAATGACATGATTCCATTTCTGTTTGATGAAAAGCAGTTTTCGATTTTTTTTTTTTTTTTTCTTGTAGACCATCTACTAGTTGGCCAGTTGTGCACAAATCCCAGGAGCGATAGCAGCCTTCTATCATGTCTGAAAGTGACACAATGTTCAATGAGCAAGATCGGAAATGCGCTGATGTGCAACTCATGCTATTTACCAATCCAAGTTATGACAACAGAACCATTGCTACAAATAACAAGGATGTACCCAGGGTGATGAAAACAAAGTTTCTGGCCACGGTTATGGTTTTTGGTATGGTTTTAAATGAGGGCCGCATCATGCCATCTCACTTCTTCGATGTCAACTTGAAAGTGTACCTGGACATGATGAAGAGTGTGGTGATTCCCTGGTGCAATCAGGTGGTCATTGGCAGACCCTGGGTGTGGCAGCAGGACTGAGCATCAGCCCATGTCCAAAGAGACCAAGGCTTAGCTTTAGAAGAAATGTTACGACTTTGTACCCTTCTCTCACTGGCCTTCCTCCTCCCCTGATCTGAACTCCCTGGACTACTCTGTTTGATCATATGTTGACAACATCACCAACATGACCTCGCACAACACGAAAGCCAGCCTGATTGATGCCATCTACTGAGTATTTGTCGAGCTCCCGTTGGCTCTTTTGCATAGATATCAGTTCTACTACATAGACAAGTTATTTAAATTGATTTTTTTTTTCAATAAAAGTTTTAAAATAAAGCTGTAATGATGTTTTCTTTAGGGTGACAACTTTATTGTTCAATGTTGTAATATGGGCATAGTCTCCCATTTGAAAATTCAGATATCAGATTTGGATTAAATTTGATCCACAGTGATTTAGACACTGATTAAGCAAGATTTAAAACTCCTTAAGCTTAAATCTTTAATTTTAGGTATTTTTATATAATCGATTTTGATCAAGATTGGAATAAAGATTCTAGCCATAAGGTTTATTATTATTGCAGACTTAAAAGTAGTGCAAAACAGTTTTTTTTTTTTTTTTTTTTTTTTTTATAAGGAATTGATTTTAACTGCCCTGTGACGGGTGTTCTAGTTTTATGAGAAAACAGATTCTAATAAAAATGAAAAATATAATGGGAATAAAATACAGCTGATTTATTGGAAATTCTTTTCAGGCAGTTTAAATTAGGCAGCAAAAATGTCTATTAAAAGTGGATTAGGAAATGAGTGATTTTAAGATGGGATAGAAAAGACGGATAATGAACAAAATGGAAACCTCTTTGAAAAAAGCAAAACAAAAAAAACTTTGACATTTTAATGACTTAGTTATCTGGATTGATCCTTTTATGCTGTTCTGATTAGTGTGAAGATCTAATAAGATAAAGATAAGAAAAACCATCGGTTAGCATAATTATTCCTCCATTAGAGTTGATATCTTCAAATTGCTTTTAAATTTTTAAAAAGAAATTGCTTCACAACTAACTTAGCATTTAGCATAATAGTATCCTTAGATTCAAGAAAGCTTTTTTTTTATTTTAAATATAAATACATTGGCAACAAAACAAAAAGAAATGCTATAAAATGTTTGGAATTGGAATAAGAGCAGCAGTTCTCATCTGAAGATAAAGTAAATTCAGGAGAAAATAAGGTCATCATCTTTGTCTGAAATCTTTGTCTTTATCTTCATCTTCTATGTGGTATCATCTTCATCACTGTTTTACAAGCTAATAATATGTTAGACAGCTTTAAGAATTTGACTTCCGAACTAATATCTCACATCTCTAAATTTTTGAGATGAGGATTCATTATTCATATTATTATTAATCTGACTACTCTTCTCATCTTGAGTGTGATTTTCACAACATTTCGATCGATGTAATATCACTTTTACAATTCACAAGGACCTGTGGCGCAGTGGTTAGAGTACTGGGAAAGATCAGTTGTAAACGTGACCTTCTCCTGAAGGTTGAAGGTTCAATCCTCAGTGTGGGCAACCGAAAAAATACATTTGCGAATTACTTAGGACCTCTATCCAGTCATGGCTGAGTGAACAAGAGCACGCTACCCCCCCCCCCGTGAAGTAAATAAAGGGTTCCGCTTGAAATTCCGTCAAAATTCCTGAGTTCGACAAGATACACCTGAAAAAGGTCGAAGGTTACATCGACCGAAACATTGCGAAAATCACACTCAAGATGAGAACATTAGTCTGATGAATAATAATCTCACACCATCACTTTATTTATCCCTCTCTCAAAACCATCCTTATCACTTTCTCCTATATTTTTCTTGGTTCTCCCCTGCCAACTAACGCTGTTATCTCAACTGTTCTATATCTACTAAGCCAAGAACATTTACCCATTTTTTTCAATAACGACTATAGAAACAAAATCTCCTTTTCTGCACACATTTCCCTAATTTGTCCAGCCTCTGAGGTTATCAGATCTAAGCCGGTTTTTAAATTTGCGGTACAAAACATTCTATATCATTTCTCTCCATGCAGCGCATGTCCTCAACTCTCGCTGGCTAGGTTTCACTTCCATGCATCATAACACGGTATCCACATGCCTGATAGACTCCTCCTTTTGCCATCATCCACTTTTTAATTTTATAAAACTTTTGAATAACCTCAATAGCTTTGCTATCGAAATATATTGTCTCCACATCAGAGTTCTTTTTCACTTCCATTGTATAACACTTTCTGCGCATAAACTGGTGAACACCATAAACACACATGTAAATTAGATAGCAAAATAAGTGTCTTTTTACTTCTATATAAGAGTAATAAAGAAAAGTAATTTATAAATATAAAAGCGAAAATGTATGTATGTGTGTTCGCTTTTTCTGTATATCTACAAAAGTCTTTTTTCAGAGAAGCGGTCGGTCGGTTGGTTCACAACTTAAAACGTTTTATATCACATAAATCGTAATATCTCAGTTAACAACGAAGCTCGCCTGTCTATTTAATCTGCTCGACTTCAGGAAGATAAATATTCAACATTTGTTGCTTGCCGCATGTGGATTAGTCGTTTTCCTATAATGAAAGCGACACTAATTCTGGCGGTATTTTCCATCTATTGGCGGAAATGTCCGAAAGCAATCAGCTTTGATCAATGTGGAAATATTTTCCATATATCAAACAATTGCTATTCAATTTGGACAAGGGGAGCTGGTTCCCCCACCCCCAACATCTTGGGAAAATAAAAATAAAAAAAGCATTTCGGCAGTAAATGAAATACTATCCCGCAATCAAACTTGAGCTCATTAAGTCATTAAAACGTGCACCTGCTAAATCCAAGTAATTAAATAAATTCAAATGTGTTTCCATTAGCATCTCGCAATGGCCCAGTGGTTAAAACCGTCGCACTCTTTTTTTTTTTTTTTTTTTTTTTTTTTTTTTTTTTTTTTTTTTTTCACACTTTAATTTCCAACATTGCCTCAATGGTTCGGGTTCGATCCTCATACTTACCTACCAAAACATTTTTTTTTAATTTTACCCCCCCCCCCCTCCCCGGAGTTTTCACAAACCTCTCCAAACACCCGGGCAACGCCGGGTACCCCTCGCTAGTCTATATATATATATAAAAGCGAAAATGTGTGTATGTTTGTGTGTCTGCTAAAAACTTTCGACAGACACAATGAAAATTCAAAAACTCGGTATCATATCGAAGCCCCATCCTTCGCTCGAAAAAAATCGAAAAATTGGCCAAAAACGTCCGTTTTTTTTCACCCGGAAATCGACAATTTTCGACTGGGGGGGGGGTCAATAAAACCGGTCTTCTCTTGACGACGAGCGGTTCGATGCATGCGCCAGATGACATCATGACCTGATTTACTTTAAATAGTTGAAAAACTGAATAAATTTCATGTACGGTCAGTCGATTAGCGCGTTTGTTCATTGTCTAAATGTTTTGGGTTCGAATCGTGGTGTGAGATGTCTTTTTTTTTTTTTTTCGATTTTTTAAATTTAAATATTGAACCAGTGTTATTTAAGCCATTTTTCACGTAACGTTCGTTTTTTTTTAATTTTTTTTTTTTATCCACCCCCGACGACACACCCAAAAACACCTGGGTACCCACCCCCCGCTTAATTAAAACGTTGTTTTCATTTTTTACTTCACTTATAACAAACAAACCTTCGTCGTCGTCGTCACGCTCGACGACTTCCGGGCGCGCACCTGTCAATTTGGTTCTTACTTAAATAAATTCAAACATCTTTCACTTGCTCATTCTGGCTGGCCGATTTTATTTTCAAACTTCGCCTGAGGGCTTCGGGTTCGATCCTACAAGCCCCCCCCCCGCAGTTTCTTTTTTATTTAACACCACACACACACACCTACAAACACCCGGGCAACGCCGAGTACCCCCGCTAGTCTATATATATATATAAAAGGCAATATGTGTGTGTGATAGGATACTTCTCAACGACTTTTTGATCTACAGACTTGAAATTTGATATATAGGGTATTCAGACATGTGGAACACTTTTTTGATCAGTTTTTATCCAGAAAAAATGGCTACTAACGGGTCAAAATGAAAAATTGCTACTTGGAGGATCATCGGATTTTTATCTGTTTTTCAACTGTTTCACTAATGTTCATGCATGAATTGTTCACGTGACAGATTACTTATACTAAGAATAAGTAGGTTTGAAAACACTTTTTAAAGGTCGTGTCAAACTGGTCTAATGGTTATCATACTTGACTCACTGTCTACGTTTTTGTTTTGATCTAAGCTTGAGTTTTTTTTTTGTTTTTCTTTTACTTAAGAACTGTTAAGAAAAAAAAAAACATAATACTGGCATGCACGTCTCGGTTTTTTTTTCTTTTTTTTTTTTTTTTTTTTGAAAAGAATTTAATGTTACGCTTAATACCTACAGTATTCCTGTTTATAATAAACTAGCCTGGTTGCTCGGGTGTTTGGCGGTGTGTGTTGAAAAAAAAAAAAAAAGGTGGTGGCAGACCAACTTGAACCTCTGACACGAAGGCGGAAAAGAAAGTAAAAAAAAAAAAAAAATTGACGTCTTACCGCTACTCTATGATGCGACCGGAAGTTCGGATCACTAAAATTAGGCAAAGTCAATCCAACCGACACAATGACTTGCAAAAATAACTCACAAAAAAATTGACCCCCCTCCTTGTAGAGAACTGCTCAGTTGAGGGTGAAGGAATTAATGCTTCAAAATGATACTGATCTCATGAAAATCAATCATCTCTGTCGAAAGTTTTTGCAAGACATACAAACATACATACATTTAAACACAGATGAGATTTATATTATAGACTAGCGAGGGGTACCCGGCATTGCCCGGGTGTTTGGAGGTGTGTGTGTTTTGGGGTAAATGAAAACAAAAATCGTTGGCCGGGTGTTTATTTAAAAAAAAAAAAAAACGAAAGCCGCAGTTGGAAAATAATAAAGTGAACCCCCCCCCCCAAAAAAACGACGTTTAACGGCAAGTGCGCGTTTTTGACGACTTAATGACGTCAACTTTGAGTGCGGGACAGTGTTTTATTTACCGCGAGTCTGTTCGCTTTTTTCTTTATACGAAAAAGTCGAATCGACGTGCGGCGATCAAAAACTGTTGAATATTTAAGTTTTGTAAGTCGGGCAAATTAAATACACACGCGACGCCAGTTCGTAACTCGTACATATTATCATTTAGACGTGATATAAAAAGTTTCAAGAACAAGCAACCCGAACGAAAAGCAAGCGGAAAAAATCCTTTCTTGGACATACATGGAAACGCACACACATTTTCGCTTTTATATTTAGAGATAAGAATTCTGCGTTAATTTAATATATAATTATGCATATTTTACAACCGAGCAACACCAGGTGTCTTGCTAATACTTCTACATAATAATAATATAGAAGTAAAGAGACTTATTTTCAGTTCTACAAGAAGAATGTTTTAAATTTTTTTTTTTTTTTTTTTTTTTTTTTTTTTTTGCAATTTTATTATTTTCTTGGGGTTGGGACATCCTATCGGATGCCAGAAATTCACCTGCTATCTCAGACATTCCAACTGAGAGATCTTTTTTTTTTAAGATTCTAACCGTTCGTTTAAGTGCAATTGTTTGTATTTCTCTTGCACTTGGTTCACCGGGTATATTTACAAAGTAGTTTTTTTAAATTCTTTTGTATGAATCTGGTTGCTCCTATAATTCATGGAATGATGGAGGTCTTCCTAAGATTCCAGTTTCTTTTCTTTTTTTTTGTGTGTAAACTTATGCATGTAGGCATACGCATTTAGATTGCATCACATTAATAATAAGTTGTAAAGCGTGCTAAAAAACAAAATGGTATTTTGTAATATTTATTGTATTTTATTTTTATGTGGAGTGTGAATTATCATTTGTAATTATTTTGACCTGCTTATCAGAAAAGAAAAGGCTGTCCTGTCAATAATGAGGAAGATAATGAAATAGAAAAACAATCCAAAAATAATCACAGTTTGATGCAATTTAATGCTTAATGCAATTAAGTTGCAGCTTAGAATAAAGCCATGTTTTATTTTATTTTTTTAAATTTTTTTACATTTTTTTACATTTTTTTCTTGTTTTCATATATTGTTGCTTTGATGTTTCAGAAGATCCTCCTTCCACTTTGCATGTTTTTTTTTTGTTTCGTTTGCTCATTAGCGAGACTAAAAGCACACACACACACACACACACACACACACACACACACACACACACACACACACACAACACAACCCTGCCCACGCACACTCAAGTGATTTGTAAAGCAGTTTATATTTCGTATGAAGAAATTATAAAAAACAAAAAAACTTGTATTGGTTTAAAAGATAAGCAAAAAAAAGTACAGCAGAATTAAGACTTACATGCGAGTTCCTGTTGATCTGTCATGTTTGAAAATAGCATTTTCATCATATAATGTACTGTGATAAGAATGGAATCGTTCTTGGATTATTTGGCTTCTTCTCAACATTTCAGTCGACCTAGTATCCAATTTTTAGGAGTGTTTTGTCAAATTCAGGTATCTACATGATTTTGAAGAGGACTCTTGATTTAATATGTATCTGTAGGCGGCTCTTAGTTTAGCAGCCATGACCAAGTAGAAGTCTTTGAATATTTCTTATTATATTCATGGCATAACCAGTACTAAAAAAATTGAACCTTCAACCTCCAGAAGACTTTAAACTGATTGTTACTTAGCATGTTATCCATTGTGCCACAAGATTTTTTTTTTTTTTTGCTTTTTTTGTTGTTGCTTTTTTTGCTTTTTTTTTTTTTTTGTTGCTTTTTTTTACATGAGTCATTACTTAACAAGGCTTGAACGCCACTTGAGGATAAGGGTTAATGAATGTATGGTAGTCACTGAAACAACAGCGTCTTAATAGTTAGTGGTGGAAATGAGGTAGAAATGGATTATTTAAGGGAGTGGCTTAACAAGAACTTGTTTACATTAGACTTGAAGATGACCATGTTGTAGTCAGATGGAAAGCAGGCGAGTAGAACAGTTCCACAGGTGGACAGTTCTAGGGAAGAAACTCTGTTCAGGTGCACTTGAAGAAGGGTGGAGCTTACATCCAAAGTCAAAACAGTAGTTTGAATAATCCAAATGATGCAAAATTATCAATTCTCATATTGTTGCTATTGGTTTTCTGACCTAAAATTCACAAAACATTAATGTTATTGTTTTTTTTTTTTTTTTTTTTTTTTTCCTTTGCCAAACTTAATCATGTTCTGCAAAGCCAAAACCAATTCTCCTCTACAAAACAACCAAACCAAACACCATGAATAAATACTTAAGAACTTGAAGCATGACATTTTTTTACCAAAATAATTGGGTTCAGTATTCAATAACCAGAAAAGGGTTGATATGCCATAAAACAACGAAAAACCTTGCATGCTTGTGAATTTTGTGCACTCATATGAAATGTCCTCCTTTGGAGGAAACTGGTTCAGTCTGCCCTAGCTAAGTGCCGCTCTGGTACTTTAGCAAAACAACCGAACCATCTGAAACATAGAATCTGTTGTTGTTTAACAGTTCGTTGGTAACTCTTTATTTTATTTACTAGCTGGTAGGGTGCCTGGCTTTGCCCGGTCGTAAAATACGCTTAAATATGATATTTTAATTTGTCCAGATTTCGTATGTATTATTAGTCGTGATTTCAAAAGTAAAAAAAAGTGTTTTGGTGCTATCAGTTAGAATCAAAACCGAAAGCAAAACTAGCATTCAAAGCTGGTGACGTTACCACTGTATCAACATGACACGTATGAACTGATTATAAATAAACTAAGGTGAATGTACAAAATGTTTAACTATTTTTTTTTTAATTCAATTTTGACCCATTTTCACTGGTTAGATCCATAAAAGAATGGTCCATAAAAAAAAAAACAACAATCATTTGAGACCCCTAATGCTGCTCTGCGACATTTAGTTTCTAAAGAGATAATTTCAAAATATGGAGACAGGCAGATATATAGACTTTTAGATATCAGATTTTTTTTATTTTTTTATTTTTATTTTTTTTTAACTTGAATGTGTTTTCATGAAAACAAAACCTACAAATAAAATGCTCTGCGACTGAACCAATTCCAACTGAGCCAAAAGATTTAATGTTATTCCTTATAATATAATATTTAGCCTTTGGCTTAAATCCGTTTATTAGTGGAAATAGAATGTGAAGTATCTAAGGAAGTTTTTTTTTTTTTTCTGCTGAGCACGCACAAAAAAAAAAAAAAAAAAAAAAAAATTGCATCTCTTCTAAGGTGTATTAGACCGGAGAAAGAATTCTATGTAATTCCATGTTGATCTAATCCATTCTATCCTGGCAGGTGGGAATCATTAGATTTCACAAGCAATAAGGAAAAGAAGACCAAGAACATTTATTCAATGTAATGCTTGTATATTTTTGTATGTGTTGGCCAAGAGGAAATGATAATTTATATCATTGAACATTGTGTCACTTTCAGACATGATAGAAGGCTGCTATCACTCTTAGGATTTGTACACAGCTTCAATCTATGCCCCCTACCCTCACCAAATTTTCACAAAAAACACTCGTCTAGCCAAAACCACTATCAATAATTCCCCCACACTCTTTATCTGTGCCTAAACATAAATGCAGATTCTATGAACAAAGCTTTCTTAAAACTGCACGCCTGTGGAACTCTCTTCCGATTGCTTGCTTTCCAGCTGATGACAATCTGATTGTCTTCAAGTCCAATGTAAACAAGTTCTTGATGAACTGCCCCCCCCAAGTAATCTAATTTACAAAGTTTCCACTACTTATGCTTATTACACTATAATCACATTGACTAATGTATACCCATTAACCCTTATCCTCGAGTGGCCTCCAGGCCTTGATAAGTGGTGATTCCTGTGTAAAAAAAAAAAAAAAAAAAAAAAAAAAAAAAAAAAAAAAAATTCTTCTGGATCCACAGTTGGACTACATTTAGATGAGGAGGAGGAGGAGGAGGAGGAGGAAGAAGTAACTGCTATTCGTTTTCTCTTTATGATAATTTGCTTTTTATTTGAAGACTTGATATTTGGCCTACATAATCATATTTGGTTTATGGTTGCTTTACATGCTGGCATATGTTGAATGGCTTCTAGAAATGGACTTCCAAGCTAACTTATCTCTGCCCAGGTCTTTATTCATCCCTCTTTCTCTCAAGTTCATCCTTATTTATCACTATCTCCCATGGTTGGCGTGTTCTTCCTTTGCCAACTGACCCTGATGTGGCAACTGTTTCACATCTTCTAAACCTAAGCACTCCTCTATTGTTTCAATGTGACTAGTTTCCTGTTTTGCACACGTCTCTTTATATGGAATATTATTTTAGTAATACTTCTTGAATGGGTAATCGGCACTAAAATAGGAATCTGATTTTATAATATAGAATTTATTGTTTTTTTTTATGATTATTTAAAATTTGATCAAAAACGAACAAATAAACATCTCAACAAAAATAACCTTCTTAGTGACACTCAATATGGTTTCCGTTCTGCTAGATCTACAGCAGATGTCCTTACAGTTATATCGCATAGGATTAGCAAATCTCTCGACGGTGGCAATCTTTCTAGGGCAATTGCTCTTGACATATCTAAAGCCTTTGATAGGGTATGGCATAAAGGTTTACTTCATAAGATCGCTAGCTATGGTATAGCTGGAAAAGTCTTCTCAATTATTAAATCATTTCTTTCTGATAGATTCATAAGAGTAGTAGTTGAGGGGCAAAAATCAGAAGCTCACAATATTAATGCCGGTGTCCCTCAGGGATCCATCCTGGGCCCA
Organism: Euprymna scolopes; assembly: GCF_053919585.1. NCBI lineage: Eukaryota > Metazoa > Mollusca > Cephalopoda > Sepiida > Sepiolidae > Euprymna > Euprymna scolopes. The sequence goes on from NC_136489.1 coordinate 124,603,010, forward strand.
ACTCTTTTCCTGATCTACATTAATGATCTTCCAAATCATATCCTTACATCATTTGTAGACATTTATGCTGACGACACTACCATTTATGGTACCACATCTAAGACAGTAAACGAGCAAGTTCTCTCCAATTCTCTCTCCTCTGATCTTGAGCACGTAGTACAATGGGGAAAGGAGTGGCTGGTTACTTTTAATGCATCTAAAACCAAGCTTCTCTCTTTACATCATCAACATTCTAATCCACATTTGTCATCAATTGAAATGAATGGCTCTCGTCTTCAGGAGGCCTCAAGTTTTGACAAGCTTCTGGGCTTGACCATTACTCCTGATCTTAAATGGAACACGTATATCAAATCTGTTGCCAAGGCCGCTGGAAAAATGGTGGGATCTTTCTATCGATCCAGTAGATATCTCACTGCTGATGCTATTCTCTATCTATATAAGAGCCAGGTACGTCCAAGGATGGAATACTGTTGCCACATCTGGGCAGGAGCTGCTAGAAAGAACTTGTCCTGCCTTGATAGAGTTCAAAATAGATTTCGTAGCCTCGTAGGAGATGTCCTTTTCTCCTCCTTGCAACCTCTATCTCACAGAAGAGATGTTGCGAGTTTGTCTCTGATGTATCGTTATTTTCATGGAAAGTGTTCAACTGAGCTTCAATCTATGGTCCCCCCTCGCCAAACTTTCACAAGAAACACTCGTCTAGCTGTAAACACTATCAATAATTTCCCCCACTCTTTATCTGTGCCTAAACCTAAACGTAGATTCCATGAACAAAGCTTCTTTCTTAGAACTGCACGCCTGTGGAATTGTCTTCCGTTTTCCTGCTTTCCGGCTGACTACAATATGGTTTTGTTCAAGTCTAAAGTAAATAAGTTCTTGATGAGCCGTTCCATATAAGTTATTAAATTTACCAAATTTTCATTACTAATGATTACTATATTGACCAACTTCTACTGTACACTCTTTAACCCTTATCCTTGAGTGGCCTCTGGGCCTTGATAATGTGGTGATGCCTTTGTAAAAAAAAAAAAAAAAAAAAAAAAAAAAAGTTAAAAAAAAATTATATTTAAAAATATTTTTGTTTTTTAAAAGATTTTCAAATCTTAAATTTCAGATGTTTATTAATAAGCTTGTTATTTTTAACATAAGCAAAATAAAAAAAATAATAATAAATAAAAATAAATAAAATAAAAAATAAAAATAAAAATAAATAAAAATAATAATAAAAAAATAAATAAAAATAATAATAATAAAAAAATAAATAAAAATAATAATAAAAAAATCCCACCTGATCCAATTATAACACTATAGGTCGGTCACGAGTGTGAACGCCCAACTGTTACAAGGAAGTCTTTTTTAAAGATTGAAAACATACCTGGAATTGGGTGTGGCTTTGTCTGGGCTGCTACTCCATTCTGTGAGGATGACTTCTTGAAGTTAGGTTCTGGCTGGGAAGGTGGCAGACCTCATCTTGATGTTGAAGCAGATCAAACAACAAGCAACACACATATCAAAGAATCTTAACTATTTTATTTACAATACTAGCCTCGTTGCCCGGGTGTTTGGAGGTGTTTGTGAGCAAAAAAAAAAAAAAAAGTTGTAGTAGGCAAGCTCGAACCCGTACCTCGAAGGAGGAAAAGAACATGAAAACAAAATGTGACATCTTTGATGTTGCACCCATCGCCAAACCAAAGGCTAGTCAATCGAAAAGAGGGGATAACTTTGGAAAATGTCGGTGAAAAAAGTGACCCCTTCTCTGTTGAAAAATGTCCAGTTGAGGGTAAAGGAATAAATGTTTTTTGCTAATTTTTCGATATTTGTCGTCCAAAGGGTCGAGCTTCAAAACAATACCGATCTTGTGAAAATCCGTCACCTCTGTCAAAAGTTTTAGACATACATACAAACGTACAGACAGACGAGATTTATATTATAGACTAGCGGTGGGTACCCGGCGTTGGCTGGGTGTTTGGAGGTGTGTGTGTTAAAAAAAAAAAAAAACGTTGGCCAGGTGTTTGGAGGTGTAAAAGAAAAAAGTTTTTGTCAGAAGATAGGATTGAACCCCGAAGCCTTTACGCAAAGGTGGAAACAAAAGGGGAAAAAAGCCTGACATCTAACCATCTCGGCCACGAAGAAGAGGAAGTGTATTCAATTAAGGTATATAAACTGAAATATACAGGTGCGAGGAAGTGGCATGATATTTGACCTAGTTTTGCGCTGCAAGCCAGCCGCCCCATCAGATGCTGCGAGCTGGTAAAAGTCGTGCAAATTAAATACACGCGACCCCCGCTGTTAAGTTGTAGAGATTATCATTTAGACATGATATAAAAAGTTTTAAGGAACGACCCCCACCCCCGAGAAGGCCTCAGAAAAAAGCCTTTTACAGACACACAAAAAGCGAACATACATACACACACATTTTCGCTTTTATATATATATAGATGACCACAAAATATTCCAATTAAAAAAACAATTAAACTTTTACTGTACTTAGCTATTCTCAACTAGCTTAACTAGTGCTGGGGAAGAGTAGATGCCACCACCCTTTTTCGGAGAGACAAAATTGTATGTGCTTACCTCGTGCTGGTGTGCCGAAAAAAAAAAGAAAAGACAGCGAATAATGATCGGAATGGCCGGAAACTTCATTGAGCTGTGCCCTCAGGTGTTGAACCGTCTCGATTTGCATTTTGAGGGTACTAGCAATGGCCCTGTTGTCAGTAGAGAGCATGAGTTGTACAGCGGTGCATCTCCGATCTCGCTCGTTGAACACTGTGTCACTTTCAAACATGATAGAAGGCTCCTATCGCTTTTGGGATTTGTACACAACTGGCCAACTAATAGATGATCTGCAACAGAAAAAAAAAAAAAACGGTTTTTATCAAACAAATGGAATCATGTTGGGTTTTTCTAGGGCGACAATTTTATCGTTCAACCCTGTAGTTGTCGAACTGAGGCAGATGTTTTGGGTAGCCCTAGGGGGTCCACCCTCCTAAACCTTGCCTCCTGGCTTTTGAGTGGAGCAAGTTTATCGCTTATTGTCTGGGGCGCCCTCACCAAAGAATTCCAATGGAGATACTCGGACTTACTTTTGCAGGGACAAAGTGCTCCTCTTTTAGGAGTGCTGGTTCATTCATCCCACCTTTTAACCTTGTGTCACATCGTCTCGCGTGGTAAAGAGAGTGGTAAATACTGGAATCTCTTGAGTATCTTCATTTGGATTCTGAAAACAATAATAATGCCCCCCTCCCTCCAAAGTTATCCTTAAACATAATTAAAAGTGTATATCCAGGATGTATATATCCTTGTTAAAACGTGAAATTATATGCCTATGATGCGTATTATGTAATTCAGGAGAGAACTGTCTATAATTCAGAATCTCTATCTCCTCACTTCATTGTGATGATAGATCTGTTTTCTAATTGATTGAACTTGATATGCGCGCACGATCCTTAGAATAAAATGGTGGAGGGGGGACAATAACAGCAATAACAACAACAAAAAAAAATGATCTAATTTTTTTCTTAAAAAAAAAAAAAAATCCAGTTTTCCGGTTTATTTAGCACTGAAAAACAAGCAAGTCAGTCTCTAATTGAGAGTGGCACATAAGTGGGAGGAAATTAAATTGAGGGGGGCATTAGGGATTTGAAGGTCAGGGAGAGGTCTTCAAAAAAAAAAAAAAAAGAACAACATAGGTTAATCAATCATTTCAGTGTTTTGTTGAAGTGTTAGATTTTATTGTTGCTGTAGTTGATAAACATTTTTCTTTCGTTTTTTTTTTAAATTTTTTTTTTCCGCTCTAAGTGAGATAGGAGAGAAGAAACCTGATCTAAAACATACTTTATGCAATTGAATTGAACTCTTTCTCACACCATTGTCTCTGCTTGCTTACTGAGCAACCGATAACAAGCTCGTTAAGTGATCTGGGAATGGAACGCATTGTGTTTGTTAAACCTTGAAGAAAATGAGCATTTACAAGATGGTAGCATTCCTCTCCTTCAACTGTTATTATAATGATAAAAACGACGATTGTCCACCGCCCACCCTCCAGAAACTCTGCTTTGATTTGCCTCTTTCTGAAATGCACACATAAAAAAAAAAAAAAAAAAATGCCCCCCCCCCCAATAAAACAAAATAAAAACAAAATCTACCAAACTATAGTTATCGTGGAACCATAACCTTTTTATGTGGATGTTTTTAGTACGTAAACATTAAAATAAATTTATAACTTTTATCTTTAAGTACTTCAGACAAAAACTAAAAAAACAAAAAAAAAACAAAAAAAAAAACAATAATAATTAAAGACGCTAACATTTTTCTGATATCAAGACTATTTCTACGTTTTTGAAGTGAGATATATTGCCAATAAATTTGCTTTTATTGGAATGCATAATTTCTCATTTTAAATTTGAGCAATCTATAGAGTGATGCAGGAGCGGATGCGTGTTGGTTAGTCGGCGCACATAAATATGGCAATGCCAAAATGTATTAAAAAAAAAAAAAAAAAAGAAAAAAAAAGAAACAACTTGTGTTCTACAAAATACAACGGTGACATTTCTTTCTTTGAAATAAATGTCTTTTCGTTAGAAAAATATTTCATGGGTCGATGTGTAGACAGAAAAGATGATGGATCGTTATTGTAGGATGGCGATGATGATTATCTTGGCTGAAGTGTCCTTTAGTCTTTTAGATGGAAACTGTTGCTTTTTGGTGAAGCTTATACTGCTGACTTTCATGATAGTGAAAATACGATTCCGTTGTGCTAGGGTAAGAAGAGGAAAAAGCAGCTGCTGAATTACTTAATGGCAAGTCTGATGTCGGGTCCCGTTTGTCAGTTTAGGAGGAAGTGATAAGGATGGACTTGTGAGAAAGAGGGATAAAGACCTGTGCAGAGATAGGCTAGTATGGAAGTAAATTTCTAGAAGTGATTACATTCCAGCATATAAAACGGATGAAAAACCGAATATAACAAGGACAGGGCATATAAGGTGAAAGTAAATTTTTGCCAGAACGAATTTTCCAGGATGACTCTGGTTGCCCCCCCCCTCCTTCCTCTAGAGGGCATTATAGAGGTAAAATTGCCCCCAAATTGTTCATCCATTCATTTGTTCGCACTTTTCTCAATAACCATGCTTTTTGAAAAAAAAAAATTTTTTTTTGCACAAACATTAGTCATGGTGAAAGTAAATTTTTCACTTGTGGAGGGGGGAACCCCACATGCTCGGCTTGTTTGGTTCTAAATAATTAATGTAGTAATAATAAACAGTAGTAATAGTAAATGAATGTCTAAATGACAGAGGTGAAACATGCAGACACATTGCGAGTGATCTCGCAATTTCATGAAGGCACCTAATGTAAGTTTAATGACATACGGACTTGAGTGTTTAAGTGAGATGCAAAAATATTTGCTTTTGTTTTTCATTTAAAAAGAAAGATTGATTTTAATTTATGACTGCATTAGAAATGCGGCCAAAAAACAGGACAACGAGTGGTTTCTATATTTATCAGAAGGCTTGTTTGTGGCTGTTTCTAGCGAGCCTCTGAGCGATATTAGATGAGGCATCCACTTTAAAAGTCAGCGGCTATTATTGGCAAAACTTCAGGCTCTTTTAGTACTTTTCCAAAATAGCCTCTCTAAACATTATAGCATTTGTGCAACTAAAGTGCATCTGTCATGAAGAACGGTATTTTTTAACTTTTATTTCACTTAAGGTACCACCAAAAAGGCACAATGCCATAACAGAGGAGGGGTTTCGAATTTTATTTTATTAATACTTTTTTGTTTTGCTTTGCCCGGGTGTAAAATACACTTAAATATATTTTAATTTGTCCAGATTTCGTATATATTATTATAGTCCTGATTACAAAAGTAAAAAAAAAAAAAAAATTACTTGGGTGCCATCAGCTAGAATCAAAACTGAAACTGTAGCATTCAAAGCTGGTGACGTTACCACTGTACCAACGTGACACGCATACAAACCAATTAAAAATAAACTAAGATGAATGTACAAAATGTATAACGATCTTTTTCAATTTTGACCATTTTTGACCCCTTAAAAACAATTTTAACTGGCTAAAAAGAACAGCCAGTAAAAAATCCAATCATTTGAGGCCCCTAGTGCAGCTCTGTGACTTTTTGTTTTGGAGAAGAAATATGGAGACCGACTGACTGACAGACATACAGCCATTTATATATTAGACAAGCAGGCTGCCTAGTCGTAAAATATGCATAAATATTATATTTTAATGCACAACCTGAGACCTGTGCATACGAGTGTCATGTTTTTCTAAACAGTTCATTTCTTGTAAGTAAAAAAAAAAAAAAAAAAAAAAAAAAAAAAAAGCTGAAATCGAAAGCAAAACCTAACAATAGTGAGTCAAGTGTGATAACCATTAGACTAGCTTGACATGATCTTTTGAAAGTATTTTCCAACCTGTTTATTCTTACTGTAAAGAAGTTGTCATGTTTCATAGCTGTGCATGCGCATTTGTGAAACAGTTGACAAACGGATAAAAATCATATCACCCCACACGTACCCATTTCAAAAAAAAAAAAAAAAAAAAAAAAAAATTTATACCTCTTAGCTGCACTTTTTTCCGGATGTAAATGGTTTTCTACATGTCTGAATCCCCACATATACAAAAGCTTCAAGCCTGTAGATCAAAAGTTAGTTGAGTATATAGGTTGAGAAGTGTCCTTACACACACACACACATTCTCACTTTTATAGATTTTTACTTTTTAAAAAAAACTTTTCCTCTTTTTTTACATTTTTTTTAACGTTTTTAGAAAAACCTTTTCTTTTTACTTAAATAATTAAAAAAAAAAAATCTTTTAATAATGCCAAACAAAACATAATTCCACTGAATCATAAGCATTGGCTTTCGATTAATATAGGATTCACAAGAGTCCATGAATGGGTAGGTTACAGTCCCATAATACCGTGTTAGGGAATAGATTTATAGGAGGGGCAACCTGAGTAGGGAGTTAGGCAGCAAATTTTTTGTTGATATTACATGCAGATTTCTCTATGTTAGTACTGTCTGGGAGCGGGAAAGGTATTTTAAAAGCAAGCAGTCGGAGGAAAGAAGTTTACGGAGTAGAAAGTCTTCTGGAAGTTACTGGAGAGTATTTGGGGATCTGTAGAGTAAAATGGTGGGATTTTGCTGTTGTGTGGGTTGGGAGCGGGGGTATTTTGATAAAACCACTTTCTGAATAATTCCGATGTTTCTACTTCGTTACGCCCCATTTAATTATTTTTGTATACAATGGATTATTATTATTCTCCCTCGCCTTTTGGGATTTTCCTTTGTCTATCTATGTCTCGACTATTCAATTGGATTGGCAAATAGATTTTGAATGCAAAAAGTGGTGACCGTGTTAGACGTCTACTTTTAAAGCTCACAAGCTGTGACAAGTCCTCCTTTGTATGTAAATCTATATTAATAACATTATGAAACGATATCACATCTGTCTGTGTGTTTAATGCATAAGTATTTCATAAATACACTATTAGTATACTCGTCACAAGATGGGTAAAATTTCTTGAACAGAAGTTTTAAACCATTCTTATGTTCCTCTTTTATGAATATTAAAATCAAGATATAACAACATTAAACCTTATGTATAGAATTATTAATCCAATTTTCATCGAACTCTATTACATGATCCTGATTCTGGAAAAGGTCTAAAGTCTAAGAGTTAAGCTTAAGGATTCTTAAGAAGAAATTAGAACTATGAGATCCTGCCTTACCAGAGTTCAAAATAGACTTCGTAGCATAGTAGGGGATGCCCTTTTCTCTTCCCTGCAACCGCTTTCCCACAGAAGAGACGTTGCAAGCCTGTCTCTGCTTTATAGTTATTTTCATGGCAAATGCTCGTCTGAGCTCCAATCTATGCCACCCCCGCCACACATTCACGAGAAACACTTATCTAGCTGAAAACCCTATCAATAATGTCCCCCACTCTTTATGTGCGCAAACCTAAATGTAGATTCCATGAACAAAGCTTCTTTCTTAGAACTGTAAACCTGTGGAACTGTTTTCATTTGCCTGCTTTCCAGCTGACTACAATCTGATTGTCTTCAAGTCCAATGTAAACAAGTTCTTGATGAGCCGTTCTTCTTAAGTAATCCAATTTACCAAATTTCCACTTTACTGTACACTCTTTAACCCTTATCCTAGAGTGACCTCCGAGCCTTGGTGACTGCTATGTAAAAAAAAAAAAAAAAAAAAAAATTGTTTAAAATTGGAATAAAAATTTGACATAGTGTTCAATATCATTACATCTTACATTTTGATTTTCATAAGGGGCACATTAAAACTGTTTTATTTATTGCGGACTATTATCCTCATCTTTTTTTTTTTTAGTTGTTTCATGACGTTTCCGCTAACTATTCCTCTGGCCTTCGTCAGGTGGTAACCATGACAGGATAGGAACTCCGAATCTCCTAATTGCATTCTCAGCAATTACTGCCATCCTAATTGCAGTAATTGTAATTAGAAGTAATTGCTGAGAATGCAGTTAGGAGAATCAGAGTTCCTATCCCGTCGCGGTTACCACCTGACGAAGGCCAAAGGAATAGTTGGCCGAAACGTCGTGAAACAACAACTAAGAAAGGTGAGAATAATAGTCCGCAATAAATAAATTGATAAATAATACTCATCTCAATAATGAATTCTAATTAAATATATGAAACTGTTTTGTTAGAGGAATTTTTTTTTTACCCATGAGATGAGTATTCTTGCCTATCTATATAAGTGAACGTGTCTGTGTGTCTACATTTCCCTACGCGATAACTCTGCCAATTTTAAGTCTACAGACTCGAAATTTGATATACATGGTACTGAGATTTGGGAAAATCTATGTGATCGGTTTTCGGCCAGAAATTTGGCTTTTAAAGGGTCAAGATTTAACGATTAGACCTTTGAGAACTCTACCAAACTCCTCCACCAATTTTGGGTCTAAATGCTTGAAATTTTAGATATAGGTTCCTTGGGCAGGGATCTAACTAAATAACTTGATTTGAGCCCCAAACAATAAATGTTAAGGGATCAAAGTTAAAAAAAATTGACTTTTTTTTTTTTTTTTTTCTCAGCATACACCTCCAAACATCTGGGCACCCATGCTAGCATAAAAGTGTGTGTGTGTGTGTGAGGACACTTCTCAACCTATATACTCAACAGTTTTGATCTACAGGCTTGAAATTTAGTATATAGTATATTCAAACATGTAGAAAACTTTAATTCGTTTTCATCTGGAAAAAAAGGGGGCTGCTACGAGGTAAAAACTGAAAATTTGTACGTGGAGAGTCATCAAATTTTTATCTATTTGCTAACTGTTTCACGAATGCGTATGTGTGAATAGTTCATATTACAGACTAGCAGGCCGATCGACATTGCCCAGTCATAAAATAGGCTTGAATATGATAGTTTGATAAATGCGAATTTCATATCTATTATTATACTAGCATGGGTGGGTCGGGATGTGCTTTGCCCGGGCGTAAAATACGCTTAAATATGATATTTGACCAGATTTTGTATATATTATTATAGAATCGTGATTTCAAAAGTAAAAAAAAAAAGTATTTGGGTGCCATCAGCTAGAATCAAAAGCAAATTTTTGATTACTAATGATTACTGTATTATCCAATTTCTACTGTACACTCTTTAACCCTTATCCTTGAGTGGCTTCTTGGCCTTGATAATGTGGTGATGCCTGTGTAAAAAAAAAAAAAAAAAAAAACTGTAGCATTCAAAGCTAGTGACACGCATATGAACTGATTAATGTACAAAATGTATAACGATTTTTTTTTTTTTTTCAAGTTTGACTCCTTAAAAATTATTTAACTGGTTAAAGACCCTTAAAGGAACGGTCCATAGAAAATCCAATCATTTGAGGGAATTAGCACCGCTTTGCAACTTTTAGTTTTGGAAGAAATAGTTTTAATAGTTTGAAAATATGGAGACAGACAGACAGCCTTTAAACTACTTATCATTAATATAATCTAATAGATTATGTTAAGAATAAGTAGTTTGAAAGCACCTTTTAAAGGCTGTGTCATGCTGGTCTAATGGTTATCGTACTTGACTCATTGTCTTTAGGTTTTGATTTCGATCTCAGCTTGAGTAATTGTTTCATTTTTTACTTGTAAGAAATGAACTGTTTGAAAAAAAAAAAAAATACTCACATGCACATCTGTTTCTTTTCGTTTGTTTTAATTTTTTTTTTTTTTTTTTTTTTTTTTTTAAAGAAATTTAACGTTATGTTTAGTACCGGGAAATGAAACAAATCTGTTTCGTTCATAGGGAAACAACCAATATTTTTATGCTGATACTGGATATTTCCTTCGTAGACTCAACGGACGACAAAACAAAAACAAAAAAACAACAAAAATAAAACATGTATGATGTAACAGATATGCCCCCTCCCCCCCCAAAAAAAACATCAAAAGAAAAAGACGAAACAATTCTCATCAAAAACATTGGCCTTCATGTCAATACTACAGTCTAGTATCTGTTCACTTTTTCTGTCCTCAGTCAGTGGAGAAATTTTTCATGACTGAGACAATTTTTAGTTTTGTTCCTATCCAGAGTGCCCTTTTTTGGGGAACTGGTTTTAACCCACATTAAAAACCGACGTTGTGTCTAACTCTGCCCTCATGGGGAGGCAAGTAAATAGAAACATCTAGTTACAGGAGAGTTTTTATAATCCCTATCTACTGTGGACACACACACACGCATGCACGCAGTGAAAATGTAATAATACAAAAATTGATAAACCTCTCCAAGGTATGGAACTCTAAGTATACGATTTATAATTTTTATTTTTAATGGAAATCCATAAAGATTTCTATTAGTAATTGACCAAATTATTTAAAAGGTAAAAATATCAAATCCTGCTTGAATAGAATCAATATTATTTGTGGCGCATTTAAAGATGGAATGGAATCCTATTCAGAGGTGTTGGTAGAGGGGGGGGGGAGACGGTGATCATGTTACTTGTTGTATTGATCAAGAGGGCAATGAGTACGTACAGGTCTACATTCCTCAAAAGATTTCGAAGAGATTTACAAAATGGTGGGGCTTAGTCTTGCTGCTTCAAACTTAGATTTTATTTATTCACCTGTGTACATTTTCCTCCTTCAAAAAATAAAATATGCTTAGCTGGTGTTTGCATTGATATTCATATAATGTTGAGATAAATGAAGTTTAAAAAAAAAAAAAAAAAAAAAAAAGGGGAGAAAGAAGTGTTTCAAACTAGAAAAGTTTTTAAAAAGGGGAGAAGGGAGGAACATTGGTGCAACTTCAGTTCAATATTTATAAAAGTGGAATTGTTTGCGTGCGTGCACATTTCCCTACCAAAATACTCTCAATTTTCAGTCTACAGACTCGAGATTTGGGAAAATTTTTTTCTAATCGGTTTTCATCCAGAAATTTGGCTGTCAAAAGGTCAAAGTTCAACGATTTAACCATTGAAAACTCTACCAAACTCCTCCAATTTTGGGTCTAAATACTTGAAATTTTAGATGTTGGTTACTTGAACATGAATCAAACTTTTTATTTTTATTTGAGCCCAAAACAATAAATGTTAAGTGGTCAAAATTGGGGTCAAAGTTAAAAAAAAAAATTGATCTAATCTGTGTTTACCAAATTACTCAGCCAATTTCTGGTCTAAACATTTGAAATTTTACATAAAGTGTATTCAGACATAGTGCAAGCTTTTTAATCGGTTTTTGGGCAAAAGTTTGGTTGCCAAGGGGTTCAAAAGATTTTACCTTTGCCGTCTCTAGCAAACTACTCCGCCAATTTTGGATCTAAACATTTGAAATTTTACATAAAGGGTATTTAGACATGCAAGCTTTTTAATCAGTTTTTGGGCGAAAATTTGGCGGCCAAGAGGTCAAAGTTGAAAGAGTTGACCTTTGCAGACTCTACCAAACTCCTCCGCCAATTTTGGGTCTAAACACTGAAAATTTAGATGTAGGTTACCTGGACATGAGTCAGCCTTTTTATATATATGTATATATATATATATATACATATGCACAAAAAGTTATGAACAGTACATAGGGCCCCAGCAAAGCTGGGCTGAACTGTTAGTAATTAAAAAGAATAAAAAATAAATAAATACATAAATAAAATGAGTGAACTATCATCACAGAATGAAAATGTGATATTCCGATAATCGCAAATTGACAAGTAGTTTTTTTTTTTTTTTTTTTTTAACTAAGAAACTCAAATTTTATGAGGAAGCAAGATTATCTTCTGTTAAATTTAATAAAGAGGAACAACTTAATTCAAACTATCGAGATCAAAATCAGTCTTGTAATGGCTATTGCTAAAAATCGTTAAAAAGTGATTTCTCTCCTATATATAATATATTCCTCCACATGCAGTACTGTTTTGCTGTATGACAGCTCATTAGTACGGCTAGACTAGCAAGCCAGGATTGAAATTCTACCACTTCGGCGACAGTTAGTGCTTCTCACCGTTATGCTATTTGGCTGCTGCTGATATATATATATATATAAAAACTACTTTAGCGATTTATACTAGCGGGGGTACCCGGCGTTGCTCGGGTGTTTGGAGGTGTGCGTGTGTGGTGTTAAATAAAAAAGAAACCGGGGGGGGGGGGGATTTGTAGGATCGAACCCGAAACCCTGAGGCGAAGTTTGAAAATAAAATCGGCCAGCCAGAATGAGTTAGTGAAAGATGTTTGAATTTATTTAAGTAAGAACCAAATTGACAGGTGCGCGCTCGGAAGTAGTCGAGCGTTACGACGACGTAGAGGTCAATGACCAGGTTTGTTTGTTATAAGCGAAGTAAAAAAAGAAAACAACGTTAAAACTTAAGCGGGGGGGGGGGGGGTAATCAAAACATCGGAAAAAAAACACAAAATAAACTAATGTAAGGCAAACGAACGATGTTAAATGTAAAAATCGAAAAAACAAAAAATAAAACAGAAAAACGAACATGTGAAAAATGGTTTAAATAAGTCTGTTTTGATATTAAAATTTAAAAAATCGATGGGTACCCGGGTGTTTTTGGGTGTGTGGTCGGGGGTGGATAAGCGAAGTAAAAAAAAAAACAAAACAGAAAAACGAATGTTACGTGAAAAATGGCTTAAATAACACTGGTTCAATATTTAAATAAAAAAAATCCCCCCCCCCAAAAAAAAGAAGACCTCTCACAACATGTTTTGAACCCAAAACGTTTAGATAATGAACCAACGCGCTAACCAACTGAGCTAACACGACGTACATGAAATTTAGTCAGTTCTTCAACCATTTAAAGTAAATTAGGTCATGACGTCATCTGACGTATGCGTAGAACCGGTCATCGTCATGAGAGGACCGTTTTTGTTGACCCCCCCCCCTGTCGAAAATTGTCGATTTTGGGGTGAAAAAAATTAAGGTTTTTGGCCAATTTTTCGATATTTTTTGAGTGAAGGATGGAGCTTCAATATGATACAGAGTTTGTGAATTTTCATTGTGTCTGTCGAAAGTTTTTAGCGGACATACATACATACACACATTTTCGCTTTTATATATATAGATAGAAGATGACTCTTGCAATATGATATTTTCATTTAGTGATAGCTACGTACATCATAAAAAAATTTCTGTATTTTGTTTTTTTAAATTAGGTTGAACTCTGGACTTGTACCAAAATATTAATCGATATTATACAGAAAGAAAAGACGAGACAACGTCTAGTAATGGAAATAGTAAAGAATTTTCTTTCTCAATGCAAGGAGGTGTTGTCTGACTTACTGTACGCTTTCTCCATTTCTCTAAATGCTTAAAATGGTTTTGTCTGGCATTTTTTTTTTTTTTCTTTATAATTTTTGTGTGACGAGACCTATTTTATATTCATTTATATACAAGCAACTAAATCCACATTGGTCTTTTTATAGGTATTTCTTTTTTTTTTTTTTTTTTTTACACGTATTTTAGATGGAAATTTTATTTGTATTGAAAAAATATTTGTACATCTGTATTGTAACTTTCAATTAAGTTTCTCATTCAAAATGTCCATATTAGTTTAAAAATTTTTTTGTTTACATATACAACTTTTGTTCAATTAATCGTAGACATGTGTATTAGCATATATAGTGTGTATAAAGTATGGACATTTCTCCCATTTCGTTAACCTTAATAACAGGTACATAATCAAAACTGGCAATCGGTTTGTTTTAGCAAAAAAAAAAAAAAAAAAAAAAAAAAATCTGTACTGTAGTTTTTGAATCCATGAGTATATTATTGACGGTGAGCGAGACGTTCTGCCTCATTCTGCTGCTGCTAAGATGGGTATGTGAATTAACAATGTTCAAACATGCATGTGAGTAGCTCAGATGCTAAAGAATAAGGGTGGAGTGTTTGTTTTGGTTTTAATTTGAGCTAATGGCACCCAAGTCGTATGTATATTTTCTAGCTTTGATGTCACTACTATATATTAGGTTCTCTATAATAATCAATTGAGAATTGTTTCTACAAATATGAAACCTGCATGAATTAAAATATCATATTTAAGCGTATTTTATGACCAAGCAATGCCGGGAAACCTGCTAGTAATGTCTAAAATTTAGAAAAATTTTCTGTCCGGGCATGTCTGGTTTTTGGACAATTTATTTACTAAATAAAGAGAAGTGACTGATTTGTAATCAAGGTGGTATTTCTCTTATGCACACTCGCTATTCAAAGGATCTATAAAAGTGTGTGTGTGTGTGTGTGTGTGTGTGTGTGTGTGTGTGTGTGTGTGTGTGTGTGTGTGTCCTGGGTAGAGAAGAAAAGAGGGACAAGAAGAAACAAAAGGAAAACAGTGGAAGGAAAGAAGAGAAGATATGGTAGTTTTAATAGAAATATGGTGCACTTTTGCTCCGGGCAACGCTGGGTAGCTCTCCTAGTTCTTGTATAAGACATTGAAAAGATAATTTCTCTTGCTTGTCAAGACCTACTTGTTCTATTTTGCAAGGTTATAAGAAAATTTTGTCTAAAATTAGTGCTTTATTTCCACCTGCTCCTCATGCAATTTGAGATGGCAACCAACACCAGCTTGTCTGAAAGTATGGTGCGTTGGTGCCGCACAGAAACTCTTTCATCTTTCTTACAGCTAGAATTTTGTATTAGTTTATTGCTAACGAACACAGCCACTTGGTATAGCCAGTGTATTGTTTACCAAAAATAAATGGTGTATGAAAAAAAAAAAGAAAAAAAGTTTTGGAATTGGATTATTAAAGTATTGTTTGATTCTTATTTACTTGCCTCCCCATGTTTTTATGAAAATCGCTCCTGACAAAACATGAAGCGACTTGATGTAAGGAGCTAAAAAAAAAAAAAAAAAAAGAATGCTACTTCAAGGTCAAAATCTAGGCAACGATAAATCTTGGATATATTCTGACCCAGAAAACAGCAATTCTTCCTCCTTTGTCAGAAACGTCGCTCATGGAATATAAGGACTAAAGGATCAAATAAGGGAAGCAAGAGTTAGGAATTATGAAATGATATTACCATATTATTTAGTTGATTTTTTTTATATTAATTTTTTTTTTTTTTTTTTTTTTTTTTCAATTTGTAAAAGTTTTCAAAGTTTAGATATAATTTATTTATACATGTTCAACATTAATTTTTGGGCATCCATGGTTCTATAGCCTTGCCGGATGACCCATTTTGCCAGATCATTCTATTTCACCGTAATATAAATCTCCCCTGTCTGTTTAAATGTATGTATGTTTGTATGTCTGCCTAAAACTTTTGACAGAGGCGACCGATTTTCACAAGATCAGTATCGTTTTGAAGCTCGACCCTGCAGACTCCAACTATCGAAAAATTGGCCAAAAACATTCACCCTCAACTGGGCACTTTTCTACAGGGAGGGGTCGCTTTTTCGCCGATTTTTTTTTTTTTTTTTTTTTTTTTTCTTCAAAAGTCATCCTCTCTTTTCGATTGACTAGCCTTAATTTAAACATTCATCACTTCCGGTTTGGCAAGGGGCGCAACAACAAAGACGTCACATTTTTTTTTTTTTTCATGTTCTTTTACTCCTTCGCGGTACGGGTTCAAGAATGCCTGCCTACCACCACTTTTTTTGCTCAACACACACCTCCAAACATCCGGGTAACGCCAGGCTAGTAATAATAATTCATCGACACACCCATAACCCATTAATTGTACGCCTACTATATCTCTAAACTACTAGGATTTTCTAGAATCATAAACAAGGAGAATAAAAGTGGATCTTTGATTTACATTCAGCAGCCTCATAGGTATCACTTTCATTATTATATTTGCGTGAGATATGGCTAGTTCTCATTTTAAAATGTAGGACCAATTCCTTTCATCATAATCGCTCTGATCCCCACCACACCCCAATTAAAATGAATGGCTCTCGTCTTGTGAAAGCACCATGTCTTTACAAGCTTCTAGGACTGACCTTCTCTCCTGATCTAAAATGGAACATATACATCAAATCTGTTGCCAACATCGCTGATAAAATGGTTGACTCACTCTACCGCTCCAGTAAATATCTTGCTGCCGATGCAAGCCTCTATCTGTATAAGAGCCAAGTGTGCTCTAAAATGAAGTACTGTTGCCACATCTGGGCAGGTGCACCTTGGCACACCCTATCATGCTCTGATAGAGTTCAAAACTGGCTTCGAAACTTAATAGGTGATGCCCTTTTCTCTTCCCTGCAACCTCTTTCTGACAGAAGAGACATTGTGAGTATATCTCTGCTCTATCACTATTTTCATGGCAAGTGCTCGACAGAACTCCAATCTCTGGTTCCTCCGTTGCCAAACATTCACAAAAACACTCAACAAGCCAAGATCACTATATATGATTGTTTCCACTCTCTATATGTGCCTAAATATAAACACAGATTCCATGAACAAAGCTTCTTTCTCAGAATTGTCCGTTTTTGGGATACTGTTCCACTGACATGCTTTCCAGTTGAATACAGCATGGTGCCCTTCAAATCTAATGTAAACAAGTTCTTGTTAAGCCGTCCATCTAAATAATCAAATTTATCCAATTTACACCATAAATGATTACTACACCACCACTTTACATTCATTAACCTTTATCCCCGAGTGGCCTTCTGGCCTTGATAAGTGGTAACTCCTAAGTAAAAAAAAATTGTTATGTATTATGTGAAAATACGTAAAGGAAAAGTTTATTATTGAAATACCACCCTCTCTCTCTCTCTCTTGTATATAAACTTCTTTAAATAACTTTTTAATGGTATAGAAACTATACAGCGATTTGAAAATAATATACGAAGAAACCCTAGGGGCCCCTTTCACCATCAGGAGTTAATTGTTGGATATCAACAGATGCAAAAATGAATTAAATTGTCACGCAAGAGCAAATACTCTGAGATATACAAAAAAAAAAGTGGGGTAGGCGAATGGGAATTCGTGAGAAATATACATTCAATAAAATAAAATATATGTACAATTGAGATGATTCTTAGAGTCAGCCCGGTGCAATATTCTGAATCAATCCATTTTATAGGCATTGATACAAGCTGGATTTTCAATTAGATATAGGCCAATGGCAGATTCCAAAGCAGAAAAAGGGTGAAAACGATATGGCTTGCCTCGGCTAATTTTCTGTGTAAGATCTGCACTCCCACTGATCACGAAGGACGGTTTGCTCCACATCATGCAAAGTAATGTTATTTATGAATTTAATTGCCAGTGCACTGCTGGCTATGTGGGTCAAACCTCCTTGAACTTGCAGACACGTATCAATCAACATATACCGGCAGAAATTAGGCTAGGCAAGCCACATTCTTCTGCTTTGGAATCTGCCATTGGCCAGCATTTAAATGAAAATCCAGCTTGTGCCTATAAAATAGATTGTTTCAGAATATTGCACCAGGTTACCTGTCAGAATCATTTCAAGATTTTGGAGTCCATCTCTATTCTTTCTTGAAAGCCGTCGCTTTGCTAACAATAAAAAAAAAAAAATTCATTAAATCATTAGATTTTTTTGGAGATATCTTAATCATTCTCATACTCTCTCCATCTCAATTGTACTATACTTTATATTATTGTATATATATTTAACAGAAATCATCATTCGCCTTTTCTCCCCCTCCTCCCCTTTTTTTTTTGTATATTTCTGAGTATTTGCTCTTCCGTGACAATTTAATTTATCTTTTTGTATCTGCTGTAATACCAACGATTAACTCCTGATGAGCTTGTTGGTGAAAGGGGTTCCTCGGGTTTGTTTGAATATAATTTTCAAAGCACTGTATATATGAAAGAGGAATTGCCTGTAAATAATGAGATCATTATGAATTATGGAATATATAGTCCCGGCAACACGGCAAGTAATGTGGGCATATTAATTTTCTATAAGCTTTAATCATTTAAGGGAGGGATTCCCAATAAACTCATACCCAACATAAAAAGACAACATCACTATCACTGCAAAACTATTGTATTAATACTGATGCTGGTAATGAGGTAAAAGAACATGGCAAACATTGCATAAATAAATTGAAATAATTACCTTTTGTTCCTCACAAATTTCTCAGAAGCAAATAAAAGTAAATTATGTTTAATTTGTAAGCAGACAAATATAAATTACGTTCAGCTACTTATTGGTCAAAAAATAAATTAGTTTTGTTCGACACCTACAGACACTTGCCCTTTACATAGATAACAAGAACACAAGTTAGTTGTGAGACCGCATACCTCTGCCTGATAACTCAAAGAGGAGCCAAGTCTTATCTGTGCGTTACTTATCAGTATTATATGAAGTATTCCTGAGCTTCTACACTATGGAAACGTCTACAATTAAAAACTATTTCATCAGGCTGAAATGCAAGAGCATCAGATTGATATATCAAGTTTAAAAAAAAAAAAAAAAAAAAAAAAAATCGGGAGTTGAAATTCCGACAAAATTCCAATCTTTACCAAGCTTTTCAAGATCATAGAAGATGCAGGACTTCACTTCATTGGCTACAATATGGGTCAAGTAGGGAGTCTCTATGATTAACAGAACTGAATTTATTGCCAAAATTATGACTTCCACCTTTTGACCTATTTATATATCCAAAAATGAAATCTGTTCTAAGTTAGATCTTGACCGATATTTTGATCAAGTTTACTGACGATTGGTCAAACAATGTGGACACAAACAAACTTAGTGACAAATTCTTTTGAAAACATAACCTTCTTGGTGAAGATAAACTTTTCCTGTCGGAATACATTTTAGAATGCAGTTTCCTTAAACTGTGTTTATAAAGGAGTTCATCTGTCTATTATAGCACACACACACACACACACACACACACACACACCAAAAAAAATCATATTTTTATTTATTTTATGTCAGATTTATCAAGTCCGTCAATTTTGAAATTCCTTTGATTTATGCAACTAGTAGTTGCATCAAGATATAATGAAGATTGGGTGTCTGTCTGCAATTAAAAGGTCAGAAGATTGTTTCAAAAGAATATGGCGTAATCAACATTGAATAATATATTTTTATGCCAGTAAATTTGCTGCAAAAATATCCAATAACAGGAAGGGGAGCTTGCTACACTAATTTGGTGTTAGTAAGAAGGTTAAGGGAATAAATATATAATTTGGAGGGGAGAGTGAACAGTGGTAGATTTAATAAATTTTGTTTTTAGGGAGATGTGATTCTGACTTGGAGTGAATATTAGGCTTGGGAGGAGGCTTACCACTCTGATTTAGGGTTGGTTGTTGAAGTAATTTTTCATTTTATATTTAATTTTTTTTTTTTTTTTTTTTAAATGTAATTATGTAAATAGGTCAATGCTCAGTTAAGAGGCGAAAAGTTAGAAACTACACAAGATACGTTTAGAAACCTGAAATTATTGAATTTAGTGTGACCATGACAAAAAAAAAACCCCATAAATATTGTAATATTCATTCATTTGGTGTCACCACGGAATAAAGGAATTTTTTTTTTTTTCATTGTTACCTGGTGCTACCAGACTGGCTGTTAGAAGATACTGCCATCTGGACATTGATGTTATTGCTTTTTTGTCGTTTCTTTGAAAAACCCAATCATGTTGTGCAAAATAAAAACAAAATAATTCTCGTTTACTATAAAACCAAACACCATGAATAAATATTTGAAGATATAAAGAACTTGAAGTATAGTAACTTATAAAAAAAATTACTGGACTTGGCATTAAATAACCCGAAAAGGGTTGATATGCCATGAAACAAAACAAAACAGTTTTCATTTTTACTGGTAGTGGTTAAAAAAACAAAAAAAAACAAAACAAAACAAAAAACTAGATTGAAATTAGGTCAAGCAGCGATCAGTCAGTTTCATTTTCTTTCTTTCTTGTTTTCCATTATATTGAATCAGTTGCTAGAGAGGGTTATGTTACACACACTTTTAATTTTTTTTTTTTTTTTTTTTTTTTTCTTAAATTTTTTAAAATTATTTTTAAACTTTTCTGATTTTTTTTGTTATCCTATTATTCATGCTTGCGGCTAATGCCAGTCATCCCTGCTAGTATGAACTAGAATATAAACACTGCCCAATTATACTTTGGGTCGACAAATTTAGTAAGATTGATGTTTACATCCTATTTGCAGGAGGTTTGGATGCATCTGTTAAATTTTCGGTGTTTTGGTATTCTTACCTCAGAATAGCATCTCGGCATCTTTTACTTTTTCATATGTTCCTGTATCTTTTAGTGGATGAAGGGTGAGTCACCCACTTGGTTCAATGCCAATCTTTGTTATTTTTAAACTATGAGAATAGCCTACCTTGCTCTCCTCCCCTTCCTTCTACTCCTCCTCATTATAGCATTCATCTGGAAATGTATGTTATGGTTGGATTATTCAGGTTTTCTTAGTCATGTTTATTTTGTCTAAAAACATAGTTGTTTGTAAATATTTTGAGCAACTATTTCACTAGCAAACTAATTTTGATCTAGTTTATTTGGTTGTAGATATTGCATGTGGTTATTTGCATGGAATATCATCTATTATATAAATCTCTAACGTTTGTTAGAATGTTTGTATGTTTATATATCTCGCTATAACTTTTGACACACGCGACCAACACTGACAAAATTGATACTCTTTGAAAGCTCGGTCTCTCGGACGAATAATATCCAAAAATTGACCAAAAACATTCATTCTTTCACTGTCAACTGGGCCATTTTTTACAATGAGGGATTAGTTTTTTTCGCCGACATTTTTGCAAGTCATTCAAGCCTCACGTGAACGTCGTCGCATAAGAGATTATTTCAAACGCCCGTGACGTCACAACCGCAGTGGGCGCATTTATTTGCTGCTTTTTTTCTCCTCCTTTTCCTTTTGTGCGTTTCGAGTTTGAGCCTGCCTACTACTCCTAATTTTTTTTTTTTTTTTTGCGTTCACATGAGTACTCGCTATTTTGAGTTTTAATTTATTTTTTTGGGGGGTGGGGGCGGGGCTTTGGTTGCTCAACCAACCCCCTTACATACCCAATATACCCAAGCAATGCTGGGTATCTAGGCTAGTCTATATATATATATATATATATATATATATATATATATATATATATATAAAAGCGAAAATGTATGTATGTATGTATGTATGTTTGTACGTGTGTTTGTGTGTCTGCTAAAAACTTTCGACAGACACAACGAAAATTCACAAATTCGATATCATATTGAAGCTTCATCCTTCGCCCGAAAAATATCGAGAAATTGGCCAAAAACGTTAATTTTTTTTTTCGACGGGGTGGGGGTGTCAACAAACACGGTCCTCTCGTGACGACGACTGATTCTACGCATGTGTCAGATGACGTCATGACCTGATTTTAAATAGTTGAAGAACTGACTAAATTTCATGTACGTCGTGTTAGCTCAGTTGGTTAGCGCGTTGGCTCATTATCTAAACGTTTTGGGTCCGAATCGTGGTGTGAGATGTCTTCTTTTTTTTTTTTTTTTTCGATTTATTGAACCAGTGTTATTTAAGCCATTTTTCACGTAACGTTCGTTTTTCTGTTTTTTTTTTTTTTTTTTTACTTCGTACCCACCGATTTTTTTAAAATTTTAATATCGAAACAGGCTTATTTAAGCCATTTTTCACATGTTTTTGTTTTTTGGTTTTAACGTTCGTTTTTCTGTTTTCTTTTTTGTTTTTTGATTTTTACATTTAACATCGTTCGTTTACCTTGCGTTAGTTTTTTTTTGTGTTTTTCGATGTTTTAATTACCCCCCCCCCCCGCTTAAGTTTTAACGTTTGTTTTTGTTTTCTTTTTTTATTTCGCTTATAACAAACAAACCTGGTCATTGACCTCATTTGCTGAATAGCTATTGTTTACGTCATCGTCGTCGTAACGCTCTACGACTTCCGTGCGGGCACTTGTCAATTTGGTTCTTACTTAAATAAATTCAAACATCTTTCAGTAACTCATTCTGGCTGGCCGAACGGTTCATGTTTTTTTCACATTTTATTTTCAAACTTCGCCTCAGGGCTTCAGGTTCGATCCTACCAACTCCCCCCCCAGTTACTTTTTTATTTAAGAGCACACACATCTCCAAACACTCGGACAACGCCGGGTACCCCCCACTAGTCTATTATATAAAAGGCAAAATGTGTGTTAGTATGTATGTGTGTGTCTGTATGTCTGCTAAAAACTTTCGACACACACAACGAACACTGACAAAATTGGTATCGTTAGAAAGATGGATTTCTTGGACGACAAATATCCAAAAATTGGCCCAAAACAATAATTTTTGGACCATCAACTGGGACGTTTTTTGCAAGGAGGGGTCACTTTTTGCAAGTCATTCATGCCTAGCAATCTCAACATACGTTTAAGAGACATGATTTTGAAACCGTGACATCACAAGTGTACCGTAGGCAAAACGGATAACGTGTTTGCTTTTTCCACCTCCTTTTCCTCTTTCAGGTTACAGGTTCAAGCCTGGCTACTGCAGCTAATTTTTTTTTTTTTTTTTTTTTGCGCTTGCACGGGCACTTGCTGCTTTTTTGATTAAAACTTTGTTTTTTTTTTTTTTTACTTTTTTTTCTTGGGCTGAGTTACTCAACAGCCTTACTGTACCACCTCTCGACACCTAGGCAACACCAGGTAATCATGTATCTCATATATGAGAATATGCATGTGTGTGTACAGGGTGCTCGATAAATTTGATATATTTTGGAAAGTAACAAAACAACAAAAAAACCCTCATATCTTGATGTATTCTTGAAATTCAAGGTTCATTTCTTAGAGGGTTCTTTGCCGAATGCAGCTCACTTGAAGCTGTCCTGAGCCTTCACTACGGTTGAACTTGAATCACATGACCTTCATAATATCCTTTGAGAAATGCCTAAACACGAATTTGATTTTGGCAATCTGTTCATCTTGGGTGTTTCAGGTAGTACAGTTGGTCTTTTGCAATTGTGCTCCACACTTTATATTCCATCAGGTTGTTTTCAGCTATACTGTCATAGATGTAAGTGAGCTGGGTACAGTCTTAGCCTGAAAGGGAACAGTAGAGTCAATGTATATGGCAGAGTGCGGGAGGAGGGATAGATAGAGACTTGGCCAGAGATAGGTTGATTTGGAAGTCAATTTCTTGAAGTTGTTCAACACATGGCAACATGTAAAACGGACGTTAAACTATTGTTGATGATGATGACGGTTTGCAATAGGCGAATTGGAACATGTGACTAGTGAAGTATTGGACACTATCAGATAGACGCTTCTGTTTTGTTTTTTAATTTCTTTTATATGTTATAATGTAAGGAGTTGTGTTTGAAGGTTATGGCAATGTAATCTTGTAGAAAAATATTATTGGATACAAGACAAGATCAAAAAGAATAAGTGACAATACTTTTTAAAAAATTTCAATAATTTTCAATTATAATTATTTACCAACATAAAGTGCTTAACCAGGATGGTATCGGCGGTGTTATATTCTTTGAATTTTCGCGGTATTCCATTTTTTTTTTTTTTCTTTTTTTTTTTTTTTTTTTTTCGAAAACCATTCGGTGCAGGTGTGTTTATGCTGTGAGCCGGAGGTTATGGGATGTTTGTAGCATTAGATTTGCAGAGAATCTTAAATTATTGTTGAAATATGAGCCAGCATTTATGTTTGATATTAATTTATTGTTGTAATATTTTATTAATAAAAATTATGTGTGTTTCACTTAGATGTAATTCTTATTTATTTAATTATTTATTATAAACATATGCATAATTTCTTTTTTTTTTCTCCCCCTTTTTAAATTGGATGCAAGGGAAGTAACTCGTAACAAAGAAGATAATGTTTACATGGTCCTCAATTTAAAGCCCTCATATTGCTGAGAATTTGTAATTTAAGGATTTGTATTTAAGAACCCATAAAATATACTTTTGAAAACGTATACGGATTTATGATACACTAAATTATTTAAAAGTACAGTAGAACATCGGGATACGGCAGCTCTAGGATATGTTTTTTTTTTTTTTTTCAGATTATGATGTGGAATACAATGTTTTTTTTTTCTGGCCCCTGGTTACGGTACTTGCCCTGCCTTACGGTGTTATTTGATTATATGCATGTGTGATATATACTGTACTGTAATTTGTTACTACCATATATTTTGGCGTAAAAGGCGACCATCAGATAGGACCAGGTACAAAATTGAAGCAAATTTTAATAAATATACGAGGGGCGTGCAATACGTAATGCCCCTGACCCACTTCCCATAGCAATAGAGCCACGAAACTTGGCACAGTTATTAGTCTTTCTCTACATAGAAACCACCCAGAGTTATGCATTTCTCCCATCGTTTGCTGCATCTCTGGAGACCGTTTTTGTAGAACACCCCAGGTTGGTCCTCCAACCACGACGTGACTTCAGAAATCAAGGCTGCATCATCTGGGAAATGCTTTCCTTTCAAGAACAACTTCATGGCTGGGAAGAGGTGAAAGTGAGAGGGTGCAAGGTCAGGAGAGTAGGAAGGATGGGGAAGGATTTCATAACCACACGCCCGTGCTTCTGATATGGTGACATGCGAGTTGTGGACCGGAGCGTTGTCCTGCAGGAGGAGCGTACCATTGCTGATCTTGCCCTGCTTCTTGATTTTGATAGCTTCCTTTAATTTCCTCAAAAGTGAAGCATAATACGCTCCTGTAATTGTGGTACCCTTTGCCAGGAAATCTGTCATCACTACTCCGTCCTGGTCCCAGAAGACAGTGAGCATGACCTTGCCAGCAAATGGCTGCACCCTTGCCTTCTTTGGAGGTGGTGAGTCCAAGTGCTTCCACTGCATTGACTGGGCTTTAGTCTCTGGATCATAGTGATGGACTCAGGTTTCATCTTGTGTAATTAGTCTTTTGAAAAACTTTGACTCATCTTCTTGGCACATCTCCAAATTCATCCTCGACCACTTGACGTGTTCTTGCTTCTGGAATGGTGTGAGCAACCTGGGAATCCATCTGGCAGACACCTTATGGATATGGTCATGAATGATAGTTTCCACAGACCCTGTGCTAATCTTGACATCTTGGGCTATTTGGCGAATAGTAATGTGCCGATCTTCCAAAATGGCAGCCTCAACTTGACGGAGAGATGCCTCATCAATTGCAGAAGGGGGAGGCGACCAGGTCTTGGAGCTGTTTCTACAGACTTCCGGCCATGTTTGAATTCACGATGCCAGCGTTTTACAAGGTCATATGATGGAGCATTATCACCATAAGTTTCTTTCATTTCATCAAGTCTCCTGTGGTGTGCGTCCTTTCAAATAATAAAAAAAAAAAAAACGGATCACTGCTCGACATTCAACAGGCTCCATTTCACACTGGACTCAGTTCAAACACCTGTAAAACAGAAACCACAATAGTTCAGAGCTGTAATTTGGCACATAACCCGTAGAGATATAAATCATTCTTTTTGATTGACTAGCCTTAATTTAAACCTACGTCACTTTCAGTTTGGCGGTGGTCGTAACAGCAAAGACGTCAGGTTTTTTCCCCCGTTCTTTTCTTCCTTCGCGGTATGGGTTCGAGCATGCCTTCTTATACCACCGTTTTTTTTTTTTTTTTTTTTTTATCAACACACACCTCCAAACACCCGGGCAATGCCGCGCACCCATGCTAGTTAAAGGAACAAATGTAAGGTCAACATCATAAACTTTGGAATATAGACTTTTGTCATTCATTCATTATATATATATATATATATATATATATATATATATATATATATATATATATACACACACTTTTAAATCAACTACATTTATTGATTTATCTGTGTCCTTTTCTTTTTCATGTTGCTTTATTTTTTTTGTATGGATCAACTGAAAGTGGCTTAACACGGAATAATTCCTTACTAAGCAGATTTATGCTTTTATATATATATATATATATATATATATATATATATATACTAAGCAAATAACTGTCAGCTGTTTATAAGCATTTTGTTTTTTGGATTTAAATAATCTATGTGAGTGGCAACTATACTTTGAAACTAATGGAGTTTTCGTTTCAGGGACTTCTAATTATAGAGGGCCACCTGGAATAAATTTAAAAAAAAAAAAAAAAAAAAATTTTTTTTTTTTTTTTTTTTTTTTTTTGTTATTAATATAATACTATTTGAAATAAGCATATACTTAATTGATAAATTATGAACAAATGATATAGAGTATATTGATCGTGAAATATCTTTCCACCCATTTAGCATAACGGTTAGGGTTTAGGGTTCAGTCCTTTGTCGAGCAATAACATTCAAAAAATGATATTTGATACTTCCTTGCTGAGCACTCGACATTATAAAGTGACGATCAAGATGAAGTGGAGTAATACATATCTGTTTAGCAGTCAATGGAATGCGAGGCTTCAGATTGTCATATTTTATGGTCAGAATACTCTTTTCATAAAAGCAGAAAATGTCTGTGTAATTAATAAAAAAAAAATTAATATTTTATTGGGGGCTTGTGACTCGTAAAGTGTATGGGAAGAGTGTTATTGAATTTTCTATTTTCAAGGACTTCACTCCACGACGTTCTATACAATTTAAATATTGAGTTTTGGACTGGGATAAATCTCACCTGTCTGTTTAAATGTATATATGTATGTATGTCTGCTTAAAACTTTCGACAGAGGGGATGGATTTTCACGAGATCAGTATCGTTTTGAAGCTTGACCCTTCGGACTATAAATATAAAAAAATTGGCTCAAAACATTAATTCCTTCACCCTGGGCACTTTTCTACAAGGAGGGGGTCTCTTTTATGCCGATATTTTAGAAAGTCGTCCACTCTTTTTGATTGACAAGCCTTAATTTAAACCTTCGTCACTTCTGGTTTGGCGATGGATGCAACGGCAAAGACTTTTTTTTTTTCACATTATTTTCATCCTTCACGGTACAGATTTGAGATTGCCTGCCTACTACCACCTTTTTTTTTTTTTTTTTTTTTTTAATTAAAAAAAAATTTTTTTTTTGTTCCAAACACCCTGGCAACACTGAGCACCCAGGCTAGTTATTTATAAAAGCCTCTCTCAGATTATTTTTCTTTGTCAATTACCATCATTATAATAATGAAAATTTGGTGTGTAACTGAAAGTACATCATTTTTTAAATTCATAATGATCAGTTAATTAATTTAAGCGTGAATCCTATGCATACATACATGATGAATCGGAAAAATCAGAATTTTAAGGTAATTGGTATCTGAATCAGAAAAATGTGTACCTATTTTCCGATGCCAAAAACGATTGCTTTAATTTTATTTTTTATTTTGTTTAAAACAAAATCTTCCTCTGCTGGTAGTAATAATAAAATAATAAATATTTATTGAATTTAAGCTACCAGTAAAACTAAAATCTATAGCTCTTCTTCAACAAATGTGTTTTTACGTTTGAGAAAATATATTCATTTAATACGTGTTTATATAGTAATCAGGAAAAAAAATAATTTTATAGTTAAATTATTTAGAAATTTATACAGAATCGAAGTCAATAATTGTATTGGAATCAGAAAAAATATTAGAATCGTCTCATCACTTTTTATACGTGTGTGTGTATGTAATATATATATATATATATATATATATATAAACTTTTTAACGGTACAAAACTTATATTCGC
Organism: Euprymna scolopes; assembly: GCF_053919585.1. Lineage (NCBI taxonomy): Eukaryota > Metazoa > Mollusca > Cephalopoda > Sepiida > Sepiolidae > Euprymna > Euprymna scolopes. The sequence goes on from NC_136489.1 coordinate 124,631,084, forward strand.
TTGAAAAATAATACACGGAAAAACCCTAGGGACCCCTTTCGCCAACAAACTCATCATGAGTTAATCCTTGATATAACACAAAAATACAATTTTTTACTCGTATATCCTTGAGTATTTGCTCTTTCGTGATACTTTAATTCGTTTTTTGTATTTCTCTGTTATACCAACAATTAACTCCTGATAAGTTTATTGGCGAAAGGGGCCCCTAGGGGTTTTCCGTGAATCACTTTTAAATTGCTCTATTGTAGTATATTGAGCTTTCTGTTATCTCGATAGGTTCTAATATAAGGATAATATTTATCTTTTTAATCATAGTCTATGACAAAATTATTCATACACCAATCAGTTATGAATATTTTTTAATCGATTTCGTAATATCAAATGCCACCTGATTGCAAATTTTTTAAAGAATAAAAAGATGCAAGACTCAATTTTTAGCTTAGATACAAGGCATTCGACAAGCTAATTATTTAAAATCAGAAAGACAGTTATTTTTTATTTATTTTTTGTTTACTTGCCTCCCCACGAGGGCAGAGTTAGACACAAGGTCAGTTTTAAACGTGGGAGGAAGCTAGCTCTCTAAAAAGGAGCACTCTGGTTAGTAACAAAAAAAAAAAAAAAAAAAAGAAATGTATCTGTCGTGAAGGATTTCTCCATTAACAGAGACCAGAAAGTGAGGGAAAAAGTTAAATATAGCATTAGAACAGATACTAAACTTTGAGATATTAAATCCTTTAATCGGGCTAAGCATGAACATGAACCAAAAACGAAACTTAGGCACAAGGCTAACTCAATGGGAAGGGGGGGGGGTCGTTGGTCATCCTTGTCACTCCAGAACTAAACAAAAGTTTCTCTTAGCTAGTATCTGCTTCCACCATAATACCGCATTCACCCTTTCATACTGGGATACGTCTTACTCAGAACCCAATTGTTTAAAACATTTTTTTATTAGCGTGTAAAAACAAAAAAGATAACAATAATTGTACAATAATTCATTTGTGTTGAGAGGCGGGGGAAGAAAAAAATACAAAAGTGGTTAGTAGGACCCTCCCAACCTCGGCTAGTTGAGAGACCGCCCGTCTCACTTCGGTTTGTAAAGGAACCTGAGCTTCTCCGGAGAGCACTACAAAGACAGGTATTTGTACTATAGAAAATGATTTTAAATTGATTCGTGTAAGTAATTTACATAATTATCTCATTGGTGAAGCCTTCTAGACTATTCAGTCAAATATTCGTGATAATTCCAGCAAACATCACGTGTTATATATATATATATATATATATATATATATATATATATATATATATATATATATATATATATAGTTATTCTTATAGTAACATGATCAGCTTGAAATAGAATTAACTCTCACAGTTGGAGAAATAGTTACAACACTATTTTAAAACCGGTTAGCTGTCTCTAGATCGATGGTACAATCCGTTATACAAAACGACCTTTAAGTTTTAATTGTGAGGCGGGGGGGGGGGCGTAGAAGAAAATCTAAATTGTCATGGAGAACTGCATGTGAACTGTGTCACAAGGTTAATATAAACCCAAGAGTTGTCTAGGGAAATCTTGCTAAAAGTTTGAATACAAGAGATGAAAGCGTAAGTACTTGCACGATGCAATGTTTTTCAAGTAGAAATGGGTTGTATGGAGACTGGCGATGAACCCCTCTTTTAAATTTTTAAAAAATTGTTGCTCAATTTATTTAAAAAAAAAAAAAAAAATCGTTTAGGGAAAAAGGAAATTGCTTTTTGGAACAAGTACTATTTTGCAAAATTTATTTTTGCTTTATATAATGAGCTACAGAAAAGTTGTCGCAAGAAAGGTGAATCTTTTACCCTAAAAAAAAAATACAATGCTAATATTAAAACACAGGGGCAGATTGATATTTTGAAGTTGTTTTAGTTCAAGAGGGACTGGCCAGTTAATTGGAACTAGTAGAACCCATGGAAATTTTACGGAATGAGAAATGTATTTGATCAACAAATGTTTTGATAAGCCTGATATTTTTCTGGATAGTGCAAAAAAAAAAAAAAAAAAAAAAAAAAGTTTTGGACAGAAAAATCAATAACTTGCAGCAAATATGAGTTTATTGAAAAGAATGTCCATTGTATTTTAAATTAATAAGTACTGGTAAATACAGAGAAAGTAATATTGTGTTACATAGTTCAATACATGTAATAAAATCACACTGTAAGAAACAATCTTTAATTTACTCCTTCAGACAATGTTCTTTTTTGCCCTATTTCTTTCGAATGTTCCCTTTTGTATGTAACATTTTGTTGACTTTCTTAGATGAAAAACTATTGCACATGAAAATTACTACAAATTCCTTTCTAACACCATTACAACAACGATCATTTATTATTATTATTATTATTATTAATGATATTCAAAAACGAGGCTACATGAGAGGTCACTCTCATATTCTTGTCCAGGGTTGCTAGATTGACCTTTTAAAGACCAAATTTCATGAATTTGGTCTTTCTTGAAGCAGTTTGGCCTTCAAAAATTGTATTTGGTCCTTTTTCAAAGCTTAATGTATAGACTAAGAAAGGCAGAACTAAGCAGAATATTATATAGACAGAATAGTCTGAAGATGATATCAAAATCCTCGATCAAAATCTGCAACTATCAGTTAGTTTTGATCTAGGTTGGTGATTTACTTTCCAGCAAGATAATAATCCCCAAAAACGTCTAAATCAGTAACAGTGTAACTGGAATTGGTGCTGATTTGAATCGTATATAAGATCTTTTTTTTTTTTTTTTTTACAAGGCCCAAAGGCCACTCGAGGATAAGGATTAATAAGTGTATGGTGGTCATCGGGATAACAGTGCAGGGATAACAGTGCAGTGCACTATCTAAAAAAAAAAAAGTATTTGCTTGAATATATTTCTCATTCTGTGGACTTTTCACGGGTCCTACAAATTTGATAAATATTAGGTTGGTGCAAAAATGTTTTTTTTTTTGTGTGTGTGTATGTATATATATATATATATATATATATATATATATATATATATATATATATATATATATACATACATACATACATACATACTATATATATGATGATTAAAGACATTTTTGCGCCAATCTAATAGATAATATTGAATCCAATAAATTTAATTTTGAAAGCGCTTTAGTACATTTTATTTTATCTGGCCTCCAGAAAAGTATCTGAAGAAATTACTCCAAAACTGAGGCAATTTTTAATTTTCGTGTCTAGTACCTCTTTTTAGGGAGATAAATTTTCCCCAACTTAGACTTAATAGGGAGAGAAGTCGATAGAAAGTATAATTACTCTCTCTCCTCCCCTTAATTCTGACTTAGATTTTTGAACCCCGATGGGTGGGTTTTCCTGCCACCATCAATCTTTATGTAACCCCAGTGGCAGGTGCCTCGCTGCCAACAAACGATTAAATAACAACAAAAAGATGTCAACGTTGATATTCGTTTTGAAGCAATGTGTTTTACATAATTATAGGCAACGTTTTTTTTTTTCCGTTTGCATTTGATTTTTAAGTTCCTGTGGTTGCTTTGGAAGATAAAACAAAAGTCATTATCTTTAAGGGCAACCGTAGGTATCGGTTTCAGTTAAAACATCCTTTCGCACATTAGATGTGCGTGTTTTTTTTTTCCAAAGCAATTTGGTTACATAAATGTCAAACATTTTCTTAATTTTATTTAATTTAATCTTTGTATAGTGCTGTCGTGTCTTTCCTAAACTTCTGCTTTCTCGTTGAACCTATTAAGAGATGATGCCCCTTTAACTTTAGACAGTCGATTATTTTTTTTATTTGGAAAAATTCAGCCCCCCCCCCCTAAAAAAAATGTCAACCTGGAGTTGGGCAAAGATAAAAACTACCTCCGTTTAAAAGGATTTCTTTATTGATTGCAAAAAAAAAAAAAGTGTAGTATCAGAACAGATACTACACTTTGCTACAAGGCAAATTCAGTTCAACTGTTTTCTGCAAGTAAGATCCACAGCAGCACCATCGCAACACTTTTTTTCCCATATAAAGTAAACAATAATCCACATTCACCGTGCTTTATATATGTACTAGCATTTCAGCCCGGCGTTGCCTGGGTGTTTGGAGGTGTATGTTGAGCCAAAAACAGCAGTCATTTTTTTTAACTTTAACCCCTAATGTGACTCCTTAACATTTGTTTTGGGCTCAAATCAATTTATTAAGTAAGATCCATGTCCAAGGAACCTATATCTAAGATTTCAAGTGTTTAGACTCAAAATTGGTGGAGGAGTTTGGTAGAGTTCTCAAAGGTTAAATTGTTGAACTTTGACCCCTTAACAACCAAATTTCTGTCCGAAGACCAATCACAAAGATTTTCCCGAATCTCAGTACCCTGTATATCAAATTTTGAGTCCTTAGACTTAAAATTGACAGCGTTATTGCATAGGAAAAAAATGTACACACACAGATGGACGCACAGACATGTTCACTTTTATAGATATGTAAACAAATTTTTTATAATATATCGCTCCAGTTGGAACAAACACATTTTTATGCTCATCTAAAAAAAAAAAAAAATTGGTTTTATTTTCTATACAAGCTTACAATTGTTTCAGCCCTTTACTTTATTTTTATAGGTAGGTAGTACTCTGCGAATGTTTTTGTTTTTAATTTTATACATGTAGGGACATTTATCAGCGCTAAATAAACATAAAAAACAAAATACCGAAAATCACATCACCCTATAGATAGTTTCTCTTGTCGACAGATTGATACATTCAGAATTTTGGAAGTCTTTTTGTTTTCAATTTTATTTTTATTTTTATAGCCTATCAATACGTGCCACATAATACATGATCCAGAATCATTATTATAAATGGTTTCGGAGCTTTTACAGTACAACTATTTCAATAAATGCACTGACCTTTGCTGAGCATATTTTTGTTGCTATTTATAATTGCACGGGCGTAACATTATTCGTTTTTATATTTTCGTATTTCTACTATGGGGTATCATTAAAATACGTATCAATTAAAAAAAAAAAAAAAAAAAAAAAAAGTGAATGCATGGTTGATCAAATGGATACTGTTGCAGACTAAGGAATCGCTTATTCCAAGTTCAAATCTAAGCAGATCTGCTATGTTTTATCCCCTATCCTTATAAAAGATATGAACTCAGCTTTGGGTGAAATATCAATTTGTGTTCTGTTAATTGTATACACTAAATCGTCTACAGATAATTGCTATAATTTGGCAGTGATTAACCAAAAAGTGCTTCTACTTGTCTCCTTACGAGGGCCAAGTTAAGCATAAGGTCGGTTTTTAATTTGGAAAAAATCCAGCTCTCCAAATTAAAAACCGACTTTATGCCTAACTCTGCCCTTGTAAGGAGACAAGATCAAAGTGTAGTATCTGTTCTTCAGATGCTGCACTTCAATTTCTTGTTCTCTGTCAGTGGAGGAGAAATACTTCACGACTGAGACAATTTTTATTTTTGTTCCTTTTCTCCACGTTAAAAAAACGACCCTGGTGTCTAACTCTGTCCCGTGGGGAGGCATTGTAAATAGGAACAAGGGGCCACTCATATTTTTAAAATGTAGAATATAAAGAGTTGTCTATCTTCCAACTAAAATTCTATTTCTTTTTCAGTATAAGTTTAAAACAATATGCAAACAAATTGAATTTAAAAGCTAAAATGATTTGACTGCATTCTGGGCAATGCCTGGTAGATGCAACTCGTTCACCATAATTTGCATTTTATGGTGGGAAAGTTGTCTTTGCTTTTGTTGTACAGTTCTATATAGAGTTTGTGCAACTTGATTGTTTTAAGAGTTAATCAATGAAAATTGAATGATTCCAATGTGAGACATGATGAAAAATACTCCCCCACCCGTTGTATCATTTTTGTTTTTTATTATTAACTAGCCTGGGTGCCCGGCGTTGCCTGGGTGTTTGGAGGTGTGTGTTGAGCAAAAAAAAAAAAAGTTGTTGTAGGCAGGCAGGCTCGAACCCGTGACGTGAAGGTGGAAAAAAAAATGGAGGTGTGTGTAAGGGTGTTGGTTGAGTCAAAAAAAAAAAAAAAAAAAAAAAGAAAATAGTAGTAAGCAGGCCTGAACCTCGTGCCAGAAGAAAAAGAGGTGGAGAGAAAAAAAAGCAAAAAAAAAAGCAAACAAACGCTCTTATCGATGAGCCTATCATAGTTGTCACGTCACGGGCGGTTGGAATAATGCCTTTTACACGACGTCGGTTACACAATCTTGTAATGATTTGCAAAAAATGTTAGTGAAAAAAACCAGTGCCCAGTTGAGGGTGAAAGAATTAATGTTTTTGGCCAATTTTTCGATTTTTGTTGTCCGAAGGGTTGAGCTTCAAAAGGATACCAATCTCGTGAAAATCCGTTACCTCGGTCGAAAGTTTTAAGCAGACATACATACATACATACATGCATTTAAACAGACAGGTGAGATTTATATTATAGACTAGCATGTTACAAACAAACATACATACATACACACAGACGTTTGGCTTTTATATATATAGATGATAGATTTTGATTTGTTTTGTTTAGCCATTTTTATTTATCATTTAATAGTAAAATGTTTTAGATTTTATGCATAAGAGGATAAAAAAAAGTTTGAGTGTAGAGCCTTGAAAATGGTCATCCTCTTTAAAATCGAATCCCCATAAAAATATATCCTCCACTTTATAATAGATACTACTGTGTATTTATTTGTATATATGGTCCATCCCATCGCAAATGTTAGTGAGTATAAAAATAATTGAGTGTTTAGGAGGTAAAAGAAATCAGATAGCAAGTCCAATGACCACCTGCCATCTATAAATATAAAAGCGAAAATGTGTGTATGTGTGTGCACTTTTTCTGTATGTCCGCAAAAAGCTTTTTTTGTTGACCTTCTCGCTTGGCTCGCTCCTTAAAACTTTTTATATCACGTCTAAATCATAATAACTACGACTTAGGAACGGGGGTCGTGGCTATCCTTAATTTGCCCGACTTTTACCAGCTATTTTTGATCGCCGCATCTTCGAAAAGCGAATGATGGGGTGGGGGAAACAGTAACTGGCTGGCAACGCAAAACTAGATTAAACATCACGCCACTTAACTTCCTTGCACCTGTATATTTCACTTTATAAACGTTAACTTAACACGCTTATCAATTCCTCTCCCCTCGTGGCCGCGATGGCTAGGTCTCGGGTTTTTTTTCCATTTCCTTTCCACCTTCGCGTCAAGGCTTCGGGGTTCAATCCTACCTTCCTACTAGAACTTTTTTTTTCTTTTACACCCGGCCAATGCCGGGTACCCCCCGCTAGTCTAAAATAAATTTGGAAAGAACACCTTCACCCTGTTTCCATAGTAATATGTTCTCTTTTTTTATCTGTATATTTTTATCTCTTGATGCATTTAAACATTATTTTAAACATTTCAATTTGAGACGTTTTTATTTATTTATTTTTTTTAATTGACCGATCAATGCCGCCAAGACTAAACTAGTTTCATTCAATAATTACAAGAAACCTTCTCTACCACCTATAGCAATGGTCAACGACTCTTTATCTGAGAGTACATCTTTCAAACTCCTTGGCCTAACGTTCACAGGTAACATGAGTTGGAGCAATTACATTGAAGGCATTGCCAGGGCTGCTGCAAGGAAGGTGGGCTCTCTCTACCGTGCTAGAAAACTATTAACACCCGAAAGTATCCTGTACCTCTATAAGGCTACTATTCGCCCATGTATGGAGTATTGCTGTCATATTTGGGCTGGTGCATCGGCTACTAGTCTCTCGCTCCTTGACAAGGTTCAAAAGAGTCGCAAATCTGATAGGCAAGCCTCTGTCCCATCGATGAAACGTTGCATCCCTCTGCAAGTATTTTAGTTGTGAATGCTCTGACGAACTGCAAGCACTTGTGGCCCCACGATGTGAACACTCTTGACAAACCCGACAGGCTGCTAAATCCCACCCCCACACTGTAGAGATCCCTAGATGTAAAAGATCTTTCTACTCCAGTAGTTTCTTCCCCAGAACCGCTAGACTTTGGAATTCCATTCCAGGTACCTGCTTCCCCAACTGTACTGACGTGCAGAAGTTCAAGTGCAACGTGAACCGACATCTTGCTGCCCAAATCCCTACATAGTACCCCAGTAGCTGTTGCCCCTGGTAGTAGCCCCCTACACCAAAGTGGCAATGTGCCTTGTTTGGAGTGAAAATGTAATAAAAAAAAAAAAAAAAAAACCCCAAAAAACGTTATTTTATGTGAATATTAATATTAATGTAAACACTAGTAGAAGCATTTTTTGCTCTGTTATTTTTTATGGACAATGTTCATTCATAGTATATATAAATTATTATCCGGGGGGAAGATTTCCTAAGCTGAAGTTAAATCTTCGGGAATCTGAATTTCGGATTTTACCTCCGAACTTTGCATACTTTACTGGCTATTATATATTCGTATATACATGCATTATTTATATATTGCTGTAATTTTATATTGAGTGTTAAGTTGTAAATAGTCATTGTTTTGTGATATTCAACGAGATGGCTTGATCCTTGTTGCTGAAGAGGATGGCTTGATCCTTGTTGCTGAAGAGGATGGCTTGATCCTTGTTGCTGAAGAGGATGGCTTGATCCTTGTTGCTGAAGAGGATGGCTTGATCCTTGTTGCTGAAGAGGATGGCTTGATCCTTGTTGCTGAAGAGGATGGCTTGATCCTTGTTGCTGAAGAGGATGGCTTGATCCTTGTTGCTGAAGAGGATGGCTTGATCCTTGTTGCTGAAGAGGATGGCTTGATCCTTGTTGTTCAAGGAGATGGCTTGATCCTTGTTGTTCAAGGAGATGGCTTGATCCTTGTTGTTCAAGGAGATGGCTTGATCCTTGTTGTTCAAGGAGATGGCTTGATCCTTGTTGTTCAAGGAGATGGCTTGATCCTTGTTGTTCAAGGAGATGGCTTGATCCTTGTTGTTCAAGGAGATGGCTTGATCCTTGTTGTTCAAGGAGATGGCTTGATCCTTGTTGTTCAAGGAGATGGCTTGATCCTTGTTGTTCAAGGAGATGGCTTGATCCTTGTTGTTCAAGGAGATGGCTTGATCCTTGTTGTTCAAGGAGATGGCTTGATCCTTGTTGTTCAAGGAGATGGCTTGATCCTTGTTGTTCAAGGAGATGGCTTGATCCTTGTTGTTCAAGGAGATGGCTTGATCCTTGTTGTTCAAGGAGATGGCTTGATCCTTGTTGTTCAAGGAGATGGCTTGATCCTTGTTGTTCAAGGAGATGGCTTGATCCTTGTTGTTCAAGGAGATGGCTTGATCTTTGTTGTTCAAGGAGATGGCTTGATCCTTGTTGTTCAAGGAGATGGCTTGATCCTTGTTGTTCAAGGAGATGGCTTGATCCTTGTTGTTCAAGGAGATGGCTTGATCCTTGTTGTTCAAGGAGATGGCTTGATCCTTGTTGTTCAAGGAGATGGCTTGATCCTTGTTGTTCAAGGAGATGGCTTGATCCTTGTTGTTCAAGGAGATGGCTTGATCCTTGTTGTTCAAGGAGATGGCTTGATCTTTGTTGTTCAAGGAGATGGCTTGATCCTTGTTGTTCAAGGAGATGGCTTGATCCTTGTTGTTCAAGGAGATGGCTTGATCCTTGTTGTTCAAGGAGATGGCTTGATCCTTGTTGTTCAAGGAGATGGCTTGATCCTTGTTGTTCAAGGAGATGGCTTGATCCTTGTTGTTCAAGGAGATGGCTTGATCTTTGTTGTTCAAGGAGATGGCTTGATCTTTGTTGGTCACAGTGGGGGCTTGATCCTTGTTGGTCAGAACAGTGGCTTGATCCTTGTTGGTTACAGCGGTGGCTTGAGTCTACATTTTTTAACCCATATTAACTTATTAATTTTAAGCTGGTTGCTCATGATTTTCCCTAGATTTGTACTCTATTAAAGGAATTGTGCAATGCAGTTCATATTTTATGAAATAATCAAACCAAGATGATATTTGTAGGGGTGGAAGTAAGGCAGCGTTTATAGCAAAAAAAAAAAAAAAAAAAAAAAAAAAACTATTGATTGATAACAGTTCCAATGACTAATATTCAATCTTGTCAAGACTTTAGGTGCAATTTAATCTGTTTTGATCCAATCTTTCCTTCCTTTTATACGTTCTTGTGGTAATCTGGAATAATCTACTTAATTATCTGAATACTTTAATCAGTCACACTAGTAGGGGTTCGCATTCCCTACCTACAATATCTGAAAGTACCCCCAACCCGGTTTAAAGATTACACATTATAAATGCGTTAGTGTTTTTTTTTTATTTTTTTTTATTTTAATCTCCTCCAAATCGGGCATTTAACAAATTTCAATGAAATTTTCTGCGTTTATTCAATAATTTATATTTTTCTAAAGAATTAGAAGAATGTCCGTACCAGTTAAAATTAATTCCTTCAACCTCCATTTTGCCCTCTTTACATAAAGAAAAATGTAAACTAAATATAACCCACATTACCCACCCTTACACCCAGCAGCTGTGTTCTAAAATTGATAATGATCAGTTAATTACTTTAGAAATGGACCCTGTACATACAAATATGTAAACATATACACTTATCTTAGTTTACAAAGATAGTTATAAGGTTTCAAATTTCACATAGATGGGATTTTTCAAAGAGTGGAAGCTTGCGCCAAATTTATCACCACACAATGAGAAAGGCCCAGCCTATAAAATCAACTGTAGATTCTTTTAGAAGATAGGTGCGCGTTCAAGATAAAACGCAATGGAACACAATTTATCCGTGATACTTGACTTTTGTATGTTTAACTTTAATTCAAGTGATTATATAAAAACAATATAAAATGAGCAGTTGGTTCTTTGATAAGACAGAGGCGCATTTTAAAATGAATGTTTCTGCTTAGAATTGAACCATGATACTTGACTTTTTCATTTTAAACTTCAAGTGAAGCCATTATTTACAGATAATTTTATAAAATCAACAGTTTCTCTACAGTGCAATATACCAATATCGATGACAGAAGTTTGGAAGGATGGAAAATTTGTTGGTCCTCATTCAATCCCGGACAACGTCGAGTCTCCCTGCTAGTACAGCATATTTCTCCAATCCCGGACTTAATCTATTATGGTCATGAAGGAGTGTTATATCAATCCACAACTTTTCTTCTCTTTCCTTCACGAGTCACATAGCATTATGATCTGTGGTGATATTCCCTTTCGTTTATAATGGACTCTTCCAATCTTTCTATGCTTTCCTTTCTTCATTTATCTTCGACTATTAATAAACGGAGAGAGATAAAAAAGAAAGAGGGATTTTGTGTGATTAAAATACCTAGGAACAAGAACATTACTCAGTCGTGAGACTACCTACCGTCACCTGACAACGTAAGGATGAGCCAAAGTTTAATCTTAGCCTTATTTCTCCATATTGTATGAAGTATTCCTAGATCTCTCTGCTAGTTTTAGGTATGGTTTAAGCATTATAATGACATATTCCTTTTGTTTGCTATTTATTTGCTTTTAATTTATTTTTATAAACGAATCGCTTCTCTCCTGAAACATTGAGGGGATTAGTAATGATGGTTGTACATTGAAATCGGAATTGATTATTTAAGAGAACGTCTCGGCAAAAATTTAACGTTAGACTTGAAGATAGCAATGTTATAATGAGCCGAAGAAACAGCTGTGATACGGTGTTCCACAGTCGGACAGTTCTAGGAAAGAAACTTTGTTCATGGAAGTTTTGCTTAGTTGTAGGTAGACAAAGAGAAAGGGAAATTATTAAGTGATGACAGCAATGTGAATGTTTTACAAAGGATTGGGGGGTAATAAAATGAAGCGCAGTCGAGCACCTGTCATGGAAATAACGATAGTGCAAAGAAAGACTAGCAACGTCTCTTCTGTGAAAAAGAGGTGGGAGAGAGGATAAAAGGATAAATGAATGTCGGGTGGATGGTGAGACAAAACAATGATTGGTGATGATTGGGTAGAATTTGATTGTTTACGACGGCTCAACAAAAATTTGTTCACATTAGACTTGAAAATGACAATGTAGTCACTTGGGAAGCAGCCCTATGGTATTGTGTTCCACATATGGGTAGTTCTAGGAAAGAGGCTTTGCTCATGGAAGTTTCAGTAAATATTAAGGACAGAAAGAGAAAGGAAAAAATATTGACAGTGGTTGTTGTTAGACGAGTTTTTCCTGTGAGTGTTTTACAGATGGAGGACCATAGATTGAAGCTCAGTCGAGTATCTGTCATGAAAATAATGATAGAGTAGAAAAAGACTAGCAACGTCTCTTCTGTGAGAAAGTGGTAGTAGTTGAAGTAGAGGACATTGCCCACTAGATTTCAAAGTCGGTTTTGTACTCTGTCAAGGCAGACAAGGATGTTCTGGGCAGCACTTCCACAGATGAGGCTACAGTACTCCATGTTAGGACCTATTTGGTATTTTTTTTGTACAGATAGAGGATTGCATCAGGAGCAAGATATTTTCTGGAGTGTCAGAATGATCCAACCTTTGTATTAAGTCTGTATGTAACATAGCACGGATGCAAATACATGCAAAATGACGTCACTGGTAGGTAAAAATGAATACTTTAAGGAGATCACGATCACGTGAGGGACATTACAGCAGTAATAAGAGAATGAGGAAATAAATATTGTCAGACAACAAAAAAAGCGAGTTGAAGTTCTTTTCCATTTATTGTCTACTTTGCAACTGAGACTACAACGTGTTGGTTCCCGGACTACGTTACATATATTTGGCCTATCCATTAGCCGTTTTTGACTACAGAGCTGCCTTAGACAGATTGTTATTTTTGTTCTTGATTGGGTTTCTTGATGAAAGAATGTTAAGATCGTTCCAGGACCAGAAAATGCCAAATGAATTTTTTTTTTTTTTGTTCATGTTGGACAAAGCAAGATCTGCCTAAGAGAAGAAAGTTTTGCAATATCATGTGACAACTGAGGCACGCACCTTATGAATGCACGCTTTATAAATTGCCCGAAACACTTTAATTGAAATAGTTGCAAAAGTGATCACAATTAACACAAAACAAAAATGAATGCAACAGGTGTTAACAAATAACTGGCATTTTGTTTTGGAAAAATAATTATTAATTAAAACAATATTTTAGCCGCTAGTTGTAAACTTATGCATTTTTGTTTACTTTTTCTTTCTGCGTGTTTTTAGTGACGATGTGTAACAATAATTATAAAAAAAAGTGAAACCGGTTTAATTTTAGGTCAACTTAAATAACAAGCAAATTAAATAACAAACAAATTAAGGTCTATTATTCATGCATTCTGTAGATTTCAACTAAACAACGAAGGTTGTAATGATTTTAGATATTAAGAATTAACACTAGTGCAAATAACTTTTCTCTCTTTTCCTTTTTTTTCCTCTTTTCCTCTTCCCTCTCTTTTCCTCTTCCCTCTCTTTTCCTCTTCCCACTCTTTTCCTCTCTTTTCCTCTTTCCTCTCTTTTCCTTTTCCTCCTCTTTCTCCTTCACTTTCCTCTCTTTTCCTCTTTCCTCCTCTTTCTCCTCCACTTTCCTCTCTTTCCTCCACTTTCCTCTCTTTCCTCCACTTTCCTCTTTCCTCTCTTTCCTCCACTTTCCTCTTTCCTCTCTTTCCTCACCTTTCCTCTCTTTCCTCACCTTTCCTCTCTTTCCTCCTCTTTCCTCCACTTTCCTCTCTTTCCTCCACTTTCCTCCTCTCTTTCCTCCACTTTCCTCCTCTCTTTCCTCCACTTTCCTCCTCTCTTTCCTCCACTTTCCTCCTCTCTTTCCTCCACTTTCCTCCTCTCTTTCCTCCACTTTCCTCCTCTCTTTCCTCTCTTTCCTCCACTTTCCTCTCTTTCCTCCACTTTCCTCTCTTTCCTCCACTTTCCTCCACTTTCCTCTCTTTCCTCCACTTTCCTCCCTTTCCTCCACTTTCCTCTCTTTCCTCCACTTTCCTCCACTTTCCTCTCTTTCCTCCACTTTCCTCCACTTTCCTCTCTTTCCTCCACTTTCCTCTTTCCTCCACTTTCCTCCACTTTCCTCTCTTTCCTCCACTTTCCTCTCTTTCCTCCACTTTCCTCTCTTTCCTCCACTTTCCTCTCTTTCCTCCACTTTCCTCTTTCCTCCACTTTCCTCCACTTTCCTCTCTTTCCTCCACTTTCCTCTCTTTCCTCCACTTTCCTCTCTTTCCTCCACTTTCCTCTCTTTCCTCCACTTTCCTCTCTTTCCTCACCTTTCCTCTCTTTCCTCACCTTTCCTCACCTTTCCTCTCTTTCCTCACCTTCCTCTCTTTCCTCCACTTTCCTCTTTCCTCTCTTTCCTCCACTTTCTTGTCTTTCCTCTTTCCTCTCTTTCCTCTTTCCTCTCTTTCATCCGCTTTCCTCTCTTTCATCCGCTTTCCTCCGCTTTCCTCCTCTTTCCTCCACTTTCCTCCACTTTCCTCTCTTTCTTCCACTTTCCTCCACTTTCCTCTCTTTCCTCCACTTTCCTCTCTTTCCTCCACTTTCCTCTCTTTCCTCCACTTTCCTCTCTTTCCTCCACTTTCCTCTCTTTCCTCCACTTTCCTCTCTTTCCTCTTTCCCTCTCTTTTCCTCTTTCTTCCCTCTCTTTTCCCTCTCTTTTTCTCTTTCCCTCTTTTCCTCCTCTCTTTTCCTCCTCTCTTTTCCTCTCTTTTCCTCTTTTTCCTCCTCTCTTTCCTCTCTTCATGAAGCTACTTGATTCAAAGAGTTTAACAAAAATGTGACTCGTGTGTGTGTGTTTTATATAAAGAGAGAGCAATAAAGATATACTGGATTTTTAAGATTTGCATAATTAGGTTTCCTTTCTTTTGTCTATATGCCTGACAAAATTGAAAATAAAACAGTTTACCTTTTGCAGGGTAAGTCGACTAAAACATTACTCTTGCTGTTACTTTTGCGCATGGGCAAAATTAAACATTCATAGCTCAAACTCCCTTAATTTTTAACCTTTTGTATCCATCTGTCGGTAATATTTTATAAAAGCTTTTTTTTTTTTTTTTTACATAGGCATAACCACTTATCAAGGCCAGAGACCACTCGAGGATAAGGGTTAAGAGTGTACAGTAGACAATTGGACAATATAGTTATCGTTAGTAATGGAAATTCAGTAAATTTGTTAACTTAAGTGGAACGGCTCATCAAGAACTTGTTTATTGAGACTATATATAAATAAAAGAAACATTTTTTTCCTGTGATGTTGAAAAATACGGATTTCTGAAGTTTAGAAAAAGGTTACAAAAAAAAAAGTAAATTTGCTTTTATCTTTACAAAATTGCATTTTTGTTTTTCTCATGACTTTCCGCGTTTACTTAAAATCTGTTGTCTGTTTATTGCACCACTTATTCTTTACCTATGACCTTTTCACTGGAGTTTAAATCTCAATTGTTCCTCTTTTCTGTAAGTAACCTTTTTATATATTTTAATCGTGATTGAGCAAGAAAGTCGACCTTTTATTTTGGCATGCTCTTCTTTTGATTTCCCAAGTTATTTGCCCTTTCTTCAAAACTAGAAGCAAAAATTTCACCTGTTTTCCAAACTAATTAGTTGTGTATCCACTGTAAAAGAGGAATAAAGAACGCAAGAGTTGTATGCACAGTCTGTCAAGTTCAAAGTAGCTGAGCAGCGGCTTGGTTCCCACCAGTTTTGACAAATAATAAACAGAACAGAAACATGTGCTCTATCCTAACTATCATCAATGAACCGGAGGTAATCTCATCAGCATCAGACAAAGCCAAACTCTTTACCAAGAATTTTGTAGCTAATTCTACCCTATGCGATCAAGGCTACCCCCCCCCCCGTACTTCCTCCTGTATCTGAAAACATGCTATGTTACATACAAATATCTGTGCATGATGTTGCCAAGCTAATCAAAAACCTGGATTCCAATAAAACAACTGGCTCTGATGACATTTCAATTATAGTGTTAAAAAAGCTTCAGCCAGAACTGGCTCCCATACTTACAAAGCTGTTTAAGCATTGTCTTAAGGAGAATTGCTTCCCAACACCATGGAAAACCTCATCAGTATGCACCGTATTTAAGAATTCAGGTGATCGGTCATCTCCCTCTCAGTACAGACCAACAAGTCTCTTGTGCATCATGAGTAAGTTGCTGGAATCTGTGTTAAATAGAGAAGTAGTCAACCACCTCAGCAGAAATTACCTTCTTAGTGACATGCAATATGGTTTCCGTTCTGCTAGATCTACAGCAGATGTGCTAACAGTTATATCTCATAGGATTAGCGAATCTCTTGATGGAGGCTTCCTTTCTAGGGAAATTGCTCTTGCCATATCAAAGGTCTACTCCACAATTATTAAATCATTTCTCTCTGATAGGTTCATAAGAGTAGTGGTTGATGAGCAGAAATCAGAAGCTCAGAGTATTAATGCTGGAGTCTCTCAGGGGGTCCATCCTGGGCACAACTCTCTTCCTGATCTACATCAATGATCTCCCAAATCACATCCTAAGATCATTCGTAGACATTTTTGCTGACGACACTAATATCTATGGCAACACTTCAAAGGCTGTAAAATGATTAAGTTCTCGCTGATTCTCTCTCCTCTGATCTTGAAACGTGGTACAATGGGGATAAGTGGTTGGTTAATTTTAATGCATCTTAAACCAAGCTTCTATCTTTATATCATCAACACTCTGCTCCCTGTCTGACATAAATTGAAATGAATCGCTCTTGTCTAATGGATGCTCCATGTTTTGACAAACTTTTCGGTCTGACCTTTACTCCTAATCTGAAATGGAACACATCAAATCTGTTGGCAAGGTCACTAGAAAAGTGGTGTTATCATTCTACCGCTCCAGTATATATCTCACTGCTGATGCAATCCTCTACCTATATAAGAGCCAGGTACCTCCAAGGATGGAGTACTGTTGCCACATCTGAGCAGGAGCTACTAGAAGCACTTATCTTGCTTTGATTGTTCAAAATAGACTTCGTAGCCTAGTGGGGAATGCTCTTTCTCTTCTCTGCAACCTCAAGAGATGTTGCGAGCTTGTCTCTGCTTTATCGTTATTTTCATGACAAGTGCTTGTCTAAGCTCCAATCTATGGTCCCCCCTCGCCAAACTTTCACAAAAAACACTTGTTTAGCTGAAACTGCTATTAATAATTGCCTCTACTCTTTATCTGTGCCTAAATCTAAACCTAGATTCCATGAACAAAGCTTCTTTCTTAGAACTGCACATCTGTGGAACTCTGTTGCATTTCTCTGCTTTCCAGCTGACTACAATCTGATTGTCTTCAAGTGCAACGTAAACAAGTGAGCCGTCCCCTTAAGTCTGGGGTGCGCACACTTTTCAGTACAAGGGCTACATTAAAACAATTCAAATTTTACTGGGCCACATAGTATATTGTCCAATATGATTGATATCTAAAATAGACAAAATAAAAGGATTTCAAAGAAAAAATGCAATTAATTTTCATTTATTAGCATTTTAAAGTACTGCTGCCGGTACCTACAGAATAGCCATTTTGTCCATCTTGTACTTCTCTGCCATAAAAAAGAGCAAGGAAAGAAAGAGAAAGAGAGCAAGTGAGAAGAAGAATTCAACATTTAGTACTTGGAAGGCTGCTTGAATTCCTTTGGTGGGCTGCATGCAGCCCGCGGGCCTTAGCTTGCCCACTCCTGCCTTAAGTAATCCAATTTACCAAATTTCCACGACTAATGATTACTACGATATTGTCCCATTGACTTCCGTACACTTATTAATCTTTATCCTAGAGTGGCTTCGGGACTTGATAAGTGGTGACTCCTTTCTAGAAAAAAAAAAAGCATGAGTCTTTTTTTTAGCAATATGTTTTTCTTTAATGAACGAAATTTTAAAGCTTTCTAAAATTAAAATTTAAAAATTTTTCTAATGGAATTTAATTACATAATTTCAAAAACTGGATCCATGATCGTTGCGTGCCTGTATAAATGGTAACTATAACGGCCAAGAAACGCTGATCAACTAGAGTTTTGGTCACACTTGTTAGAAATTGGGACTAAAAGTTGGACTTGTTCCATAATGAAGAATCTGACAGCTTCTGGCAAATTCACAAAACTCTCTACAAAACCTCGGTTTTTATCTTGAGTAATTTAAAAATAAAAGGTGAAGGTGACTTTGAAATGATTTGGTCTCAAAAACAAAATCAAGAATATGATTTGAGTGGGTTTTCATTTTTATTTACACTGTTTAAAATTTGGGTGACAACGTTTCATCTCTATTTGTATATAGTTTGATTTGTTTGTTTTTGAATTTTTGAGATAATGATTATTTGTTTTATTTGGATTCTTTGGACTACTGTTCTCATCTTGAGTGTTATTTTCGCAACATTTCGGTCGATGGAATCTCCAACCGTCTTCAGATATATTTTGGTAAACTTGAGAATCTCTACAGAATTTCAAACAGAACCCTATATTTGATCAATGGGGGTATCATGCCCTTGATCAGTCACCCATGACTGGGTAGAACTCTTAAGTAATTCGCTATTGTATTATTCCATCGACCGGAATGTTGTAAAAAGAACACTCAAGATAAAAACAATAGTCTGAAGAATCCAATAATAAGGTATGTTTCTACCCCTCTCTCTTTCTCTCTCTCTATATATATTCCAGGTTATAATTCAGAGGTAAAACCGCTAATGAATATAACGAGATTTCTATAAGAGTGCTCTATACAAAGTAGAGCAAAATGTTTGTTTTTACATAAACATTTAGGTATCTGTAGTGATACCTAAATGTTATGTAAAAACAAATAAAAAATGATATATATATATAATATGCATCAAGTGTGCTTGAAAACCAAATTCCAACGCAATATTATGAAAATAAAAAAATATTTTACGTGTTTGAAATTTATAATTTAAATATATTTCGAAGTCAAACTCCATCCTCAGTATTTTGTTTTTTCTTTTTTCTTTCTTGCCATGTTTATCACTGACTTTTCTTTCTCCAACTTTACAACATGGCGAGAAAGAAGAAAAGAAACAAATAAAATACTGAGGATGGAGTTTGACTCTGAAAAATATATAAATTATAAATTTCAAACAAAGTAAAATATTTATTTTCATAATATTGCGTTGTAATTTGGCTTTCAAGCGCACTTAATCTGTATCTTATTTTATTCAAATCAAATTAACGCTTCTATAATGGAACTCACACCCCCTGACATTGTTTGTATGGAACAATCAATACCAAACTATTGTAAATTTTTAGTTTACAAACATGAAACTTGATATATAGGTGATTTGGACCTGTGAAATAAATTCGATTTAAGTTTTTTTTTTTCTGGTAAAAATGACTACTAAGGAATTAAATTGAAAAATTGGAACTTAAAATATATTTCTATGTATGCGCAAATATACATTTATGTTTAACTGAGTTATTTTTTAAAGTTTTGATATCCATCTGGAGAACTAAATGTTTTGGTTTCGATTGCAGCTGATGGTACCTAAGTTATATTTTTTTAACTTTTGGAGTCACTACTATATATTGGGTACAATATAATAATCAATAGAGTATTGGGTCTATAATAATAAACAAAAAATCTTCATGAATTAAAATATATTAAAGCGTATCTTATGACCCTGCAATGCATGGCAACCTATTAGTGTTTATATATTTGTATGTTTAAGATTCAGTCTTAAACTAAGCCAACAAAAATCATAAATTTTGGAACACGCTTTCTAACCATCAGGCGGGATAATCTAAGTTAAATTTAATTTAATGTGCTGAGGGATAGAAACCACTTGGGAAAAAATCAGATACTTTCGAGTTTTATGAATTTTTAACACTAGAAATTGGACATCAATTAATAAATGTTGCCCAAGTTTCAGTTGAAGTATTTTAAAAGGTTTATAAGAGTCATAATCTGGTCACAAGCTAATTTAAATATTTAAAATTTCAATTAAATTTGATCGTTGCTATCTTTCTTAGTCTCTTTCTGTTTTTATCTATATCTTTTTCTCTGATTCTCTTTCCCGCTGTGTCTCCTTCTCACTGTGTGCCTCCCTCTGTTTCCATCTCTCTTGCTCTCTCTGTTTCTTTCTCTGTGTTTTTCCTCTCTCTCTCTCCTCTCTATTTCTGTCTCACTATGTCTCGCTTTGTGTGTCTACCTCTCTCTCTGTGTCTACCTCTCTCTCTCTCTCTGTGTCTACCTCTCTCTCTCTCTCTCTCTGTGTCTACCTCTCTCTCTCTCTCTGTGTCTACCTCTCTCTCTCTCTCTGTGTCTACCTCTCTCTCTCTCTCTCTCTGTCTACCTCTCTCTCTCTCTCTGTCTACCTCTCTCTCTCTCTCTGTGTCTACCTCTCTCTCTCTGTGTCTACCTCTCTCTCTCTCTCTGTCTACCTCTCTCTCTCTCTCTGTCTACCTCTCTCTCTCTCTCTCTCTCTCTGTCTACCTCTCTCTCTCTCTCTCTGTGTCTACCTCTCTCTCTCTCTCTCTCTGTCTACCTCTCTCTCTCTCTCTCTCTGTGTCTACCTCTCTCTCTCTCTCTGTCTACCTCTCTCTCTCTCTGTGTCTACCTCTCTCTCTCTCTGTGTCTACCTCTCTCTCTCTCTGTGTCTACCTCTCTCTCTCTCTCTCTGTGTCTACCTCTCTCTCTCTCTCTCTGTGTCTACCTCTCTCTCTCTGTGTCTACCTCTCTCTCTCTGTGTCTACCTCTCTCTCTCTGTGTCTACCTCTCTCTCTCTCTCTCTGTCTACCTCTCTCTCTCTCTCTCTGTCTACCTCTCTCTCTCTCTCTGTCTACCTCTCTCTCTCTCTCTGTGTCTACCTCTCTCTCTCTCTCTGTGTCTACCTCTCTCTCTCTCTCTGTGTCTACCTCTCTCTCTCTCTCTGTGTCTACCTCTCTCTCTCTCTCTGTGTCTACCTCTCTCTCTCTCTCTGTGTCTACCTCTCTCTCTCTCTCTCTGTGTCTACCTCTCTCTTTCTCTCTCTGTGTCTACCTCTCTCTTTCTCTCTCTGTGTCTACCTCTCTCTCTCTCTCTGTGTCTACCTCTCTCTCTCTCTGTGTCTACCTCTCTCTCTCTCTGTCTACCTCTCTCTCTCTCTCTCTGTCTACCTCTCTCTCTCTCTGTCTACCTCTCTCTCTCTCTGTCTACCTCTCTCTCTCTCTCTGTCTACCTCTCTCTCTCTCTGTCTACCTCTCTCTCTCTGTGTCTACCTCTCTCTCTCTGTGTCTACCCCTCTCTCTCTGTGTCTACCTCTCTCTCTCTCTCTCTGTCTACCTCTCTCTCTCTCTCTCTGTCTACCTCTCTCTCTCTCTCTGTCTACCTCTCTCTCTCTCTCTCTCTCTGTGTCTACCTCTCTCTCTCTCTCTCTCTGTGTCTACCTCTCTCTCTCTCTCTGTGTCTACCTCTCTCTCTCTCTCTCTCTGTGTCTACCTCTCTCTCTCTCTCTCTGTGTCTACCTCTCTCTCTCTCTCTGTCTACCTCTCTCTCTGTCTACCTCTCTCTCTCTCTGTGTCTACCTCTCTCTCTCTCTCTGTCTACCTCTCTGTCTACCTCTCTCTCTCTCTCTGTCTACCTCTCTCTCTCTCTCTGTCTACCTCTCTCTCTCTCTCTGTCTACCTCTCTCTCCCTCTCTCTCTCCCTCTCTCTCTCCCTCTCTCTCTCCCTCTCTCTCTCCCTCTCTCTCTCTCTGTCTACCTCTCTGTCTCTCTCTGTCTACCTTTCTCTGTCTCTCTCTGTCTACCTCTCTCTGTCTACCTCTCTCTGTCTACCTTTCTCTGTCTACCTTTCTCTGTCTACCTTTCTCTGTCTACCTTTCTCTGTCTACCTTTCTCTGTCTCTCTCTCTACCTTTCTCTCTCTCTCTCTCTCTCACTGTGTGTGTGTCTCTCTCTCTCTTTCTGTAAATTGTCATCTTAATTAGTTAGAATTTTAGTTTAAAAAAAATTGGAGTATTTTCTGTTTTATCTGCCTCGCGTTCCTGTCCCACAATCCCAACTCTTTTTCTCTTTAAAACTCATGATTTTGCATATTCAATCCTACTACATATCGATTCATACAACTGCTGTTGCAAAACCAGCAGATAATGGCATTGGATTCACACATGGTTTTAAGGGGGCCACATTATTGTCTCTATTCAGGGGTTGCCTAGTGGTACTCCACAATACCACTAGAATTTGTAGATGTGTAAGAGAAAGTAAATGATGTGAAATCTTTTCTAAGGCAGATTTTTTAACTAATCTTTGCTCTTTTTAAATATTGCCTTTCTGCTAAAATCAGATTTTTAGTCACATATACAAGCTAACCTATCTCTGACTAGGTCTTTATTTATCCCTCTTTTCCTGTCATCTATTTTTATCACTTCCTTCAGTGTTTCCCTTGGCCTTCCTATGTGAACAGGACCTGCTACTTCAATTATTCTGCATCAACTAACCCAAGAACTGTCATCCATTTTTTTTTAATGTAACCATACCATTGAAGTCTGCTCTTTTGCACACATCCTCTATCCATATTTAATCTTCCTCTGAGCTCATCAGAATAAAACATTTAACAAAACATTTTCTTTATATATTTTTAATTTAATAAAGCTTTTTTTTTCTTATGAAATTTAAATATATTGAAACAATTTTACTAAGTTTTTAGCAAAAATCTATAGTTTTCAATGTTTTTTTTTTTTTGTTAAGACATGTTGAAATGAATAATTACAGAAACAATCTATTAGTTTTGCAAACCTGATCGAAATCTGATCTAATTTCTACTTCTTGCTAATTGCATTGCAATCTTATGGAGTCAAAGTGATCATTAAAATGTTGCAGGAATAAAATGGTGACAAGGATGAGGGAAGAGTGGTATGGAGTTGGAATGAAAGGAAATTAAATATTATTGAATATTGGTCACGAAGCAAGTTGGACGTAACAATTTTTTTATATTTTGGGAAACATTTGTTTTTGTTTAGTAAATCAATCGAATGATTATATTTTGGTTTAGCCATTTTTAAAATGAAAAAAAAAAAAAACATTTTTGCAGCATATCTGTCCTTTTCTGATTATTTAATACTATATGTAGTCACTTTGATAAAAGTTCTTTTATGCTTCAAATGCTTTATGTCTTGAAATATTTATCCATGCTGTTTGGTTTGATTGTTTTGTAAAGGAAAATTGTTTTTATTTTTGGCTTTGCAGAGCATAATAAAGTTTTTCAAAGAGAGAAAACAAACAAAAAAAACCCTAGCATCAATGTTTGGTGCATTTAAATCAAGAAGCTGATATCTTTAGACAGCCTGATATTGTAGCATCACTTATCGCTTTTGGTTGGTTGGTTTATATATTTAACCAGCATATCGACCATCGTTGGGTCATTTAATGCTGAAGATCATTTTGATTTGATTCGTTTGTCTCAAAGTATTTGCTTACTTTTTAATGGAGACAAGGTTATCTGTTTTAATTGAAAGTGTTTTGGAACGCTTTGATGTTATTTTTTTTGGTATAGTTTGATCTCTCTCAAAAATGAATGTTTTCTGTGCAGGTGTTTTTAAAAATGTCTTTCATATTGTTTGCTTTTAGGTGGCTTTTTTCTTGTGGTAGTGTAGGCTCCACATTCCACAAAGATATGTTTTATTGTGCAGGTCTTCTGACATGTTAGGCATTGTGGTGGTTGCACTTGCCTGAGTATGTAGGAGTGAGTAAGGTTTGTGTGGCCAATGTGTGTTCTGGCTATAACCATTTGTTCTTGATTTTTGTGGGGAGGTCCCCATTCTCCCAAGGTGGCTTTAATCTGGAAGAGCTTGTTGTCTGTGTTATTATTCCAGTGCTGTTGCCATTTTGCATAAAACAGTTTATTGGTTTTGTATTTTAATTCTGTAAGGAATATTGATGGTTTCAGAGTTTAGGTTTAAAGCTGATTTGGCTGCTAAGTCTGCTCTTTCAATACCTTTCACTCCGATATGACTTGGAATCCAGCACATGATTACCTCTTAATGGGTAGTCATTGAGTTTAATCAGTTCAATAGTTTGGTGATTAGTGGGTTCTCGAGCTTTATATTGTTCAATGATAGAACATTGAGCAAATCTGAAAAAATTATAAACTTCTTGCGTTTGTTTTTTGTTAGGATGTTGAGAGCAAGTTTGATAGCACAGACTTCTGCAGTGAAAATGGAGCTTTCAGTTGGTAGTGCCTTCTGGTGAGTTGTTCCATTCAGAACAGCAGCACATGCTGTCCTATTGTGGTCCCTAGAGCCATCTGTGTAGATGCGCAGATGATCGGGGTAGTTTAGAAGTATGACATGGAATTTTTCTAGTTAGGTGTTCGGATGGGTTTTTGCTTTGGGTAGTTTATTTAATTTGAAGATCACTTTGGTTTTTTTTTTGAGTATCCAAGGTGGGATTTCAGACAGTATGTTCATGGATATTTGGGTTGTTATCTCTGATTCTTATAATATTGTTTTCATTTGTAGGCTGAATGGTTTTATAGCTTTTTCTTTTGCTTCACTGTATCTTGGATGGAATGTGACATTGTATGCAGGATTGTTTGGACACGATTTTAGGCTCTTGATATCTGCTGGTATTTCATAGACTTTCCACGCGGGATATCCCGAGGAGAATGAGAGAAGGATGGCAAATAGTGGAGTTTTTTATTGATTTTATTGATTAGGTAACGCAAAGTTTTTTCATTATGTCTAAAAAAAAAATGTGTTGCCTTCTCAGACCTGCAGTGACCAAGTTACCGAAATCATTACAGAAACATTAAAATTCCAAAATTGTTATCCATAATAAAAGAAAAAGTCGATAAAATTGACAAATAAGGTGATTCCCTATACACCGCTTTTGGTTACCACGTGACCACTTACATCTTTCTCTTCTCTTCTCTCTCTCTCACTTTCTCTTCTCTCTCTCTCTCTCTCACTTTCTCTTCTCTCTCTCTCTCTCTCACTTTCTCTTCTCTCTCTCTCTCTCACTTTCTCTCTCTCTCTCTCTCTTTCTCTCTCTCTCTCTCTCTCTCACTTTCTCTTCTCTCTCTCTCTCTCTCTCACTTTCTCTTCTCTCTCTCTCTCTCTCACTTTCTCTTCTCTCTCTCTCTCTCTCACTTTCTCTTCTCTCTCTCTCTCTCTCTCTCTCTCTCACCTTCTCTTCTCTCTCTCTCTCTCTCACTTTCTCTTCTCTCTCTCTCTCTCTCACCTTCTCTTCTCTCTCTCTCTCTCTCACTTTCTCTTCTCTCTCTCTCTCTCACTTTCTCTTCTCTCTCTCTCTCTCACTTTCTCTTCTCTCTCTCTCTCTCACTTTCTCTTCTCTCTCTCTCACTTTCTCTTCTCTCTCTCTCCCTCACTTTCTCTTCTCTCTCTCTCTCTCTCACTTTCTCTTCTCTCTCTCTCTCTCACTTTCTCTTCTCTCTCTCTCTCTCACTTTCTCTTCTCTCTCTCTCTCTCACTTTCTCTTCTCTCTCTCTCTCTCACTTTCTCTTCTCTCTCTCTCTCTCACTTTCTCTTCTCTCTCTCTCTCTCACTTTCTCTTCTCTCTCTCTCTCTCACTTTCTCTTCTCTCTCTCTCTCTCACTTTCTCTTCTCTCTCTCTCTCTCACTTTCTCTTCTCTCTCTCTCTCTCACTTTCTCTTCTCTCTCTCTCTCTCACTTTCTCTTCTCTCTCTCTCTCACTTTCTCTTCTCTCTCTCTCTCTCACTTTCTCTTCTCTCTCTCTCTCTCACTTTCTCTTCTCTCTCTCTCTCTCTCTCACTTTCTCTTCTCTCTCTCTCTCTCTCTCACTTTCTCTTCTCTCTCTCTCTCTCTCACTTTCTCTTCTCTCTCTCTCTCTCTCTCTCTCTCTCTCTCTCTCTCTCTCTCTCTCTTCTCTCTCTCTCTCTCTCTCTCTCTCACTTTCTCTTCTCTCTCTCTCTCTCTCTCTCTCTCACTTTCTCTTCTCTCTCTCTCTCTCTCTCTCACTTTCTCTATCACCCTCTTTCTATCTATGTGTTGCTGATTGTTTTTATATGCATTTCTATGTGATCCTTCCAGACTGAGGGCTTGTCAGCCTGTAATCAAAGCTCCTTATTTATGCTTTCGAAATGACTAACTCGAGACAAAACTGATAGAAGACATTAGATATTTATAGAACTTTATCTTCTTTTAAAGTCACTGAAAAACATAGTGCTCCTTCAGCCTTTGACAGACTATGGATACCCACGAAGGGGTGCCTGTGTATGAATTTTATTTTTGTGGCAGGAGGTGCATAATCACCAACCACACCTCTCCTTAGTCGACATTGTTTAATACCAGTGGCCAGTAAAGTGTGTACAGGACGACTGAAAACAAATGCGAGATAAGCAGAGAGCTCATACAGTGCCTAGAATTCCCAAATGGTCACCCATCTGGTACTAACCAGGCTGGCTTGACGTTGCTTAACTTTGGTGATCTGACGAGAACTGGTGTCAACGCGATTATGCCGTATATAGAGAAAGACATAATCACCGTTTAATCACATATTGTTAGCCCATTTAATTTACACATTCAAATGACTTTTTTCTATCACTCACTCACTCACTCACAGAGCCATGTGACATAACATCCACTAGATATTATATCCCTACAGTTTAATTTTATGCCAGATTTGTGAGTTTACCTCTACTTACTTGACGGCTATTACACTTCCGGTTATTCTTGGAGCACTTGTCAACTCAGCCATAACGAAAATACCCACAAGTGGACCTACCCATTCAACATTTCATATATGTGGCCACAGAAATCCTTGCAAAAAAAAAAAATGTTAGCAAATTTATTTTGATATGATAACTCGATTAGCTACATAATTATGACCGTTCAAAGTTTGTTGGAAATTAGAAAATTTGCCGTATTGTATGCAAATTTTCACACTGTACAATTAAAAATGCAGTATTTAAATGATTAAAGAAAATTGTCTTGTACTATAATGAACATTAATCATAATAGAAGCAATAATCAGTAGATCAAACTGACCTAAGCAGCCGGGGTTCTCCGGGAGGGTTATTATTTTTTAGAACTTTTTATATACCCTCTAGATTGTAATATCTACGATTTGCAAAAGGACCTTGTGTAGATTTATTTTGATCGGCTTTTATGAAAGTCGCGCTATTCTGTTCTGTCACGTATTTGTTTGGCTTTTTAGTATAAATAAGGTGAAACTAATTGAAATGAAGTTGGTTCCTTGGCTTTCCTACCAGGGACGTCCAGAAAGCAATCAGCTTTGATCAATGCAGTGAAAACCCATCATATCAGACAATTGCTATTCATTTGGACACTCCCCTTTTATCAAGAGCTAGTTTTCCCCGAACATCTTGGGGAAAGAAAACCAGAAAAACTGCCTCTCTCAGCCAAAGTTAAGTATGGGATTTCATTTTCCCTATGGCATGATGTTTGACCTCATTAAATTTACGCACCTGTCACATAACTTTTTAATTGTTTAATTTCATCCGTTCTCACGTCTATTTCCTACAATTGTTTATATACCCACTAGATTATAATATCTACGATTTGCGAAGAGACATCGTGTCTAGATTTATTTTGATTGACTTTTATAAAATTGATGCTATTCCATTCTGTCGTCTGTTTGTTCGGCTTTTTTTAGTATAAAGTGAAACTAATGGAGCGAAGTCAATTTCTCTGCTTCCGCGCCGGGGGGACGTCCAGAAAGCAATTGATATTCATTTAGCACTCCCCTTTTTTATGAGGAGCTAGTCCCTCCCCCTCCCAACATCTTGGTGGAAACAAAACACTGCCTTGCAGCCAAAGTTAAGTGCGTGATTCCATTTCCCCTATGGCATGATGTTTGACCTCATTAAATTAACACATCTGTCACATAACTTTCTAATTGTTTAATTTCAACCATTTCAACACATCTCTGCCTTCTTAGCGTCATGGTAAGATGTCAGGCTGTTTTTTTTTCGCTTTCGCCTCAAGGCTTTGGGTTCGAACCTACTTGCCTACCAAAACTTTGTTTTTTATTCTTTTACACCTACAAACACCCGAGCAACGCCAGGCACCCCCGCTAGTCTTATATATATAAAAAGCAAAATGTTTGTATGTGTGTTTATATGTCTCGCAAAAACCTTTGACAGAGGTGATGGATCCTGACGAGATTGGTATCATTTTGAAGCTCGACCCAGTGGACGACAAATATCGAAAAATTGGCCAAAAACATTAATTCCTTTATCCTAAATTTGGCAGTTTTTTACAAGGATGGGTCGCTTTTTTTTGCTGATATTTGAGCAAGTCACCTTCCCCGTTGGATTGACTTAGCATAATTTCAATGCTCTTGACTTCCAGTCACGCGATGAAGACATCGGCAAAGACGTTACTTTTTTTTTTCTCCTACTTCACGTTACGGGTTCGAGCTTGCCTGCTTCCTACCACTTTTTTTTTTCTTTCTTTCTCCACCCAAACTGCCTACTGTTGTTTTGAATCTGCCCCTCCCCCTCTCCCCAGGTTCCTCACTCGACCCAGGCAACGCCGGAGAACCCCGCTACAACACCAATTTTTTTTTTTTATAAACATCTTTTAATTTCCCCACCCCGGATTCCTTACTACACCGCTTCCACACACCTGGGCAACGCCGGATACCCCTGCTAGTATATATATATATATATATATATATATATACTAGCATGGGTGCCTGGCATTGCCCGGGTGAGCAAAAAAAAAAAAAAAAAAGGTCAATTTTTTAACTTTGACCCCTATGATGACCTAACATTTATTGTTTTGGGCTCAAATCAAGTTAAGTTAGACCCATGTCCAAGGAACCTATATCTAAAATTTCAAGTGTTTGGACCCAAAATTGTTAGGAGTTTGGTAGAGTTCTCAAAGGTCAAATTGTTGAACTTTGACCCCTTAATCGCCAAATTTCTGGCCGAAAACCGATCACATCGATTTTCCCAAATCTCAGTACGCTGTATATAAAATTTCGAATCTGTAGATTTAAAATTGACAGTTATTGCGTAGGAAATGTATACAGATAGATAGATAGACTAAACAAAAATATATACGTATACATAAATATATATGGAAACAATATTTTGTGTCCTGTAAGCTTTTTAAGCTAATATTATGCAAGTATAAATCATGTAGAATATCTGCATGAATATAATTATACGTAATAGTTGACTAAAGATGATCATTCCATAAGAAAACCGAAAAAAACTAATAGGGAATTAATTAAAATTAATGTTTAAAAGAATATGCAAATTAGCTAGATCTTTTGCAGATGAATTCAATTCCATGACCCATATATAACAAAATTATTTTCTTTTTAAATAAATAGAAAAGAGGGTTTTTAATATGAATATCAATGCACACAAAACAAACAGGAATTTATAGGAGTATAGAAGATAGATAGATTAATAAAATAGACGATTTTTCCTGTCTAGAAAACGTTTTATAGCAATGCAAACACAAATGCCAATTTTTATATGGTGACACTACCGACCAATACCTGATGCATGATTTGCGAATATTATCAGTTTATTTTTACAATATCATAAATTAGAATAGAATTTCCTAAGAGACTCAGTCTCCCAAACAAGTCATATTTACATGTGGCAACTGGATATCTACTCAGTAATTATGTTCTCTCAATCTCTCATAATTAATATCAATAGTAGCATTCTACTTATGATTATATATATATATACTAGCATGGGTGCTCGGCGTTGCCTGGGTGTTTGGAGGTGCATACTGAGCAAAAAAAAAAAAGAAAAAACGTCATTTTTTTTTAATTTGACCCCTATTATGACCCCGTAACATTTATTGTTTTCTGCTCAAATCAAGTTATTAAGTTAGATCCATGATCAAGGAACATATATCTTCCCTGAGCAAAAAAAAAAACAAACAAAAAAAAAAGGTCAATTTTTTTTTAACTTTGACCCCTATTATGACCCCTTAAAATTCGTTTTGGGCTCAAATCGGGTTATTAAGTTAGATATATGTCCAAGGAATCTATATCTAAAATTTCAAGTGTGTAGACCCAAAAATTGTCGGAGGAGTTTGGTAGAGTTCTCAAAGGTCAAATCGTTGAACTTTGACCCTTTAACAGCCAAATTTCTGGCCGAAAACCGATAACATAGGTTTTCCCAAATCTCAGTACCTTGTATATCAAATTTCGAGTCTGTAGACTGAAAATTAACAGAGTTAATGCGAAGGAAAATGTACACACAGACACGTTCACTTTTATAGATATATAGAGAGATATGAAACTATTTATTTGAAAATTATTTGTTTCATATTTTGACCTAGTCTTGCTTACTTTATAATAAAATTTTTCCAAATAATATTCTGCAGCCGAGATCTGTTTAGTATGCCATATAATGTCTTGTGGCGAAAGCCATAATTATCTATTAAATGATTGAAAACCTGATTTTTGGAGTGATTAGCACTGACATATATTGTCTTTTGGTGTATCCTGATGGAATAATGTTGTAACATATACTTACGTTCTTATAATCAGATGTTCTATTAGTGCAAATTGATAGTCCTTTCTTTCTTGTTCTAATATTACTCGTCGACCCATTCTCTCGGTGATGATGGCATTTTTCCAAACGGTAATGTTACGAAACAAAAATAGGTTTCTTTAAAATCAACATGATTTTATTGCCAAATATTATCTGGGTGAAGGCACCGAGTTTTACCTATATCACCATTCAAAATAAGTCTTTCTTTCTTCTCTTTATTTCTAGCAATTCTCTACTAGCGGGACCTGTGGAAATTCCACAGAAGACTCATTCATATGTAATATATTGATGTTGGTATTCTGTAGACGTTCAGTGGAAATGGAGACGCTCTGATATTATTGTACCTATTTACTATGCCTCCCCACGGGACAGAGTTAGACACCAGGGTCGTTTTTAAATGTGAAGAAAAGGTACAAAAATAAAAAATTGTCTCAGTCGTGAAGGACTGATCCTCCACTGAAAGAGAACAAGAAATGGAAGTGTAGCATTTGAAGAACAGATACTACACTTTGATCTTGACCAAAAGGCCAAGTTGAGATATTATGATATTATTGTAGCTTTTTTGTTAAAACTGCGAAAGTATTTATCTAAGCTAGCACGAATGCCTGACAAAGCCCGGTCGTAAAGTATGCTTAAATATGATATTTTAATTCTTGCAGATTTCGTATATATTATTATAGAGTTAAAGTTCTATCGATTTTTATATATTATAAAGTTGCGACTTAAAAATAAAAAATATATATCCATATGACTTGGGTGCATTAGCTTGAATTGAAACTGAAATAAAAATTTATGAAAATATAAGCCATAATCGAAATTGAAACCAAAACTCATGAAGAATTCTTAGTAAAATTATTTATGACAAGAAATGGAAGTACATAACAATTAAACGACCCGGATGTAAGCATGACACAGAAAATAACACATGCTATCGTATTAATATATAGATTATATGAAAGGAAAGTTGTCTTTGGGTTCAGCTAAAAGTTAGAAACTACACAAAACTCACTCATAAAACTGATATATTCTTTCTTGACATTGCCTTTAGTAAAATATATGAACATTTAAAAAAATTTTCTTTTTAGTTTGTATGTGGACTACTGTTCTCATCTTGAATATTATTCTCACCATGTTTAGGTTTAAGGCTCTTAAAAATCATACAAGATTTGTTTGCAAGGACCCGTGGCATAACGGATAAAATGCTAGGTAAAAATTCAATTCCAAGTGATACTCTGCTAGAAGTTTATTCTGGTTCAATTGAAGAGAACCATTATTTACAAATAATTTTATAAAGTCAACAGTAGATTCTCTACAGTGCAATGTAGACTGCAATATATTGTGGACTGTCATTGCGAGGAGGCATATAAAGCTTCCACCCTGTACACTGTGGGAGGGGGTCACAAAAATAAAAATGGGTAATTTCATCAATTTCGATGAGAATAACAGTATCGGAGGGTGGAACATTTGTTGATCCTCATTCAATCTAGAACATTGTCAGGTCTCCCTGCAGGGTGTCCAAAAAGTCACTGAAGGGGGTTGAATTTAGATTCATTATTTTTGATATCTTTCTGTAAAAAAAAAAAATGCCAAATTCAAACATTCTTTTTTATGAAAAATAATGTCTTTTAAATGTTGCTCATTTTCAGCTTCGCATATTTGTGCTCTTTCCAAAACATTATTCAAGACAGATTGCAGAATCTCTGGATTGCAATTTAACTCCTTTATTTCGTTCTTGATATTTTCCTTCAATTCTTGCAGGGTTTGAGGTTTGTTAGCATAGACTCTTTTTTTAAGATATCCCCACAAGAAAAAGTCGGGGCTAATCAAGTCTGGGGAACGTGGTGGCCATTTGACATTGCCCTAGCACGAGATAATGTTGTTGCCAAACAATTGACCTTTGATTTTGGTAAAACAATTTGACAACTTGCATACGTTGTTCAATGCTATACTTATCTTCTTTTTTTTTTTTCATTAAATTTGTATTAATTTTGTTTTGATTAAATCTAGTGGCGAGAGTTCTGGCTTTTCACTATTTAGCAAGTGGTATGTTGAATTGATACTGCTGCATATTGTGAATCAGAGGTATCTCAGCGTTCACTTGGCTTTGGCTTGAACATGTCGTCAATAGCTGGATTATGCTGAGCAACAGTTTGGTTTTAGTTGCTGTCTGACGTCGTAACACGCTGATCAGCCAATCACAAGTTGACACGCTGAATTACAATGAGGTGGCCGTGTGCGCGTGCCTAGCAGACACCTTTTGGATAAATATTGGAAGAGGGAAAATAAAAAAAAAAACATTAGTCATACGCAAATCATGGACAGTACCAATATAATGAATCTTTAAAACCTTCTCCAATTTAAAAAAAAAAAAAAATTCAGTCCTTTTTACAAAAAATACTATTAAAAAAATACTTGGGGAAAAAAAAACAGTTGTTTCCAGTTTTCCTTAACAAAACAAAAAACTTTAAAACACACACACAAAAAAAATAATAAAATATATTTAAAAAAAAAAATTCTTTTTGTATTTGAACCTTTTTTTTTTTTTTTTTTTTTAAATTTCCTTAGAATTATTTGACCCCCCCCCCAAAAAAAAATAATTTTTGCTTCCAACCTTTTCTTGATAGCTAATCATTTTATTTTCATTTTTTTTTTTTTTTTTAATAATAATAAAACAAAAATTATGATAGGCCGATTTTGGTTTCTACGTTTTACATTTATTCATTTTGCTATTTTCTTTTACTTAACGTTATGATTTTATCAGTGATGCTTGGCAATATCCTGCGGTTGACGTCATGTTGTAGCCAAAGCCGAGCAAACACTGAGATACACCTCGTTGACAATATGCACCAGTACCGTTGAATTAAATACCGACTCAAACTGAGAACCTCGGTGTGCCAAGTTCGAATCCAGTCTGTTCCATAGCACTACTTTATTTATGGATGTGATCAACCTTCATGCGGTCCTTCTTGTAAGTACCTCGTTCTAGAAAGAGTCTTGGGAACCCATTGCGAATTTGAATATTTGTTTGAAATCCTATATAATAGCTATGTTTTTAAATGCAGTTAAGATACGCGCATAATTCTGAACAGTTTTTATGTAATTTGTTTAATTGGGGCAGTTGGGTGTACTGTCATATTTTTCATTGATGTCGGTGATTGTTTAGCCTCGGGGAAATTGAAAGGTAAACAGTTTTAAAGTAGGCCGGCTGCTCCTACCTTTTTGATGATTATAATCTGTAATATCCGATTTTCTTAGTCTATCGTTTGTTGTTGTTGTTGTGTGTGTGTGTATAATTATCAGTGTTTATATCATAAAGTAGATCTCGTAGATTCTCTGAAGTCGGTCATCTGCGATGAAGTAGTTTTACTGCAGGTTTCGAGTTTCAAATCATTAGATCCGCTCCACTAGCAATCCTCAAATAAAAAATGCTTCCTCTCTGAATGCAACGTCATGCTACACACTAAGTAAATATTGCATATTAAATAGCCTGACAGAAAAACAGATTGATGAAATGGACACTCACCATTAACCAATGAAAATCGTTCTAGCAATCTCACTTTTTGTGTTCTTTATTTATTTATTTTTTATTTATTTTGATTGTATATTTTACAGTAATGGGAATGTGTACTGCAGTGCATGCTGGGTAATTTTAGATTTCTATAACTATTTGTGAATTATAAATAGTCGTTTGTTAACCTCGTAAGTAACTGTTAAAAAACAAAATCTTTCCTGTAAAATAATTATTTATGCCTGACTTTTAATGCTGTGTTTACCTGAAAGCTATTCTCAAACGTACTGAGTTTCGAATCATCAAACCTGCTCCATTAGCAGCCAAGGCATTTATCTAATAAAAATTGTTACATCTTCAAATGTGACGTCATGCTACGCACCAAATATGCATTGCATACTAAATGGCCTGAGAGAAAAGCTGACTACACACATGTAATGAATAGACAAAAATAATTCATACATGTTAAAAATTTCTGCTTCCTTTTGCCAACGTTTGGTACTTAGTCATACAAAGCGGCAGTAAAAAGTTTGATATATCCGTATTTAATACTAATTGACACTTTTTTGCGTTTGATATAAATATCTATTATTAATATTACTATTTAAGAATGACACTGTCTAAAGGATTGTTAGAATTCTCGGTTTCAGCGAAGCCATATTATAGGTTAATATTAAGGCAGACTTCATCAGCCTCAAAATTGCTGAAAATCTATTGACTTGAGTGATTGTCTAATTCGCCAGTGAGGGGAAATATTATCTTGCCTGGATCGACCAGGACCCTCTGATAGCAGTCCATGGTAATAAGGATGCTTTTTTTTTTTTTTTTTTTTTTTTTTTTTTTCCATTTCAGTACATGTGACATAGATACTCAGCAATCCCACTTATATTTTTACTTTTTTTTTATTTTTTTATTTTTTTTTTTATACAGCAATGTGAATGAATACGGAAGTGCATGCTGGGTAATTTGCCCCCCCCCCCCCGACAAAGGAGGATTGGACCTAGTAAATTGCTTCCATTCATTTATTCACACTTTTCTCAATAACCATGCCTTGGATTTTCTTTTTTTTTTTTTTTAAATTTTGCACAAACATTAGTCATGGTAAAAGTAAATTTTTGCCAGAACGGATTTTCTAGGAAAACTCTGGTTGTCACCCTAGCGGGCATTATAGGGGTAAAATTGCACCCAAATCGTTCGTCCGTTTGTTTGTTCACACTTTTCCCAGTAACAGCACCTTGGATTTTTTTTTTTTTTTTTTTTTTTTTTTTTAAATTTTGCATAAACATTAGTCATGGTGAAAATAAAGTGTTCACTCATAGAGTGGACTCCTGATACTCAGGTTGTTTTAATTAAAAGTTCTTTTAATAATATATCTATTGTAATACTTATGTCCCTTAAGTAAGGTCATTTGGGAACAACAGTTGCATCTTTGAGTATTGTCAAGAATCACACCGACAATTAATATACTTTGGGTATATAAAATGTTTTTAGAAAAGGAAGAAAAAAAAAAATATATATATAATATATATATATATATATAGAGAGAGAGAGAGAGAGAGAGAGACAAGCATCTAAAAATGTGAATGAATAAAACATTGAGAAAATATAAGAGTCACTAGTTAGCAAATGCTAAGTAAAACATGAATGGTTTTGTGAATGAACAATTGTAAAAAACGAAATTTTGTTATAAAACAGTTTTATACAAGAAATAAAGTTATTTGCAATCATTTATGGAAACGTGTTTGAAGAAATTTTAGTTAGTCACGAGTAGGTCAATGCGAATGTATGTGTAAGTAATATATGTATGCGAGTATTTGGCAGCGTGGCATTGTTATTTAATCATCATTTGAACAATTTATGTCTCGTATATCTTGTCAAGAAAAAAAAAAATCACCTAAATAAGAATCAAGAGTAAATAATGGTTGCACACAATTGATAGAATTCTTTTTTCCTATTTTTATCGATTTTAAAATTTGCTTGTTGCAGTTGCATACAAATCTTTGCTGTTTAAAATTTTTATTTTTTGTTCTTGAACTATTTTTATTACGTTAATTTCATAGGTGTGATTACGATCATATTGTAGTTTAATGAATGAACAATTGTACAAAACAGAATTTTGTTATAAAACAGTTTTATATAAGAAATAAAGTTATTTGTAATCATTTATGGAAACGTGTTTGAAGAATGTTTAGTTAGTCACGAGTAGGTCAATACGGATGTATGTGTAAGTAATATATGTATGCGAGTATTTGGCAGCGTGGCATTGTGTGTGTGTTTTTTTTTTATTTTTTATTACATTTTCACCCCAAACAAGGCACATTGCCACTTTAATGTAGGGGGCTACTATCAGGGGAAACATCTACTGGGGTACTATGTAGGGATTAGGGCAGCGAGATGTTGGTTCACGTTGCACTTGAACTTATGCATGTCAGTACAGTTGGGGAAGCAGTGACCTGGAATGGAATTCCAAAGTCTAGCAGTTCTGGGGAAGAAACTACTGGAGTAGAAAGATCTTTTACATCTAGGGATCTCTACAGTGTGGGGTGGGATTTTGCAGCTTGTCGGGTCTGTCGAGGGTGTTCACGTCGTGGGGGCACAAGTGCTTGCAGTTCTTCAGAGCATTCACCATTATAATACTTGTAGAACAGGCAGAGGGATGCAACGTTTCGACGATGGGACAGAGGCTGAAGTTTAGATGCCAGTTTAGGGCCTATCAGATTTGCGACTCTCTTTTGAACCCTGTCAAGGAGCGAGAGACTAGTAGCCGATGCACCGGCCCAAATATGACAGCAATACTCCATACATGGGCGAATAGTGGCCTTATAGAGGTACAGGATACTTTCGGGTGTTAGAAGTTTTCTAGCACGGTAGAGAGAGCCCACCTTCCTCGCAGCGGCCCTGGCAATGCCCTCGATGTAATTGTTCCAACTCATGTTTCCTGTGAACGTTAGGCCAAGGAGCTTGAAAGACGTACTCTCAGATAAAGAGTTGTTGGCCATTGCTATAGGTGGTAGAGAAGGTTTCTTGTAATTATTGAATGAAACCAGTTTTGTCTTGGTGGCATTGAACGTTACTATCCATTTTTGTCCCCATTCTACTACTGATTGGAGGTCATCCTCTAGTGTTTCTGCCATTACTTTAGATATATGTTCATTTGTTTTCCTGTCATGCCTGCTATAGAGTGTAGTGTCATCAGCATATATACCCATCTCAGAGGCAATTTTGTCGGGGAGGTCATTTATGAATATCAGGAACAGCAGAGGACCAAGGATAGATCCCTGGGGCACTCCCGCATTTATATCATATTGTTTAGATGTACGACCGTCGAGGTGTGTGTGTGTGTGTGTGTGTAAGATGAAAAGGTTGGTATGTGAATTATTGAGTCCTTTCCTTTGCAGAGAAAATGAAATCACAGCGCAAATTTTGTAACAGAAAAGTTGCTGAAATAAAAAGTACAGACGACTTCCTTTCGTAAATCGGACATATCATAATCTAGGGAGTATATAAAAAGCTCTAAGAAACAATTACCCCCTCCCCCCAAGCATTTGGCGACATACGAAAAAATGCACACACACATTTTCGCTTTTATATTATAAACTAGCGAGGTGCCCAGTGTTACCCGGGTGTTTGGAGGTGTAAAAGAAAAGAAGTTTTGGTAGGCAGGTAGGCTCGAACCAGAAGCCTTGAGGTGAAGGCGGGAAAGAAAGTCTGATAACTTACCATGATGCTACAGGGGCAGAGAAGTGAGAGTGGCTGAAATTAAATGTTGAAAAACGAACGTCTGGTTTTCTAGATCACACATCACGCAATAGAGAATTGAAATCATTCAGCGCCACTTAAGCTTTATGCTTTCTGCGTATTTCTTTGTTTCCCCAAGATGTTTGAGAAAACCAGCTCCCCACAAAAAGGGGAGTGTCCAAATAAATAGCAATTGTCTGATATGACCGGGGGGGGGAGGTTTCTTCCTCATTGATCAAACCTCATTGCTTCTGGACGTGCTTAAAACACACTTCACTTTCGATTTTTAGTTTTGCTTGTATACGGAAAAGCCAAACAAACAGGTGGAGAGCGATTAATAGCGCGAAAATAGCCTGTAAAAGTCTCTCAAATAAAGGATAGTGACGACCTCCTCTTGTAAATCGGAGATATTACAATCTAGGAAGTATATAAAAAGCTCTAAGAAATAGTAACTTTTCCAAGCGCCCCCCCCCCCCCGGAAAAAGCTTTTGCCGGACATGCAAAAAAAATTGCACGCACACACACACGCAAGCACAGATTTTCGTTTTTATATTGTACACTAGCAAAGGTACCCGACATTGCCTGGGTGTTTATAGGTGTGTGTGTGTTGGGGGAGTGAAAAAAAATGTTTTGGCAGGTAGGTAGGATCGAGCCTTGAGGCGAACGTGGAAAATAAAGTGTGAAAAAAACCTGACACGTTACCCGCTCGACCAGCGAGGGAGAGTAACAAAAATGTTTGAATTTATTTAAGCATTAAAAAATGAGGTCAAATATCACGCCATAGAAATCGTACAGTTAACGTTTTGGGGGGTTTGTTTACGCTAATCGATAGTTGTGCGTATTTAATAAGGTCAAATAGAAATACTGCAGTTAAGTTTTACTGTGAGGCAGTTTTTTGGGGTTTGTTTCCCCCAAGATGTTGGGGAAGAAAAACCAGCTCCCTATAAAAAGGGGATTGTCCAAATTGAATAGCAATTGTTTGATATAAGGGCTTTCCCCTACATTGATCAAAAGCTGATTGCTTTCTGGAGGTTCCGGGCATAAGACTGAGAACCACACCTTCAC
Organism: Euprymna scolopes; assembly: GCF_053919585.1. Lineage (NCBI taxonomy): Eukaryota > Metazoa > Mollusca > Cephalopoda > Sepiida > Sepiolidae > Euprymna > Euprymna scolopes. Next base: position 124,669,804 of record NC_136489.1, read on the forward strand.
TTCAGATTAGTTTTGCTTTTATATGAAAAAGCCGAACACACACGAGGCCAGCCGAAATAGCTCGAATTTTGCAAAATTCGATGTAAATAAATCTAGACTCGACGTGCGTTCGCAAATCGTACATATTACGATCTAGGGGGTATATAAACGGTTGTAAGAAATAGTACCCCCCCTCCCCCGAGAAGCCCAGCAAAAAAGCCTTTGCTGGACATACATAAAATATGCACACACATTTTGCCTTTTATATATATATATATATATAGTTTAGCAGGGTTACCTGGCGTTGCCTGGGAAGGTAGAGAGCAACATGGATAACAAAATTGTGAAAAAAAAAAAAATAAAATAGTAAAAAAAATCACTTGAACATTCGTGATTTTTTTTCTTTTTGACTAGTATGAATAACAGGAAAAAATATTGTCGATTTTATATATTTTTTTACTTATATATTTTTTTACTTATATATTTTTTTACTTATATATTTTTTTACTTATATATTTGGTGTTATATAACGTTACCATTGTTGCACTGTTTGACATCATAATACAATTGACACTTCATTCTTTACAAAACTAAAAAAGGTTTCTTTCTCTTTCTCTTCTGTCCGACTGCACTACTGTTCTGAGTTTTGTTTGTATGGCCTAAACGTAACCCTAACCCTATGAGTCACAACTGCTATCATTATTTTACTTTGATTTCATTTGAAAATTCATCAACTGTAACATTCTTCTTGCATAACTGAAATGATTTTTGTGTGTTATTTGGATTGTTTGGACCAGAGGTCTCCAACCTACGCCCCCCTTTCCCCCCCCCACTCCAGGCCAGATCCGGCCTGCCAAAGTCTATATTCCGGCTCGTGAAGTTTTTACCAAAGACAAAAAAAAATATTCAGGAAATATTTTAAAAATAGAAATGTGTAAAAATAGTGTCATGTTTTTTTTCTTTTTTTCTTTTTTTGTTCCGAAAATAATTTTTAAAAATTCAGGTTTTGGAGAACCAGTTTTACTCAAAAGCAGATCTAAAGAGTATAAAACACGTTCAGATATTTTTTTTTTTTTAGCCTGCGTTGCTCTAAAAGTGATCAATCTGACCCCCTGTTCGAAAAGTTTGGAGACCCCTGGTTGGGACTATTGTTCTCCTCTTGGTTGTTTTTCTCACAACGTTTCGGCTGATGTAACCCCCGGCAGTCTTCGGGTGTGCATATATCCACGGTCTTATTAATGAATGGTGGAAAATGTTTTTGTTTTTTTTCTATTTTAACAAATATAATCATTAGAATTCAAAGCGTAAATAGCGTTTTGACCGATGTAACCTCCGATTCGTACTTACACACAAAACTGAGACACTATTTCCGTTTTCAATTTTAACGACTGTTTGTTTGAAAAACGAAAAAACAAAACAAACAAAAAAACAAACGTTTTCCACCGTCCATTGATAACATCTAGTGTGAATGTATGCATCTGAAGACTGTTGGCGGTTACATCAGCCGAAACGTTGTCAGAAAAACAACCAAGATAAGAATAATAGTCCAAATAATTCAGAAATATTTATCAATCTTCATCTCAAAACTATACAAACATCATACTTCAATTAAACAGATATTTTTTTTGGGGGGGGGGGGATGTCTACACTCGTCAGATACATTTTGTAAAATCTGTCAATGATTTAGTCATTTTACGCAATAAAAGAAAGCATTCCAAATTCATAATTATTTAAACCGATTTATATCCAAGTTTCCAACTTGATACATCCAAATACAAATCAGGCAAGTCAAACTCGGACACCCGGGATGGGGAGGGGGGGGTCATGTAGCTCTATTTGTGTTACGAATTACAGGAATATAGAAGAGTATAAAGACAAAACCAACGGTTGCAAATGACTAAAGTCGTTTAATAAAAGTGTTCAACGACAATATGATGGTAATCACACCTATGAAAGTAACGTAATAAAAATAGTTCAAGAACAGAAAATAAAAATTTTAAACAGCAAAGATTTGTATGCAACTGCAACAAGCAAATTTTTAAATCAATAAAAATAGGAAAATAGAATTCTATCAATTGTGTGCAACCATTATTTACTCTTGATTCTTATTTAGATGATTTTTTTTTCTTGACAAGATATACGAGACATAAATTGTTCAAATGATGATTAAATAACAATGCCACCCTGCCAAATACTCGCATACATATTACTTACACATACATTCGCATTGACCTACTCGTGACTAACTAAAATTTCTTCAAACACGTTTCCATAAATGATTGCAAATAACTTTTTATTTCTTGTATAAAACTGTTTTATAACAAAATTTCGTTTTTTTACAATTGTTCATTCACAAAACCATTCATGTTTTACTTAGCATTTGCTAACTAGTGACTCTTATATTTTCTCAATGTTTTATTTATTCACATTTTTAGAAGCATGTGTGTATATATATATATATATATATATATATATATATATATATATATATATATTTTTTTTTTTTCTTCCTTTTCTAAAAAGATTATTTTATATACCCAAAGTATATTAATTGTCGGTGTGATTCTTGACAATACTCAAAGATGCAACTGTTGTTCGTTGTTCGCAAATGACCTTACCAAGGTAAGGGACATAAGTATTACCATAGATATATTATAAAAAGAACTTTTAATTAAAACAACCTGAGTATCAGGAGTCCACTCTATGAGTGGACACTTTATTTTCACCATGACTAATGTTTATGCAAAATTAAAAAAAAAAAAAAAAAAAATCCAAGGTGCTGTTACTGAGAAAAGTGTGAACAAACAAACGGACGGACGAACGATTTGGGTGTAATTTTACCCTAACCCTAACCCGATGCCCGTATGTATCCTTTATTTTAATGTCCGGATTTGCAGTGTTTCTTACCTTCATTAAAGAATTAACATGCCGATTGTTTAAGCGTCCTGAATCAGGGTTCTAGACTGTTTGCTTTTTAGAATTACTTTCAAAAAGAAAAATGATCTTTATATACCGCAACTATGACCAATATTCGTTCGACTTTGATTTCATTCAAATATTCATCAACTGTGACATTGTCCTTAATGTGTTTGTATAGTTTATGAATTCGTGAATAACCCAAAAATTTCATCTGCTACAATTAGAATTTCGATTCTGATCTTTCGAAATAAAGTTGTCCGCCGGGCCAATAACTTTTTGACTTGTAAGCCGTTTTAGTTTTAGAAGAGATATATTGCCTGGAACAAAATGATAATATCAATCCAGAGAAGCTTTGAATTGTGAAAGCTTGCTAACGAAGAATAATTTCCTCATTTTATAGCCAATCTTTAGAAGTGTGGAATTGTAAAAATTTGCAGACCAACAAAATTTCTTGCCGCGTGGACACGAAAAAAAATTATGTGCAGAAATTCTAAAAGGTCCACTATGTTTTATGGAGTGATTCCGATTTCTCAATAGCAGAGTGCGGTTCTATTTAATGAGTCATTTTCTATCACTCCTATCTATAACTATAACCTTCCAATTTCTTTGTAATCATACCCTCATTGTAGCAAAAATACTGCAGCAGATGTATGATATGAAAAGAAATTGGAATCTTTGGAAGATTTCCATCAATCCAGTAATCTATAATATAAATCTCACCTGTCTGTTTAAATGTATGTATGTATGTTTGCCTAAAACTTTCGACAGAAGCGACAGATTTTCACGAGATCGGTATCATTTTGAAGCTTGAATCTTTGAACAATAAATATCGAAAAATTGGCTAAAAACATTAATTCGTAGTATGTGAAGATTAAAGGGACAGCCTAACAACTGTGCTTCCCCTTCATCTATTCCTTTCTTGTACGAATTATATTTCAGTAATAAATTTCAAGTGTAGGGTGTTGCCTGTATATTTAAATTTCATGTTTCAGCCATGAGATGTGATAGCATTCTAAAAAAAGGATAAAAACTTTTATAGAGGACATTAACGTTTAATGGAGTAAAAAAAAAAAAAAAAAGGTACAAATATGAAATATTGTTAATTTAAAAACTATAAATTCTGTATTTTAATCATTAGGAATACTGTTTTTATCTTGGATGTTATTCTCACACTGTCTCGTCCCATCTAACATTAGGTGCATCTGGTCGAACATAGCGCAATGGATATAGGTGCTAAGTGTAATCAATTTTAACTGGTAGTCTTCTGTAGGTTGAAACTTCGATCCTCATCACGGGTTATACAATTAAAAAAATTTTTTTTTTTTTTTTTTTTTTTTTTTATTCAATGTTCACCCCCACTTTGAAGTAGGGGACTACTATCGGGGACATAAGTTGCAGGGATATTATGAAGGGAGATGAGTAGCAAAATGTCTGTTCACATTACATTTAAACTTCTGCATGTCAGTACAGCTGAGAAAGCAGAATCCCGGAGGTTCTGGGAAAGAAACTATTGGAGTAGAAGGCTTTTTTACACCTAGGGATCTCTACTGTGTAGGGGTAGGGTTTAGCTGCTTGTCGGGGGTACTTACGTTGAGGGGGTACAAGTGCTTGTAATTCGTCAGAGCATTCACCATTAAAATACTTGTAGAACGGGCAGAGGGATGCAGCATTTTGTCGATGGGACAGAGACTGAAGCCTAGATGACAGTTCAGGACCTATCAGGTTGGCGACTCTTTTGAACCCTGTCAAGGAGTGAGAGACAAGCAGCAGATGCACCAACCCAAATGTGACAACAGTACTCCAAACATGGGCAAATGGTGGTCTTATAGAGGTACAGGATACTTTCAGGCGTAAGTAGTTTTCTAGCATGGTAAAGAGAGCCCAATTACGAATACAATTATGTTAAGTAGTTAAAATGGTCATTTTTCTTGAAAGTTTGTTTTTTTTAGCTAAAAAAAAAAAAAATGCAATCTATTAAAAGGAACACAAGAGATTATGCCTGGTCAGGTTTTAAACTATATTTATTTTGACTTGTTGATTTTAAAAATTATTTCTTAATCTATTAAATTAATAAATTACAACTAAAAAAAATCTCCAGCATTTGCTTAAGGTCAGATAATAAAACGCAAAAATATGAAAGAATGTTGCTTTACGCTGTTGTAGATGCTGTTATCTCCCTCTCCCCCAGCATCTCATCCAGTAACTATGCTCGTATTATTAACATAATTTTTATTAGCTCTGTTTAGAAGAGAAGAGTACTCAATATCGGTTATAGATGCATTTGTATATATTCTATAACTGATACTGAGCAATCATATAAATATTGCAACTAATATATATATATACTAGTTTTATATACCCGGCGTTGCCCGGTTGAAACATAGTCAATCATCCATAGTTTACAAGCAATGTTTGCATTGAAAAAACAACCCCCACACAAGGAGATTCATTCACACACATAGAACCTAATCTTTAAGTCATGCCATCGATTTTCCAAACACCCTGTTATAGATTTTCTGGTTGTTTCCTATAGTAAATATAAACTCACATGAGAAATATTTCATTGCTTAGAATTTATGGTGGGTGTTTTTAATGGAAGCAAAAACTGCTTCGATGCATCAAAAATGGAATCTTTATTCTTGTAAGGATGCATACATGAATGAAGTCATCTAATTCTGATCCCCTAACCATAACCCAACACCATACGCATGCAATGTCATCGCAGTTTGTTGCCTTTCTCCCAGATACAAATTTTATGCATTTTTCCATTATAAAGCTAATCCTAAAATGACAGCATTACAAAAGAGATCAAACGTGGATGGAATAAAAGACACGATGTCAAATCTTTTATTTTTTCGTTTTCTCCCTCTTTCTATTTCACTCCCTCATTCCTTTCTCACTCCCTCATTCCTTTCTCACTCCCTCATTCCTTTCTCACTCCCTCCTTCCTTTCTCTCTCCCTCCTTCCTGTCTCTCTCCCTCCTTCCTTTCTCTCTCCCTCCTTCCTTTCTCTCTCCCTCCTTCCTATCTCTCCCTCCTTCCTATCTCTCCCTCCTTCCTATCTCTCTCCCTCCTTCCTTTCTCTCTCCCTCCTTCCTTTCTCTTTCCCTCCTTCCTATCTCTCTCCCTCCTTCCTATCTCTCTCCCTCCTTCCTTTCTCTCTCCCTCCTTCCTTTCTCTCTCCCTTCGTCCTTTCTCTCTCCCTTCGTCCTTTCTCTCTCCCTCCGTCCTTTCTCTCTCCCTCCGTCCTTTCTCTCTCCCTCCGTCCTTTCTCTCTCCCTCCGTCCTTTCTCTCTCCCTCCGTCCTTTCTCTCTCCCTCCGTCCTTTCTCTCTCCCTCTCTCTCTCTCTCTCTCTCTCTCTACCCCACCTGTCTTTGTCTCTCTCTCTCTCTCTCTCTCTACCCCACCTGTCTTTCTCTCTCTCTCTCTCTACCCCACCTGTCTTTCTCTCTCTCTCTCTCTCTCTCTCTCTCTCTCTCTCTCTCTCTCTCTCTACCCCACCTGTCTTTCTCTCTCTCTCTCTCTCTCTACCCCACCTGTCTTTCTCTCTCTCTCTACCCCACCTGTCTTTCTCTCTCTCTCTCTCTCTCTCTCTCTCTCTCTCTCTCTCTCTCTCTCTCTCTCTCTACCCCACCTGTCTGTCTCCCTCCTAAAAAAAATATTGTGGACCTTGTGTGTTTTGAATAGCAGTAGTGGCTTTTAATATCAGACTTAAGACTGGGCGACCATTAAATAGGTATGCAGACAATTTTTTTTAAACCAGAAGTCAGAAACTGGATAGACTGTTTAAACGCCCTAGGAAGCAAGCTGATCTGAGTTATACGAGATAGATAGATAGATAGATAGATAGATATGTAAAGTAAAGTAAAGTAAATCATTTTGATTTTCGTAGTATTCTAAATAAAGAAATAACGAATCTAGGAGTTGAAGTCTAACCATATACCTTCTGATTCTGCAACTCTGCTGTTAATATGTAATAAATAATCACCTAAAAATAAAAATCAGCAAGGAACATAACTCATTTTACATTAAAGAATAAAATAGTTGTCTTCCTTTTTAGTTTAAAAGTGCACAAACAAAAAATTTGTTCTAATCGTCAGTGTTATTTTCACAATGTTTTAAGGTGTCTCTTGTCCACAAGGACCCATGGCGTAGTGAATAAAGTATTTAGTAAGATTCAGTTGTGGCATTCTTCTGGAGGTTGAAGGTTCAATCCTTAGTGTGAGCAACTCAAAATACAATTGCGAATAACTTAGGACTTCTACCCAGACATGGCTGACAGAACGAGAACATGCTACTTGAAATTCTGTGCAGATTCCAGAGTTTGAAAGATTCCCAAATTTGACAAGATGCACCTGAAGAAGGTTGGAGTTTACATTGATGGAAACGTGAAAATAACACTCAAGATGAGAACAGTTGGAGGAGGAATCCTTATGATGCGAATAATCAATCCTCATCTCAATAGAAAGGTAAAAGTAATGACTTGAATGCATCTTGTACAATACTGAATAAGTACACCTTGTATAATGATTCTTCCTGGCTGATATCTGAATTTGAAATCGCTGAAGTACTCAACAGCAACAACAAAATTGTAAGTCATTTGATATTGTAGAAGTCAGATGTTGAATTAAGTGAAACGTTATCTGACAGCAACACGATCTTATAAATGTTAGCCTTAATGCGAATTCAATCTGTTGATGAGGAGGCATGTTTGCTTTCTTATTGAGTTGATGCGTCTTGAATATTCATAATCTCCCTATACAAGACTGGCGTCACTAAACCTAACGCTTGACTCTGGCAGTTTGAAATGTCTTACTTCGACCTAAGAAATCTACCATTCTCCACTCTATAATAAAGACCAATGTGTATTCATTTGCATATTTTTATATAAATAATATGGAAGACTAACTAAGAATCTGTCACATAATTTTTGTTTTTGCTTAGGAATTTTATAGATAAGTTATGATTATTTGTATTCTTTGAATTATTCAGACCAGTGTTCATTCTTTAGTGTTATTTTCATGTTTTGCTGATGTAACCTTCGACCTTCTTCAGGTGTAGCTTGGTAAAATTCAGTTGTGACACTCTTCTGTTCAATACTTAGTGTGGGAGATTCTCAAAAATAATATTGTGAATTACTTAGGATTTCTAGAGTATACCTTCCCCCAGTGGATTAAATTAAGGGGTCAAAATTCTGTGCAGATTCCTCGAGTTCAACAAAACACACCTTAAGAAGGTGGCGTTTATGTCGGTCGAAATGTGCAAACAGTGCTCAAGATGAAAACAGTAGTCCAAATAATATGAATTGTCAATCCTCATCACAAAAGTTCAGAAACGTAATACTGTTCTCATCTTGGATGTTATTCTTGCAACGTTTTTTTTTTTTGCTAATATATAATCTCCAACCTTTTTAAGGTGTGTCAAGAATTTTTATATGGAATTTTGAAAGGACCCTTTATTTAATTCACAGGAGTAGACTCCTCGTTCCATCAGCCATGACTGAGTTGAAGTCTTAAATAATTTTAATTGTATTAATATCGCTGGTGCTGAGAATTGAATCCTCACCCTTCTGAAGATAATCATTTAAAACAGATTATTGGTTATTACTTTTATTCATTGCACCACTGGTCCTGGCAGATCTGTGAATTAAAGTTTTGTTCAGAATTCCATACCAATTCTTGAATTTGACAGTCAGAGGCTGCATGGGATGAAATGTGAGAATAACACCGCAGATAAGGACAGTAGCCCAAATAATGAAAATGATGACTTTTATTGGTCAAGAAAAGCTGTTATTTATTATTTATTTATTATGGAATCCTGTTGAGACGAGAAATTTTGTATATTTATTTGCTTATATTATGTTATCCTCATCTTTATAGTTGTTGCTGTTCCATCACGTTTGGGCTAACTAGTCCTCTGGCCTTATGCTTGTGGTTAACCGCAACAGATTAATAAGACTAAAAAAAATCAAACCTTGATTGTTCTTCAGGGCCCGTGGCGCAGTGGATAGAAGCGTTGAGTCTCGACTATTCCATTGTTTGAAGATAGCGGTTTCAATCCTACCCAAAGCAGGCCAGAGGATTAATATCCTACCCAAAGCAGGCCAGAGGATTAATATCCTACCCAAAGCAGGCCAGAGGATTAATATCCTACCCAAAGCAGGCCAGAGGATTAATATCCTACCCAAAGCAGGCCAGAGGATTAATTGGCTAAAACATGGTGAGACAACTATGAAAGGCAGTAATTACTGACGATACAGTTAAGACTCTACATTCCTATCCTCTCGTGGTTAACCTCCTGAATAATGCCAGAGGAATAGTTGGCTGAAACGTGGTGGAACAGCAACTATGAAGATGAGGATAACAGTCCACAAATAAATAAATATGAAAGAAAAGTTGGTTGAAAATTCCAGCACCTGTTGGAAAATGTCTTGATAGTATTCTCTAAAATCAGCATAGACGGGAATGTTTAGCCTTTGGTGGAAACTGTCACAGCCAGAAGTTGAAGCAGCATCAGAATAAAAATGAGAGCATCTTTTGTTGTGATAACAAAATGAGTTAATTTTAAGAATGGCGAAAAATTGTTACAGCAGGATGAACAAGAAGAGTTTTACACTTTGCAAAATGGTAAAGCCACTATTGTTTCTGCTTGTGCATTACATGTCCTAATTGACGCTACCCTGATGCCAATAGATCAGGCTGTCTGAAGATACTGGCTTTCTGACCTAAAAAGGCATTGAACGTTGATATTATTGCCCCCTCCCTCCCCTTTTCCTTTTGTAAAACTCAATCTTGTCCTGCAAAAACAACAATTTTCTTTTCCAAAACAATCAAGTCAAACATCATGAATAATGTTTGAATATATATAACAAAAATTTCCACGATTAAATAACCCGAAAAGGGTTGATATACCATAAAAAAACAAAACTAAATTCTGTATTAAATAACACCTGCCACTCTCTGACGCCTACTAACCTGAACAATCTCCACCACCTCACTGGCATTACCCCTTGAGATGGGAAGTTGCCAATTTATTCATCTCATAATTATTTCTCCTTAAGGAGCTCATAACTTAAAAAATACAGTAAAAAAAACAAAAAAATACATTCACAGCAAAAACGCTTCTTTACTATCACCATGAAGGAAGAATTTTCCATTCTTTCTCCATGTGGAATTTCCAAGAACTTCTCGTCTGTAGAGCAAATTGTTACATTATTACTTGAGAGTTACGGCATCGGAATTTTTCAAACCTAATGTCAACAAATACTTGGCATAAAGTAATAAAATTTTGATTCCATTCATCATTTTCAATCCTCATGATGATTCTTCATTTAACTGACAATCTGCCCTTTTCATTCACTTTTATCCTTGAGTGGCTTTTAGCCTTGATAAGTGACTATCCTGGTTGTCCGGGTGTTTGGAGGTGTGTGTTGTTGAAGGCTCGAACCTGTACCACGAAGGAGGAAAAGAAACATAACGTCTTTGCTGTCGCGTCCATCGCCAAACTCGAAGTGACGTAACTTTCAATTAAGGCTAGACAATTGAAAAAAGGTAATGACTTTCGAAAATATCGGCAAAAAAAAGCAACCCCTTCCTGTAGAAAAGTGCCAAAGGGTGAAGGAATTAATGCTTTTAGCCAATTGTTCAATATTTGTTGTCCGAAGGGTTGAGCTTCAAAACCATGGCAATCTTGTGAAAATCCGTCACCTCTGTCGAAAGTTTTAGGCAGACATACATACATTTAAACAGACAGGTGAGATTTTTATTATAGATAACTCATCAGTCAAAAAAAAAAAAAAAAATACAAGAATTACATCCAAAATGTACCACATTCCAAACACCTATCACAGTCAAACATATCCTTATGGAATGTGAAATACTACAGAACTTTAGAAAGTTTTTCTTTAATATTAATATGGAAAATTTATTCGAATACACTAATATAGAGAATATCTTTAAATTCCTGAAAGAGTTAAAAATATATCGGAAGATCTGAATCAAGAAAAATAGAGAATCTCAATTTAAAACATCATCATCAGTGGCCTTGCTGTTTTAACAGTGTTGGCGACCACGGTTCTCCAAATGGTAGAGCCATGGTCATCTCGGAAAGCAACCAAAAACTACTGTCTTTACTTGTCTTCTAGTCTTGATTCGGAGGTATGTCTCCTCCCCCAGTGAGTTAAACCATGGCCACCGAGATATAGAAGGCCTGTTAACTGAAAAATGCCTGCGGACAATGTAGGTAAGGTTTGTCGAACTGATGCTTGTCGATACTATATGACGGCTTTTTTAAAAAGAGCATTAAAACATTTAAAAAAAAAAGAAAGAAAAGAACCCAGTTCGATTAATAATGAAACCGAACTTTATTCAATATAAAATATAAATATTGTCTATGTAAAATTATAACAGCAACCTGGAAATTTGTACGACTGAGCGGTAAATATAGCGCCTAGCCTTCCCAAACGGTCACCCATCTGGTACTGTCCAGGTTCATTAAAAACATAACTGACTTTAAATAACAAAGGTTGATAAGTTAAAAAAAAGGGTTTGTATTACTGTACACATAAATTCGAAAAAGTTGTCAAAAACAAATATAGAACAAATAAATGTTTTCAAAGGCAAGATAAGTTACTTTTCTACCTAACTGGATATATTTTTTGTGTTTTTATTCAGTGTAACATGTTTATTCAGCTCGAAAAACATGCAGTGTTTACCGATGTATTGGAAAATTCAAAATGGCAGCCGACTCTCTCTCGGAGAGGGTACGTTTGGGAAAAGGTATTATAAATAATAAACTAGACAAAATACTGTTAGAAAACAACCGAATACATGTCAACTTATGTCACGGTAACATATATTGAGCGAATTTCTAACAGTATTTTGTCTAGTTTATTATTTATAATACCTTTTCCCAAACGTACCCTCTCCGAGAGAGAGTCGGCTGCCATTTTGAATTTTCCAATACATCGGTAAACACTGCATGTTTTTCGAGCTGAATAAACATGTTACACTGAATAAAAACACAAAAAATATATCCAGTTAGGTAGAAAAGTAACTCCTTTGATAACATTTATTTGTTCTATATTTGTTTTTTGACAACTTTTTCGAATCTATGTGTACAGTAATACAACCCCCCCCCCAAAAAAAAAAATTTTTTTTTTAAATACAATAAAAATTCTTACAGTTTTGAATCACATTCAGCTTTTTTTATTTATTCATTTCAAAAATTTAATATTACATTTGACTAAGTTAATAGACAGGCGATATCTTTTTTCAAAATATTTTTTTTTTCTATATCTATTAGCAAATCAATTTCTTTTATGATCTTGTATGCGTTGCTACTTTCATTATTGTTTTCTTTGTTCTGCTGCTCCATTAATAATCCTGTACCAAAATATGCGCATGCCTTCTTATTGAATGATTCATTGTCATGACATTATTGGAAATGGTCCTGACGTGTGCCAACCGGCACTAGTCAAACACTGCTGCTTGTTCGCCTCATTGGTTAGACTGTTCACTCTTGGGAGATGACTCATCTGTTTATAAAGATCACTGTCTCCTTGTCGAGCAATCAAACCTGCCAGCTATGAAATAATGCCCTTGGTTTAATTTCACAAATTATACCATTGTATAGCAAACATTAAAAAAATAAAACAAACAAAAACTTGCCATTGGGGGGGGGGGACAAACATTTATTTAAAAAATATATATTGATAGGACCAATTAGAGATTAATTATTTTATTTTATTTTATTTTTTTCTTATCAGTTTGTCCAAGCTAGGGATGGAGCATCCTGCTGGATGCCAAACATTCACCCTGCTAACTCAGATATTCCAACCGAGAAATCATTTTAAGATTCTGATCATCCTTTAAGTGCAATTGTTTTTCCTTTTAATAAATTTCTCGCATTCTTTTTGTTTTTGCTGTGCAAAGAAGTTCCAAAAGAAATGTTTAATTGCTTCATTTGCAGAATATTTTAATGAAATGTAAATTTCTAAAGGAAAAAAAAAAAAAAAAAATTAAATTCACTTACCGCATTTATTTAACAGATAGCAAAATGGTTGTTTTCTTTTGTAGTTTTCGAAAGACCTTAAGCGGAACCATCAGTCAGCATAATATGTAGTTTTAACGTTTTTGTTTTTGGATACTTCAAAAAAACCGACCGATTGTCAAAGGTTTGCGAACTGATACCACGTGATTAGTTTCACTTTAGTTTTAGAAATATTTCCTGAAAACAGCCATCGTTCAGAAAATAGAAAGTACATATATTATTCTATCAAACCGTTTATTGTTTAAATAATATGACTTTGCTTGTTTTAATTTTTAAAAATATAAAGGTTGACAAGACATTTTTCATTTACTAATGAGATTTTTCATTCATTTACTAATGGAAGAGTGTTGGTTTTAAAAAAAAAAAACTTGTTAAAAGATGAGCACCCCCTTTTTTGGTGCTTTTACACTTTATCGCCGAAACTGAAGACGCCATTTTATTTCGCGCACCTGTCGTTTAAATCCAAGGAAGAAATCAGTATTTTACCGAAGTTAGAAATAAATAACAAAAACAATTAAACTAGATATCAATTACTTCCGGAAAGAACTATGAAAATAAAGTGAAAGAGAACATATATCCGTAATTGTTTAATTGGAAATGTTTCGATTTAATTAATGAAAACTGGAAAGTTTTTCATGAAACGGATATATATATATATATATATATATATATGAAAATGACATTCATAGTTGTCTAAACCGTGCGAGCGCCATTTGAAAATCCAAAAAATAAAAATTTATCAAAATATAATTATAAAAACATTTATTGAAAAGTTTGCATAAGAAAATGTAATTTTAATAAAACAATTTTTTCATGACAGCAACATGGGATTTTTATAAAAAATTTTTATTTTATTTATTTTATTTATTTATTTTATTTATTTATTTTATTTATTTATTTTATTTATTTATTTTATTTATTTATTTTATTTATTTATTTTATTTATTTTATTTTATTTATTTTATTTTATTTATTTTATTTTATTTTATTTATTTATTTTATTTTATTTATTTATTTTATTTTATTTATTTATTTTATTTTATTTATTTATTTTATTTTATTTATTTATTTTATTTTATTTATTTATTTATTTCATGCTTCAGTCATAGTTTAAAATATTGATTTCTCCCTCCAGGTGCACGAAATGAAATGGCGTCTCCAGTTTCGGCGATAAAGTGTAGAAGTCTTTTTTTTTTTTTTTTTTTTTTTTTAGTCACCAGTTGGAAAAAACCACTGATTTTTAACATGATTTACTTGCAATGAGAGCACTGTAAAATCTTTTTTACTCTAAGGGTTAAGTATTCATCGACGTTTTGGTGGACTTGTCGTAGTTAGGCTGTTTCATATATAAATAAACTTCGCTCACAAATGAAAACAATGTTACCTCGCGGCCCCTAACGTTTCGTAACGGTGCAAACATATAACTAATCATGGGCCTCAAAGTTTACAAAACAGACAGCGCCTATGTATGCGACAGAATAAGAAAACTCATTAAGATAAATGAAGATTACGTTTAAAGTAGTTAATAAAATTCTTGTACATCATATTAAATATGTTATGAAAAGTTCTATGACGTTTTTATCATAAATTTTTGAGAGCATTAATCTCCCTTCAAACAAACAGTTCAACTTAAAAATATATATAAGAGAATCATAATGAAAGAATCGTAAATTTAAGGTATTTTTAATGATGCGATTTCAATTCCCCTCAAAATACACGATTCTTACGATTAACGATTCTGATTAATCGTCCCACCACCACTAATAATGCCCCGCACTGAAACTGAACCTCCACCATCTTGCAGAGTTAAAACTGAGCACCTAGGATTAAATTCTTTGTCTTTCCTCCGACGGACGTACTGCCTACCATCACTGCTTGCTAAAAAGCACTTTTAACCAATATGAAGAGTCATGATCTTCATTGCATCTGACGAAGTCCAGACGGCGCTTTCTGTTCTTTGCAGAAATCATTGGCTTGCGTCTTGCGACATATCTTCGCAAATTAAATTCCTTTAATCTCTTCTTGACAGTAGAAAGAAAACTTTTAAACAAGATTCCACTGTTGTGGGATTTGGGGAGCTGTTTCAAATCTGTTTCTTAGGCTGCGGATCTTGATAGCATTGTCTTCCCTGTTAGAAGTAACTCTAGTACGATCAGATTTAGGGGCATCACGAACACTGCCGGTGTGTTGGTGCTTAAACCAGAAAGGTGAAGATTAATGAGCTCCTGACGATCACTAAAAGAAAGTCGTGGCATATGGACTAAATGCTACGTTGTATAACATGGAACAACAATTACGATTAGAGATCCTTTGTTGCCTGTTGGTGGATATTTTAAACTGATTTATAGGGTGATAATTTAAGTTGGTTTTAAGCATTCTTTTTGCCTCCTCAATTTGAAGTTATTTTTTTAAATTGATGCTAACACTAGAATATTTCAATTAAAAGTCAAATATGAGCAGGTAAAATTATAGAGGAATAAAAGGCAAATCAAATGAGGTATAGGTTGTTTTAAACAGTTGCATTAAGTTTACCTTAAATTTGCAGTTTTTGAAAAAAATTCTAAGTGCAGACTTTCTTTTTGCCAGCACTGTATGTATATATATATACACACACACACACACATAGTAGAACCCTGAAATACAGTGGCCCTAGAATATGTTTTTCAGGTTACGATGTGAAATATGTCTTGCCGGCCCCTGGTTATGGTATTTTCCCAGCTTTATGGTGTTATTTATATTATTTGATTATATACATGTGTATTATATACTGTACTGTATTTTGTTACTAATTTTAATGCCGTATCCCAGGGTTCTACTAAGCGAAAATGTGTGTTTGTATTTCTCGCAAAAACTTTTGACAGAGGCAACGGATTTTTGTGAGATCGGTATCATTTTTAAGCTCGACATCTTGGATGACAAATATTGAAAAATTGGCCAAAAACATTCATTCCTTCACCCTCAATCAGACCCTTTTTTACAGGGAGGGGTAGAAAAAACCCGTTCCTTCATGACAAGATAGCTTCTACGCATGCGTCAACACGTGCAAAAGACGTTTTGTTTAAATATTATAAAAACCGACTTACATTCAGCCACACGTTCATAGCACAATGGATAAAGTGGCAGTGTCGTTATCTTAGGATTGCAGGTTCGATCTGCGGTATCATATAAATATTTTTTTTTTTTTTTTCTTCCGAACACGTTAATTTTTCTTTTTCCTTTTTTTGGCTTTTGTTTTTCCGATTTTTGCTTTTTTTTCTTTCTTATTTTGGTTTTTCCAATTTTATTAAGAAGTTTAAACAGGGTTATTACTTCGCTTATTTTTTACCCCCACTCCCAAACACACACTTCCAAACACCCAGGCAACGCCGGGTACCACCACTAGTCTATTATATAAAAGGCAAAATGTGTGTGTGTGTGTGTTTGTATGTTTTGCAAAATCTTTCGACAGGCATAGCAGACCGTGACAAAATTGGTATCTTTTTAAAGCTCGATCTCGCAGACGACAAATATCGAAAAATTGGCAAAAAATATTCCTTTTACCGTCAACTGGACCATTTTTTTCAAGAAGGGGTCACTTTTTTCATCGACATTTTATGCAAAGTTATTATACGGTTTGCAATGACTAACCTTAATTTGAACGGCAGTGGCATCATATGTCATGATGGGTGCGGCGACAAAACGTTTTTTTTTTGTTTTTTTTTTTTCACTCCTTTTCCTCTTAGTGTTACAGGTTCGAGCCTGCCTAGTACTTTCTTTTGGCGCTTGCACTGGTACTCGCTGCTATTTTATTTTATTTTTTATTTATTTTTTTTTTTAGAACTCTGTTGATCAATACCCTTAATCTCTCCACACCCAGGCAACGCCTGGTAGCCCCACTATTGTCATTACATTATTGAAAATGGTCCTGACATGTTCTAACCGGCACTAGTAAAACACTGCTGCTTGTTCACCTCATTAGTTAAACCCTGCTAGTATATATAGATATAAAGTAACATTGTATTTTGGGAAAGTAAAGTTTTGAAATGTTAAATACTTTAAACTTTAAACTCGAGATTAGTCATTGCTATAAATATTCTCTAAACTAAAGAATTTGCTTTTAATTTCTGCTCGCATTAGAAATTTATTGGCGATAAAGATTTCAGTAGCTAAATCTAACGCATAATTAGATTTTGTTTTTTTTCTAACAGTAATATATTTTTGGAATATATTGCCTAAATGTATTAAACGGTATTTCTAATGTAGACCATTTTAAGAATAAACTAGTCGAGTTCTGGCCTCGTGAATAATAATTTCAAAAAACTAGTGGCAAATATATCTGATGAGCAAAATGTGAGAAGGAAATAAAAACAATTGCACTTAAAGTGACGGTTTGAATCATAAAAAAAAAAGTTACTAGTGCACTTATTGATCCGTGCTGAAATAATGTTATTATTTAAAAAGGCATTCTTAACATGGGGAGGGTGTTTTCTACCTATTCTATACTTTAACCTTACAATTGAAGAAAAAACATATCAAAACTTTAATTAAACTTGGAAATACGATTTCAAAAATAGCGCAGATCAGTAAGTGCACTAGCACCAAAAAAACCCAAAAAACAATCTCTTTGTTAGAATGTCTGAAATAGCGAGTGGATATCTGGCTTCCGGTAGGATGTCTCATCCCCAGCAAAAACAAAATGAAATTGAGGGGGAAAAAAAAGGTTAATTTTTCCAGAGAATTCCATCTCTATATTTATACTAGCAGGGGTGCTCGGCATTGCCCGGGTGTTTGGAGGTGTAAAAGAAAAAAAGCCTTTTTAGGCAGGCTCAAATCCATGATGCGGTGACACGAAGGCAAAAAAGAAAGTAAAAGAAAACGTGACATCTTACCGGTACACTACAAGGCCATAGGAAGTGAAAAGCGTTCAAATTTATCGATGTCAATCAAAAAGTTGACTTGCTAAGTGAAAGAAATGAAGGTTGACTGAAGGCCAGTTCAGCTTTCTGCCGTTTCATTTATTTGTTTCCCCACGATGTTGGGGAAAACCAGTTCCCCCTCAAAAAGGGAGTGTCCAAATGAATAGTAATTGTCTAATATGAAGGGTTTCCCCTCACATTGATCAAAGCTAATTGCTTTCTGGACGTCCAGCACGAAAGGCCGGGAAGCTGCCTTTGCTTTCGATTCAGTTTTGCTTTTATACGAAAACACAAACACGCAAGAGGATAGAATAGCATGAATTTTATAAAAGTCGATCAAAATAAATCTAGAGATGACGTCCGTTCGCAAATCGTAGATATTATGATCTAGGGAGTATATAAAAAGTTCTAAAACATAGTAACAACTTCCTCCCCCCTCTGAGAAGCCCGGTGAAAAAAAGCCTTTGCTGGACATACAAAAACACGCGTGCCACTGTTGCTTATATATATATATATATATATATATATATATATATATATAATTATTTTTTTACTATAATATTTATATACCTACAGACACTAGTGTTTCATCCTTTCGGGAATCTTCAGTGCAGAGTGTCACGATTAACACCAGTCGAACGATTCAAATCTGGCAACACGAACCATCTGGCTCGATTAGCAGAGACTGTATCCATTCGGCTAGCATTAACCGTGTGAAATAACGTTGAATTTAAACATTTTAATTTTAAATGTTCTTTACGTCAGTCAGACAGTGATCTAATCGTTATACGATGATCTATGATATATATATATATATTTATATATATATATATATATATATTCTGAAATTTAAAAAAAAATGTTAAAAGTGGAAATGAAATTATTGATTCAAATAAGAGATGCCTAAGAGATATGCAACATATAAATTTACCTTGGACCTGAATAGCATTTAAGCTGTCATATGAAACTTTGATTTTGACTAGGCAATTTTAATTTATTATGTCGTTGGCAGTATAATAATCGTGGCTGGCAAAAGCGTGTTGGACAGCCGAGGATCTAGACAACAACTATCAAGTGGGACTTAGCTCAGCTCTCAAGGCCACAGGTGATTAACTTTTGACAGTGGAATTGTAATTAGTTGGCTATTTCATGCAACCTTGCTTAGAACTACCGTGCATGAGCCATCATGGTTTGAAATGTTGTGCACACCAGAGAAGAAGCTGGTTCAACTTAACCACTGGAGTGAATGTCATTGCAATAACAGCAACAACTATAATATGCTTTACTACAGTTAAAAAAAAAAAAAAATTATTTACTACCAGCTGGACAACTAGTAATATGGAAACATTTTTGATTATCATTGAAAAATCAAAATCAGTAAAACTAGTAACATTTTTACTTAAATAACAAACAGTTGTCTCCCTTACAACCGGGCTCTACGAACAAATTTACCTTTAGTTGAACTTTGACGACTAAATATTTTCGTTTACTAGCCAAATTTACGTGACTTTTAGAATATGACATCTTTATTCCGTGACGAGTATGTACACCATGAAGACATATATATATATATTTTTCTTTTTCAATAAGTGTGATTCTAAATATACATTGAATTTTATGTTCAGACTTTGAATTTCTTCATATTTTTTTCAACTGTTCGTTAAAAAAAAATACTGTTTATTAAACTTTTATTGTTCAAATAATTTGACTTTGCTAGTTTTATTAAAAAGCAAAATAAAAGCGTCGAAAAGACATTTTATACTCAGTAATGAGCTGTGGAAGATTGTCGGGGGGGGGGACACAATCACCAAAAGATAAGCGTTTTATTATTTTTAGTCGTCACTTTGAAAAATCACTCGCAAATGCGACAGCTTCACTCGCAACGTAAAGCCCTGTACAATTAAATTTTTTTTTTTTTATTTTATAAGTAAAAAAAAAAAAAAAAATATGCAAACAAATAAAAAATAAAATTTTACTGCATTCTAGCCAATGTAGGTCAGGCTTGTAAAAAAAACAAAAAAAAAAACATGAATTTATCAAAGTTCGTTTAATTTAGAGTCGATTTTCTATAAATGTTTTGCAGTCACGTTGATGTGCAAAATGAATTGGCCACTGCCTTCAGTGGAGATAACTATCCTCTTTGGACGACACTGCACCACTTTGTGTGTTTTGTCTATGGTGGAAGAGAGGTGGTGGCTTTCTCAAAACAAACTAAGTCTGCACGAATCCGGAAACATTTAGATGTAAAAAAATAATTAAGATGAGTTATAAGTAGGGCTATGACAACAGTATATTGTTTTCATTGTTTTGACCCTCGAGTATATATCCGACACAGATACAGTTAATCAACCGAGAACTACATCACTCTATATAAAAGCATATAAGATATCAACGGATACACACTCGAGAGTCAAAACAATGAAAAGAATATGCTGTTGTCCTAGCCCTGGTAATAAGTAATTTGCTTTCTATGCAAATGAATTGTGTCACCAGCTATTCTGCTGTGTCATTTCGACAGTCCACCGTTAACGATAGTCCATATTCACTTGCCTCTTCCACAAGGTCAGAATTTACACAAAGTTGGTTTTTAATGTGGGCAAAATTTGACTGGTGAGGCCACGCACTGACCAGTCGGCTACTAGGGTGCATCAATCCTATATGTCCCTTAAGGAACTAATTACCCTTGTCAGAAACTAGCCAGCAGAGAAGCTCAGGCCACCAAAGAAGACAGACCTCTCTCCTCTCACTCTCTGTCCACTGAATCCCCTCAGGCTGTGACTACTTTACTGAAGACCTCCACTGGACAACCTGTGGACAGACCAAGTTTCTGCTTTCCAACACACACGAGAACATCCTAGAACTTTCTAGTCCTTTTTTTTTTTCTTTCACCTCGGCCGCAGGCTTTCTTCTTTTGAAATAAACTGAAAAAAGTCGTAGGTCACATCGCCCGAAACGTTATAAAAATAACGCTCAAGATGACAAATACTACGAATTCTGTTGAAACTGAGAATAAGATTTTATTTCAGTTAAATTAAAAACTTATGTCGTTTTGCTTTCAGCTTTGTATTTAGCCGAAGTCATCTTCTGATTAATGTTTGCATAAGGGTTTCCAGTTTGCTTATAACTGAGAACTTAACGTTCATTGATCTTTTTCTGCAGATTTTTTGCTAAAATAAAATGCTTTAGATGTGAAATATTTCAGATATTTTATACTACAAATACTCTATTGAATCAGGATTCAGAATTCCAGAATTTCTTTTTTTTTTTTTATAATGTAAGTTTAATCAGTTCTTTTTTTTTCAAATTTTTTGCTAAAATAATTTAGATGTTTTACATGTTACAAATACCGAAAAAAATAAAACATGTTTAAGATTATTTTATGTAAACTTTTAAAAGTATATTTTTTTATTAAATGATTCATTCTGGAAAGAAAAAACAAAAAACATTTCCAAGTAAAAATTAAAAAATATATTTCGATTATAACACATTTTAATGAAAAGAAACATTTCAAAGTAAAGACATTTTGTATGTACATTCTAAAAATTAAACTGTGAACAAAAATTAAATGTGAACATGAATAAGAAAGGACTTTTTTTTTTTTTTTTTTTGTATACTCTGGCATAATTCCGCAAAACAGAAACCTGAAGTCAAAATGATATAATTTTTTTTTTTTTTTTTTTTTGATTTAGCCATTATTTCTGGATACGGAAAAAAACGAAAATAAAAAAAACCGAAATAGTCTTCCTACTATTTTGTTTTCCTTCGACTCCATTTCTTCTTCATGCTAAGTTTTCGCATTAACTACCAGCTGTTTAGTTCCTCCATTGCATTCAGCTGTGTCAGCATTTCATCTTGTACAGATCGTTTTAAATGTGGAAGATGTTGCAATACTCAGATAATGTGATTTGGTGAGACTGAAAAGAATGGTATTTTTGTCTTTTTTAGTTGGAACCATAAAAAGAAATGGATCCTGATTCTGTATATGATTAACGTATCATTATTTTCAAAATGTCCACCTATTTAGATAGAACAGGATAACCAAAACGAGCATACAATACATATCATATATGGAGTTTCCTGTATGTATTAATAGGGAAATCTTTGAGTCAGTTTTCGAAAATACAAATGTTTGCTACATACATTGAAAATTAACAATCTGATTTCTTTTTTTCTACCTACTATGTTTGGAACTGGATCTAATGAATTCTTAATTCCAATAAATCTTTTTGGCTTTAGAGAATTTGCTGCAGTACTATCTGTTTATATTATGGAATATTTGGTAATCTATCTATAATATAAAAGCGAAAATGTGTTTGTGTGTGTATGTCCGGCAAAGGCTTTTTGGGGGCACACTCAATGGGATCACTCATTCTTAAAACTTTTTATATGCTCTGTAGATTATAGTATCGAAGATTTACGAAACGAGCTCGCGTGTATCTTTAATTTAGGCGACTTTTATATGCTATTTTCGCTTTTTTTTTTTTTTTCACTCGCTGTATGTTTCTTTGGTTTTTCAGTATACTGAAAGCGAAGTCGTTCTGGACCTTTACGTCCAGAAAGCAATAAGGTTTGCTCAATGCTGGGGGGGGGGGGGAAAAACCCGTCCTATCAGACAGTTGCTATTCATTTGGACACACCCCTTTTTAGGGAAGCTGTTTTCCCCAATATCTTGGTGAGGGGAAACTGGCTTGCAGGGCCAAAGTTATGTTGCGTGATGTTTGACCTCATTAAATTCACGCACCTGTCATTTAACTTTTTAATCGTTAAATTAAAACAGTTTTCGCTTCTTCTCCCGTCCTGGTCGAGCGGGTAAGATGTTAGGATTTTTTTTCCTTTCTTTTCCACCTTTGCGTCAAGGCTTTGAGTTCGAGTCTACCTTCCTACCAAAACTTTTTTTTTTTTTTTTTTTGTTACACCTCCAAAACACCCGGGAAACGCAGGGCACCCCTGCTAGTATATATATATATATATATATATATATATATATATATAAGACAAAACAGCTGTGTGCGTTTTTGTATGTCCAGCAAAGGCTTTTTTCGCCAGGGTTCTCGGGGATTATCTAGATCATAATATCTACGATTTCCGAAGAGACGTATCTAGATTTATTTTGATCAACTTTTATAAAATTCACACTATTCCGTCCTCTCGCGCGTGTGTTTGGCTTTTTCGTATAAAAGCGAAACAGAATCAAAGTGAAGGCAGCTACCCGGCCTTTTGTGGCGGGACATCCAGAAAGTTATAAGCTTGGATCAGTCTGGGGGGAAACTCCCTCATATCAGACAATTGCTATTCATTTGGACACTCCATTTTTGTGGGGAGCTGGTTTTCCCCAACATCGTAGGGAAATGAAACGACGGAAAGCTGAACCGGCCTCCTTTGTTTCTGCAAGTCAACAGTTTGATTGAGATTACTAAATTTCAACACTTTTCACTTTATATGGCTTCATAGCGTAACGGTAAAAGTTCACGTTTTCTTTCACTTTTTTTTACACCTACAAACACCCAGACACCGCGACCGCGGGTGTCCCTGCTAGTCTATTATATAAATCTCACCTGTCTGTTTAACTGTATGTATTTATTTCTGCCTAAAACATTTGACAGAGGCGACAGATTTTCACGAGATCAATATCCTTTTGAAGCTTAACCCTCCAGACGACAAATATTTAAAAATTGGCTAAAAACATTAATTTCTTCACCCTCAACTGGGCACTTTTCTACACGGAGGGGGTCGCTTTTTTCGCCGATATTTTTAAGGCATCCCCTCTTTTCGATTGACTAGCCTTAATTTAAACCTTTGCGACTTTCGGTTTGACGATGGAATCAACGGCAAAGACGTCAGTTTTTTTTTTTTTTTTTTTTTTTTTTTTTTTTTAAGGGTCTTTTCCTCCTTTATGGTACTTTTGCGTTTGTTAATTCATATTTTTCCCTACATATAAACTTTCTAAACTTTGATCTTGTAATTACTACTCCAAATATAATTTAGAATAGTAATAGGAATATACTGACCAAATTTTAGGTAAAATCTTGAATCCTAATTAAAGTTATGGAGAAAAATGTAATGTATCCAATACTTTTTTGTGGCACTGTATGTATGTATATATATATATATATCTGCATTACATGTATTTTTGTTTTGAAAATGATTTGTTTTTAATGTTTGTTTTATAGTTTATAATGTAGTTTATAATGTAGTTTGTATTGTTGGAATTTTTAGTATGCCTAGAGTTTTGTAAATTATCGTACTATTAATACGTTCTACTCCCTTGGGATTATACTAAATCAGAGACAGATAAACAGGAAAGACAACTTTCCTTTATAGAACTGATACTGAAACCTCATGGGTTAACAGAAACATTGACAATCGATCGAATCAAGTGAATAGAAGCCATTTGACCAAGTCGATGACCCAAACGTTCAACTCTCAAACTCTGCGAAAAAAAAGCGATGATAAACGTGTAGTAGTAGTAGTAGTAGCAATAGTAGTAGTATACTACGAAGTTTCAAGTTATTGCCTCTATTTCTCCCACAAATGATTTGAGCATGCGATATAATTATTTTCAGCCGGTTTCTTCCATGAAGGCCTATAAATTCCTACGTTTTCTATGTTTAGTCTTTATTGGCATCTTGCCATTTTTCTGTCTCAGGTAGGACTTTTTTGCTCTTATTCATTGGTTTTGTTTCAAGTTTCCATTTATCGGTTGCTATTCATACATACCAGTATAGAATAATTATAAATTAAACCAGACCTTTAAAACATCACATGTTTCTTTGTTGTTGGAATTATTTTTATTTTTTTATTTTTTTTTTTTATTGGTCTTTCCGATATAGTTATTTTGTTTTATTTGTATTTCTTGTTTTTTTTTTTATAGAGACTACTTAAATATTTCATTATATATACCTTATCAAATTTTTTTTTTTAATTAATAATTTACTTATTTATTTATTGCGGACTATTATCCTCATCTTTCTTAGTTGTTGTTTCACGACGTTTCGGACAACTATTCTTCTGGCCTTCATCAGTTGGTAACCGCGATGGGGTAGGAACTCTGAATTTCCTAACTGCATTCTCAGCCATTACTGGCATCCATAGTTGTTGTCGTCTCACCATATTTTGACCAAGTAAGCCTCTGGCCGGCTTTGGGTAGGATTGAGACCGCTATCTATGGACAATTCTCACCTCACCTATAATTTACTATAATCTAATTAAGTAAAAGAGACTTAGAAGGCTATTGCAATGCGAGGAATGGTATATAGTCGGTGTTGAGGAAGAAAGACGAAAACAAGTGAAAATTTGCAAATCAATAAGTATATATATATATATATATATTTATTCAATTGTGTTAAGTATAAATGTCTTACTTGAAGAGGCCCCCCCCCCTTTTTTTTTAACTGGTGGATATGACAGATCTATTCAAAGCATGCTGAATGGAAGAGTGACAACTTATCCAATTAATCATAGATTTAAGATCATTCTTTTATCAACTGAAATAATTAGATGTAAGCGTTTTATAAATTTGAATTAGAATCTCTAAGTTAAGAAGCCAATACAACATAATTTTTTTTTTTTAATAATCTATATAGTTATAAAACTTTGGACTTTGCTTTTTTTTTTTTTTTTTTTTTTTTTTTTTTTTTTTACAAAGGCATCACCACATTATCAAGGCCCAGAGGCCACTCAAGGATAAGGGTTAAAGAGTGTACAGTAGAAATTGGTCAATATAGTAATCATTAGTAATGAAAATTTGGTAAATTTAATAACTTATATGGAACGGCTCATCAAGAACTTATTTACTTTAGACTTGAACACAACCATATTGTAGTCAGCCGGAAAGCAGGAAAACGGAAGACAATTCCACAGGCGTGCAGTTCTAAGAAAGAAGCTTTGTTCATGGAATCTACGTTTAGGTTTAGGCACAGATAAAGAGTGGGGGAAATTATTGATAGTGTTTACAGCTAGACGAGTGTTTCTTGTGAAAGTTTGGCGAGGGGGGACCAAAGATTGAAGCTCAGTTGAACACTTTCCATGAAAATAACGATACATCAGAGACAAACTCGCAACATCTCTTCTGTGAGATAGAGGTTGCAAGGAGGAGAAAAGGACATCTCCTACGAGGCTACGAAGTCTATTTTGAACTCTATCAAGGCAGGACAAGTCCTTTCTAGCAGCTCCTGCCCAGATGTGGCAACAGTATTCCATCCTTGGACGTACCTGGCTCTTATATAGGTAGAGAATAGCATCAGCAGTGAGATATCTACTGGATCGATAGAAAGATCCCACCATTTTTCCAGCGGCCTTGGCAACAGATTTGATATACGTGTTCCATTTAAGATCAGGAGTAATGGTCAAGCCCAGAAGCTTGTCAAAACTTGAGGCCTCCTGAAGACGAGAGCCATTCATTTCAATTGATGACAAATGTGGATTAGAATGTAGATGATGTAAAGAGAGAAGCTTGGTTTTAGATGCATTAAAAGTAACCAGCCACTCCTTTCCCCATTGTACTACGTGCTCAAGATCAGAGGAGAGA
This sequence comes from Euprymna scolopes, assembly GCF_053919585.1. Lineage (NCBI taxonomy): Eukaryota > Metazoa > Mollusca > Cephalopoda > Sepiida > Sepiolidae > Euprymna > Euprymna scolopes. Next base: position 124,696,175 of record NC_136489.1, read on the forward strand.
GAATTGGAGAGAACTTGGTCGTTTACTGTCTTAGATGTGGTACCATAAATGGTAGTGTCGTCAGCATAAATGTCTACAAATGATGTAAGGATATGATTTGGAAGATCATTAATGTAGATCAGGAAAAGAGTTGGGCCCAGGATGGATCCCTGAGGGACACCGGCATTAATACTGTGAGCTTCTGATTTTTGCCCCTCAACTACTACTCTTATGAACCTATCAGAAAGAAATGATTTAATAATTGAGAAGACTTTTCCAGCTATACCATAGCTAGCGATCTTATGAAGTAAACCTTTATGCCATACCCTATCAAAGGCTTTAGATATGTCAAGAGCAATTGCTCTAGAAAGATTGCCACCGTCGAGAGATTTGCTAATCCTATGCGATATAACTGTAATGACATCTGCTGTAGATCTAGCAGAACGGAAACCATATTGAGTGTCACTAAGAAGGTTATTTTTGTTGAGATGTTTGATTACTTCTGTATTTAACACAGATTCTAGCAACTTACTCATGACGCACAGGAGACTTATTGGCCTGTACTGAGAGGGGGATGAGCGATCACCTGAATTCTTAAATACAGGGCATACTGATGAGGTTTTCCAGGGAGATGGGAAACTATTCTCCTTAAGACAACGTTTAAACAGTTTTGTAAGTATGGGCGCTAGTTCAGGTTGAAGTTTTTTGAGTACTATAATTGGAATACCATCAGGGCCAGTTGCTTTACTCGAATCAAGGTTTTTGATTAGCTTCGCAACATCACGTACAGATATACGTATATCACATAGCGTGTTTTCTGATACAGGAGGAAATATTGGGGGTTGGCGGTCTTGGTCGCAAAGGGTAGAATTAGCTGCAAAGTTCTTGACAAAGAGTTTGGCTTTGTCTGATGCTGACGAGATTACCTCAGGTCCATTGATAATAGTTGGGATGGAGCACACGCTTCTGTTCAGGATTCTGTTTGCTATTTGCCAAAACTGGTGGGAACCAAGCCGCTGCTCAGCTACTTTGGACTTAACAGATTGAGCATACAACTCTCTTGCGTTCCTTATTACTTTCTTACAATGGTTGCTGGCAGTCCTGAAAACGGCTTTAGTTTCCATACATCTATTACGTTTGAAGCAGTGGAAAAAGTGATTTCTGTGCGCAATGGCAGCAGCACATTCTGGAGAGAACCATGGCTGGCTGTTAGGTTTTTTCTGAAACTTTTTAGATGGTATGAAATGGTCAATACCTACAATTAACCATTCAGTTAGGTCTAATACTATAGAGGACACATCCTTTTTAAACATGGAATGCAGAGGTAGATCAGATATAAATGTACGGAAGCTATCCCAGTCAGCCTTAGTGTATCGATATACTGTACGATGAAGAGGTACATCTGGGGACTTATTACATTTCATTTTTATCTTAATTGATACAACAGAGTGGTCGGAAGATCCAAGAGGCGACAGAACAGAAACTGAACATAGTTCAGGGCAAGTTGTGAGAAAAAGGTCTAGTAGGCTCGCATACTGGCCATCATTATCGGGCACACGGGTAGGTTCCTGAACAATCTGAGTGAGGTCATAGGCAATGGAGAAATCATGACAGAACCTCCCCTCATCATCGGTCTTGTTTGAGTGGGTCAACCATTCAACGTTGTGAACATTGAAGTCTCCACATACGTGAATGTTAGCTGAAGGATAAGTAGAAAGGACTTGGTCAATTTTCTCAGATATGCTTTGAAAGATAGTAACTCCACTGTTGTGGGGGCGATAGAGAGTAAATATAAATGCAGTAGTGTGAGCTAAAGCAACCCGGAAGCACATATAGGGTAAGTTAGGATCTTCCCTGGAGATGTCCCTCCCACATGGAAAGCTATCTTTAATATAGGCACATATTCCATGCCCATGGCGATCTTGGGGGTCAGATTTAGAAGTTAAGTTAGAGTATCCTGAAATTGCAAACTCATCTAGGGAAATAGCCTGTCCAATGCCAGTTTCACTTAAAAATAAAAGGTCTGGTTTAGTCTCCTGTAATTGGGTTTCAACCTCTGGAAGGTTAGAACGAAGACCCCTGATGTTGGAGAAGGAGACATGGTAGTAGGGGTCTACGTTGGAAGTTGGGGAACCGGGTTTAATCGTGTATTTTTTCTTGAAACTTGTCATGATGAAATTTTGGACTTTGCTTGCTTGCATTTTGTCTTGGATGATCAAATAATGCCATCTTTTAAAAAAAAAGGGATGGCAGGTGATTATATATATATATATATATATATATATATACTTTTTTATGTTTTATTTACAGAAAGTTTAGATAAGTACTCGGTACCGTCGGTTTCAAACCTAGGGACCATTTTAGATGCCCATATCAAGCTCTCTTCAGCCAATACTCATTTGTTTTATAACCGGAAGTGGAAACATATAGATACCTTACGAGATCATGTTTAAAACGGTCCCTATTATCAGGTTTGAAACCGACGGTACCGATGACTTATCTCATCTAAACTTTTTGTAAACAAAACATAAATAATACTCTTATTTTTCCTTATAATAGAGCACTCTGCTGGAATCCCTTTTTTCCAAAAAATATAACTAACTAACTAACTATATATATATATATACATAAAAGTGCATTTTTACCTAAATGCGAGTTGGGAATAATTTTCCCTTTGACCAATTTGGTACCCCCTAAATGGGGAACGGCATATATATATTATTTTTAAAATATAATTATCCACTGACACGTGTTTTGTTGTCTCTCTCTCTATCTATATATATATATATATATATATATATATATACTGGCATTTCAGCCCGGCGTTGCCCGGGTGTTTGGAGGTGTATGTTAAGCAAAAAAAAAGTCAATTTTTTAAACTTTGACCCCTATTATGACCCCTTAACATTTATTGTTTTGGGCTCAAATCAAGTTATTAAGTTAGATCCATGTCCAAGGAACCTATATCTAAAATTTCAAGTCGTTGCGCGCCTATTCTTGTTTTATTACTTCCATGGCAGGTGCTCGTCTGAACTCCAATCTCTGGTCCCCCCTTGCCAATCCTTCACGAAAAACACCCGTCTAGCTGAATCCACTGTGAAAAATTTCCCCCACTCTTTATCTGTGCCTAAATCAAAACGTAGATTCCATGAACAAAGCTTCTTTCTTAGAACTGCACGCCTGTGGAACTCCGTATGCCTGCTTCCCACCTGACTACAACTTGGATGTCTTCAAGTTCAACGTTAACAAATTCCTAATGAACCGCCCTCTTAAGTAAACACTTCATTAAATCTCCACACTAACGTACTGTACTTGCAATAACCCTTATCCCTGAGTGGCTTCTGGGCCTTGATAAGTGGTGACCACCGTGTAAAAAAAAGAAAAAAAAAGCAAGTCTGATTTCTGCAAAGAACTCAGAAAGATCGTGCCTCAGGAGTATCTGGTTTGCGTGAAGTCTTCCTTGTTAATCATAGCCATTTGCTAGACTTGCAAAACTGTAGGTCTTTACCTGTCAACCTTTAGAGCAGCAAGTCACAGCAGTTGTATATGTACTTGGGGAAACGTTTGGCTCAGAACATAAAAAGGAATCTTGATTGCATATGCGCAAAAGCTACATTGCCTCTTTTACTCCATTCATTTGCAGTTCTGGATCTGACACCTCACATGTAGAGATAAACAGAGGATGATGGATCCTGATGCCAGCTTCTCCTGGATTTTCACTAAAGCCCTGTTAGCTAGGTTGCAGCCCTAATACCGCTTGATGCTAAATCTATGCACAATGGGTGACTCTGCCAGACAGGAACCAGAGTTCCTGACAGCATAGTTATGATTTTTATACTCTGTTGCCACTGCTAACAATGACGAAGAGTGGAATTGAGAGAGTCTCTGCTGCTAATAAGAACCTACCAAGATTTAAGAGAACACTACATTGATAACTATGCTTTTATATGTAAGCAGGGCTACTGCTGCCAGTGTTAGCCAAGGTAAAAGTGTAAATATTTCTATTAAACCTTTTTTCTATCTACCTCTCTCTCTCTATCTGTCTTTTTCATCCTCCCCTGTTTTATGCCTCCCTTTTACCAACCCCATCTTTCTCTTTTACCCAGCTCATTCCTTTTCCAGATGGACATACACGCACACACAAACACAACTTTCCTTTATATAATAGATACCTCTAGGAATGAGTCTGAATTTTCTTTTCAAATTAGTACATAACCCTAAAAAAACAGAGCCACCCTTACAAAAGCTGTCCTAATTGATCCCTATATATATTGATTTTTCTTAATTTTAGATATTATTTATCCAAGAAAAGATCAAGATTATACCAACTTTGTGGGTTTTTGTTTTATATTAATTTTTAATTTTCTCACATCATAAAATATTGGCTTGGAGAAGTTTTACTGGTACCTCTGAAAGTGAATCAAATCCTTGTCATTCTTTAAAAGTGATGCTGTTGCCAAACCAGCGTTTAAAATGCAAAGTGATGAGTCAAAAGGAAGAATACTACATTTGGTAGCTTTTGTCACCCCTCCTTTTTTTAAAAAATAATTATTTACTATTTCTTTAATAAGTTTAAAACTGATGTGTCCGCGCTGTGCAAAATGACGGTGTACTTTTGTCATTGGTGTCAAACTTACCTCCAATTTTTTTTTTTTTTTTTTTTTTTTTATATATAATTAATGTCTCTGATATAATAATTGCGTTGTCCCCAGGTTTGGTGGTGACTTGCAAAAAGACTTATTTTGACTTTTTGTATTATTGGACTGACATTTTTTCTCTTTTTTTCCTTTTTTTTCTCGTTTTTCTTTTTTCTTTTCTTTCTTTTTTCTTTTTTCTTTTCTTTCTTTTTTCTTTTTTTTCTTTTTCTTTTTTCTTTTCTTTTTGTTCCTTTTTTTCTGTTTATTTTTTTTTTGTTTCTTTTTTTCTGTTTTTCTTTTCATTTCCTTTTTTTTTTCTTTTAATACAATGTGATTGAATTCGATTCTGATGAATGCCTTTGTTCATTTCAGATGATTATAGAAAAGACCCGGTAATTTTGGAGGATGTGGCAAAGCGCTAAACTGAAGCTAGAGAACTAAGGCTGTGGAAAGTGCTTTACGCCATTTCAAGCTGGCTTCCTCATTCATTGGTGCTGCCCGTCTTTAACACTAAGTCTGGTAAGTTAGGCTGCCATTTTTCTTTTTTAATAAGTAAAAGTTGGACCAAGTGTCAATTCAGCACCCCATTTTTGCTGCTCAATAAAAAGAACTAACGACTTTTTTTGACCAATTGTTTTCTAACTGATATTTTCAACTATTCTATTATCATTTACTCGAAGTTTTCACACAAGTCATTATCAGGAATTGTTTACTGACAATAAGTGTTTCCTGGAGTCTGAGTGACAAGTCTATCTAGATTTCCAGCACTCCCTGCCTGTTTCGATAGCCATTACAAATTATTTTGCATTAACGCAGCAGTCATTTACCATTGATTTCTCACTAACAGCGACTGCTGACTTTCTCTGAAACTTGATTAGCAATAAGCCTCAAGATTTCAATATCCTCTTCACCCTTCCAATGAAGGTCTGGTTGATCTTCTCCTTCCTTGATCATCCCATCCTCTTTAAACATTCATGACCGTTTTGTGTTGTACCAGGCTAGTGTCACTACATATGTGTGTGTATGAGGGGGGGGTCAGATTGTTGGATTTTTAGTAGTTTCAGTCTCCTTTCGTTTGTGTACTTTTCTTTGTATAGTTTTTATTCTCTATGTAGTTCATTGGCATCACCTGGTTATGTGCGTTGGTTTCTGCACTTGAGGATTTTCCTTATTATTCGTCTGATTTTATTATAATAGCTATAGTGCCAATAAAATGATCACGTTCCAGCAAATATAATTTCATTTGTCATTCCACTTGACTGCTTCGGCACCTTTAGGCAATGTGTTCACCCCCCCCCCTTTCAACCTCATTTAACTCAGTCCTTATCTTTAAAAAAAAAAAAAAAAAAAAATGTTTCTGTATATCACAACACCATCTTAGGTACAATCTTAAACTACATTCAGTGATGAGGTCCCAGTTTGGGAATTTGCAATACATTGAGTTGCTCCCCAATTGATGTTACTCCCAGGTCCATTCCAATTCAGGATGGAAGTATTTTTCAGGGACGTGTCCATGGATTAAATATAATCAATCGTTTACAGGTTATTAATTTAAAATATATGTCTGTTTGAAAATATTGAGAATATTTACAAAAAGAACATAATCTTTCTATATATAATTCTGAAAATATGTGTGTACGCTGAATCCATTTACACATTTCTTAATAAATTGATTTTTTTTTTTTCATACTAGCAAGTGCTGTCCTCAGAGTTCATGACTGGCAATGACTTGTGCGTAGTGATCAAGTCATGCTATATTGTTAGATATGTCATATGGAGGTGACAGAGTATGTCTGCAACTCTATTCATTTGTGGAAAACTGCAAATTCCATCTCTGACTTGAGCACTTTGTGAGAAATATGTCTCTGCTGGTTTGGTCATGCCAAGCGCAACGTTTGGTAGATAAACAGAATGTATGTCATGGAAGTTAATGGCTTGTCTGGCATTGGTCACCCAAGCAAACCTGAGCACCTGCAACGATCAAGCAGGATGTAAAAATTGAGATTGTCGGACTGACTTCCTCATCTTGGTTGTTATTGTCACAACGTTTCGGCAGTTTTGCCCTCCGGCCTTCGTCAGGTGTTGTGTATTGAACTGGGGAACCGTTTGTTAGGAGTCTCGAACCCAACCCTTTATTATTATTACGGGGGTACCGTGTTCGGACTCCAGCTAGGCTTTGGGACATAGTTGCTGATTCTCTGTTTTTAATGTTACTTTTTTACTGCCTTCGTTCAGGATTAAAAACAGAATCAGCAACTATGTTCCAAAGCCTAGCTGGAGTCCGAACACGGTACCCCCGTAATAATAATAAAGGGTTGGGTTCGAGACTCCTAACAAACGGTTCCCCAGTTCGATATAAAACACCTGACGAAGGCCGGAGGGCAAAACGGCCGAAACGTTGTGACAATAACAACCAAGATGAGGAAGTCAGTCCGACAATCTCAATCAATGAAAACACCTCATCTCAAAAATACAGACAATTACTAGGACGTAAAAACTTGGCAACTTCATGAGGCGGATACTATGGGCTGAACTAAATGGTAAACAGGCATCCAAGCAGCTGCTAAAAGGAAGACCTATGCAAGCCACGGAAACCTGTTTACAACTGGATAGTCATAGTTGTATGAGATGCCTTTGATAGGTTTCCAAACTTTTTTAGTATGGGTACTTTTATTGATAATACAGATATGAAACTCTATTCCCCTTCGAAGTAATCTCCTCTGGCTGCAGTGTACAGTTCCAACAACTTCTGGAAGCTCCCATGGAAGTCCTCTTGTGTGAGTGTGTCAGTGACTCTCATCACAGCCTTTCATCTCCTTAATTGTTTCATAATGACATTCTCTAAGGTTTCCCTTGAGTGTAGAGAATAACAAAAAGTCACAGGGAGCAAGGTCTGGACTACAGGGAGGGTGAGGAACTATTTTGATGCTCATATTGATCAAATAATCTGTGACAATGTTGGAGTTGTGGACTGGTGCATTCGCACAAATCTTTTGTATCTTCAGTCCCTCGCAAAATAATTGTGTGTACAGTTCTCACACTGACATCAAACTGTACACTTATTGTCTCTATTGACACATGATGGTCCTTATCCATGAAATTCTTTATTTGGCCAATCAACTCTGGTGTTCTGACTTCTTTACTTCTCCCACAGACTACCAGCCTTCCTTTAATCTCTTATGCCACTAACAAACTAATGCTTTATTCATGCAAGATTGTCCAAAAGCAGTCTGAAGCATTCCAGACGTTTCTGTGGCATTTTTTTTTCTAAGTTTAAAACTGTATTTTATTGCATATCGTTCTTCTAAAGTGTCCTTCCATCCAGATTGCATTTTTGATATTCACCAACTGTGACAATTGAGCTTTAGTAGGGAGTATTCCAATTCTTGCTGTAGCTGTCCATTTGAACCTGAAATCTTATAAATTGGTCAATTATTTCATAAGATGTATAGCAATAACATACTGAATTTTCAAGAGTCTGCAACAATTTTAAATACCTGTAAAAAAAAGAAAAGTCTGGGAACTTATTTAAGGCACCTTTATGTAGAAAATTTACTGGTGAAAATAATGCTTTACTTGGCATTATTTCATGCACTCCACTTGCAGGTGCAAGTCGCTAATTGCACAGGTGAATTTTATGCTGTGAAGATTTTGTTGTCTGCTGCAGAAAAGTTTTTCTAAATGCAGATTATTTGAAATACTGTCATCTCTTTTCCATATCTGATATTCCCATTGCAAAACCAGTGTTTTTTTTTTTTTTTTTTTTTTTTTGTTATTATTATGTCTAGTTTTCTCGTACATATTAACGTTCTACATATTCTGATAATACCTCTCTTTAAAGTATTCTTGAAGGTTGCTGACTGCTATCGTTGAGCTTGATAGAGAGTGGTGACAGGGAGATGAATCAAAAAAAAAAAAAGAGAGTATATGTATTTAAGTGGATGAAAGATTGACTTTAATATTCAAGACTTTTAGGTAGGATTGAATGAATGTGTCATACATTTCATAAATAAATGTACACATTCTATAAATGGAATAGTCATGTGTAATATCAGGGCTTTACGTTGCGAGTCAAACAGTTGCATTTGCGAGTAATTTTTTTTTTTTATACAACTGACAACTAGAAATAATAAAATGCTTATCTTTTGGGGATTTTTTTTTTTTTTTTTTTTTTTTTTTTTTCCAAAGCTTATTGCTGAGTGAAAAATCCCTTTGCAACTTTTTTTTTTGTTTGTTTCAATAAAGCAAAGTCGAATTATTTAAATAAAAGTTTTATAGAACAATATACTCTTTCCTTTTTGTTTTCTTGTTTTTGTTTTCTTGTTTTTGTTTTCTTGTTTTGTTTTCTTGTTTTTGTTTTCTTGTTTTTGTTTTGTTAACTAAGGCTATCTAAAAAAAAAACAACAAAAAAAGCATTTGAAGAAATTTGAATCTCAACATGAAATTCGGTGCATATTTAGAATTTTACTAATTTAAAAAAGCATACAACATTCTTTAATGTATGTACTCATCACAGAATGAAGATGTCATATTCCAAAAATCACATGGGTTAGTAACTTTTCTATTTGCGTAGTAAATGAAAATATTTAGTTATCACAGGTTAACTGAAGATATATTTGTCCATATAGCCTTGAGAATATAATAAAATGCACAATATTTGAAAATACTGTGAAATATAAAAATTAGTTTTGTTTGTTTCTTTTTTTCTATCTTAAGACTTCTATAAATCTATCTTGTCGGATTTTCCAAGTCAGACTCAAATAGCATTTAAGCTGACTAATCAAACTTTATTTTTGGTTAACCAATTTTCATATGTTATTGTTCTAGCATGTTATTGGCGATATAATAACATTCTTAGTTACAATTTATTTAAATTACTAAATCTGACGCAGACAATCTGCTTTGAAACATTTTCTCGTTACCACGGAAAAATCAAATTCAACAAGGAAAATAACTCCTATTTTTAATGAAAGTATTTAAAAAGTTGTCTCCTTTACAAATAAAATTTTATTTGTTTTTCTCCAAATAATAATAAAAAAATAAATAGGCTAACAATTAAAAACAATAAATAAAATGACTTAATTCCATCCAAGGTATTGACGGATATGTACAAGTAGTCTCTAGTTATATAATGTGAGATATGTGTATATGTTTATAAATTTGTGCGTCTTAGATTCACTCTTAAACTAATTAACCAATCATTATAAATTTTGGAACCCTGTTACTAGATATAAAATGTCATAATGTAGGCTATGTATAGTTTAATTTAGTTTTATGCCAAGGGGCCAAAGAGGGAGTGGATCTCCTTTGTGACTATCGGGGAAACTTTAACAACTATTAGGGATCAATTCCTCTAATTTCAGTTTCTGTGGAATATTTTAAAGGGATTTTAGTAGGCACAATCTTTTATTTAAATAATCAAATATTTCAGATTTTCATTATATTTGATCGATAATCATGAAACACGAACTATGAAAGATTCTCTGGATTTCAGTTAAGCCTTAAATTTTTAACCTTTTCTAGCATCCAAGTCATGTTATAGATTTTTTTTTTTATCAAAATTTGTGTAAGGATTCCAGACATAAGGTTTTGTATTATGTGTTTATTGTAATCTTAGTAAAGGGAGATAAAAATGGTGAACTTATTCTACCTGTTCTAGTCTTTTAAATAAGTATGTGTGTCTCTGTTTTGACAAGCTTCTGGGATTGACCTTTACTCCTGATCTGAAATGGAACATGTACATCAAGTCAGTTGCCAAGGTCGCTGGAAAAATGGTAGGATCCTTCTACCGTTCTAGAAGATATCTCACTGCTGATGCAATTCTCTATCTATATAAAAGCCAAGTACGTCCAAGGATGGAGTACTGCTGCCACATCTGGGTAGGAGCTGCTAAAAACAGCCTATCCTGCCTTGACAGAGTACAAAATAGGCTTCGTGGTTTAGTAGGGGATGCCCTTTTCTCTTCTCTGCAACCTCTCTCCCACAGAAGTGATGTTGCGAGCCTTTGTTTTATCGTTACTTCCATGGCAAGTGCTCGACTGAGCTCCAATCTCTAGTCCCCCCTCGCCAATCTTTCACAAAAAACACCCGTCTAGCTGAAACCACTGACAAAAATTTTCCCCACTCTTTATCAGTGCCAAAACCAAAATGTAGATTCCAGGAACAAAAGCTTCTTTCTTAGAAGTCCACGCCTGTGGAACTCTGTTCCATTTGCCTGTTTCCCTCCTAACTACAACTTGGATGTCTTCAAGTCCAACATAAACAAATTCCTGATGAACCGCCCCCGTAAGTAAGACACTTTATCAAATCTCCAATACTAACGTACTGTACACGCAATAACCCTTATCCCCGAATGGCTTCTCGGCCTTGATAAGTGGTGACCACCTTGTAAAAAAAAAAAAAAAAAGTCAGAAATAGTGATGCATATTACGTTGGTTGCTTTGTTTTATAGCATATCAACCTTCTTTGGATTATTTAATCCTGAATCTAATAATTTTTGAAAAAAAAATTTATGCGTAAAATACTTATTCATGGTGTTTGGTTTGGTTACTTTGTAGAGGTATTTTTTTTTTTTTTTTTTTTTTTTTTGCTTTGCAGAACATGATTGAGTTTTGTAAAGGAAAGGGAATAAAACACTAACATCAATGTTTCGTGTATTTAACTCAGAAAGCTAATACCTGATCTGATAACACTAGATATATTACATTAGTTAGGACTATAATTGCTATTATTATGTCTGCACTGACCACCATAACAATATTCATGTTAGTGTTGACCACTATTGACTGCAGCCATCATTTTGACCAGTGATCTAATCTAATAAAAATGACGTTCACTTTGATAAAATTTCAATGGACTTCATTCCATCTACTAATTGGATGAAAAGAATTCATTTTAGAATCGGTAATTAATGGTAAAATGTACTTAGCTTCAAGACTTTGCTGCAGTTTCATGTTATCACCAATCAGAAGCGTGTCATTGTTGTCAAACAATTTGATAAAACCAGAAGAGATGAGTTATCTATGTATATCTAGCTACAGTTCTGAATTTGTTTAGATGAAGATTGATTATGGATATTTGTATTTTTATTTATTTTTATTTTTTATTTTTTGACTACTATTTTAATTTTGAGTGTTATTTGCATGTTTCAGTCGATGTAACCTCTAACCTTCTTCAGTTGTATTCTGTTAATCTCTGGAATCTTTTTTTTTTTTTTACTTGGAGGGTCACCACTTATCAAGGCCCGGAGGCCACTATAGGATGTTAGTTAGATGGTAAGACAACATGAATAGGAGTAGATTATCTAAATGAACAATTCAATAAAAATTTATTCACATTTAATTCGAAAATGATTGTTATAGTCAACCGGAAAGCAAACACACGGTATTGCCATCTACAGACAGTTCTGGAAAAGAAACTCTGCTCATGGAATTTTCATTTAGTTTTGGGCACAGATAGCGAGGAAAGTTGTTGCTAGTTGTTTCAGCTAGGTGGGTATTTGTTGTGAACGTTTTATGGGGAGGGACCGTAGATTGGAGCTCAGTCGGACATCTACAATAAAAGTATCGATAGAGCAGAGATATACTCGCAATGTCTCTTCTGTGAGAAAGATGGAGTAGGAAGGCAAAAAAGTCATTGCCCACTAAATTTTGAAGATGGTTCTGCCTCCTGTCAAGGCAGGAAAGGGTACTCTTATGAGCAAATGCAATGGGTACTCCATCCTCGGACATAGAGGATTGCGTTGGGAGTGAGATGCATAATTTTGGGCTTCACCGATTGTAAACGTTTCTGTAATACTATTTGCTAATATTAACCGAATCGTCTTAAAAGGTTCACGGCAGCTAATGATTTACTGCAAATTTTTATTACGCATAATCTTTGCATTAATTAACTTTATAAAAATTAAAGGCATACCTAAAATTAAATTAAAAATAAAGATAAATTAATACCTGGCAATGATTTTAGATATGAGAGATACAGAAGGAAAAATTCATGCTTTTTATTTTTTGTTTTAGTAGGGGGGGGAAGTGAACTAAAGCAAATTTAGACACATAATTAAATGGGGGGGGGGGTTAAATTTATGTAAATTTGGATTTACATTCAGTTGTTGTCCATAAAACAAAGAATACATGGTAAAATGCATTATTTCCATATTCCATGGAGTTTAAAACATTTGGCATTTTTATTCAAAGGAAAAGGGTTAGCAAAAGAATTTTATATAATGCTGGTTAGCACAAAAATGGAAAGCGGATATATATATATATATATATATATATTAATGGCCTGGCAAGGTCCCAGAGGAGACAACTAAGCAAAAAAAAAAAAAAAAAAAAAAAAGAGACCCTAAGCAAAATTCATCCTAAAGCAGCAAACCTAAAGCTAGCTTGCCAGGACACTATATTTACAAATGTAGGCAAATTTAGACATATTTTATTGGTTTGAAAATATAGGTTCTTTTTTATCAAGTGTCATAAAATTTTAATCATAGAATAGTGCTATAATCTACAAAAAGCCTGCAAAATTTCATGTACTATTGTCCCATAGAACCAAAGATATGAGCATTTCAATATTCAGCTTGGCTACGAATATTAGTATATTTGGCCGGCATTTTCTCCTTTGTGCACGTTTAATTGAAGAGCAGAGACAACTCTTGTTTGTTTCTCTTACAGTTCATTTTTTTTCTTTTTGATGTACTAGTTACCAAACATTCTGTTTGAGTGTAAAAAGAAATTTGCCGTATTTGTGAACGTTTTCGACCCCCATAAGTCGTCCTCAAGCGAGTGATGAAAAAAAAAAAAAAATAAATAAGGTAATGAATTGAATGGAAAGACGATTAAAATCGTTTAAAATACTTAAAAGCATTTAAGCGTGCCATCCGCTTCGTATTGAACTTGATTAATGGTTGTTATATATATATATATAATCACCTTTTTGGTAATTTTTATAAATTCCAAATCTCGGCAACTATTGATTAGAATTGAACAAATGAAGGCACATTGGAAAGCTAATGACCTGAATTATGTAGTGGGCTATATGACATTTGCCCTTAAAGGGATCATCCATCATCCAGAGCCTATTTTTGGCACTTTTTTACAACCATTAAGATGTTTCAATCATAGTCATTTGTTTTTCTAGTTTTGCATATGAATTACAAAATATCTGATATTTGCTCCAATCCTCTGGTCTTGATAAAGGGGAAACTAAAACTTGCTGCTATGGTTTCAAATGATCTGAAATAACAAAGGGAGACTGGATTCCAAATATTTCTCATGTGTTATATCTCCCCTCTTTAGTTTTCATACATAAAATAAATTTCACAGTGTATAAGGATTATTATTTGATACTCGAGGTATTCATAATCGTACCCTATTTCCAAAAGAGGGAAGATATAACATGAAAAATATTTGGAATCAAGTCTCCCCTTGCTGTTATTTTAGATCATTTGAAACCATAGCAGCAAGTTTTAGTCCCCCCCCCCTCCATCAAGGCCGGAGGTTTTGGGGAAACCTATATCTATATATCTCTAAAAATGAAATTATCTGTGTGTCTGTCTGTGTGTACACTTCCCTACCAAATTATTCTATCAATTTTCAGTTCACAAACTTGAGATTTGGGAAAATCTTTTTAATCAGGTTTTCGGCCAGAAATGTGGCTGCCAAGGGGTCAAAGTTCAACGATTTGACCTTTAAAACTCTACCAAACTGCTCTGCCAATTTTGGGTCTAAACACTTGAAATTTTCGATATAGGTTCCTTGGACATGAATCAAACTTTTTAATTTGATTTGAGCCCAAAACAATAAATATTAAGGGGTCAAAATTGTGGTCAAAGTTAAAAAAATTTGACCTCTGAGCCAATTTTTGGTCTAAACATTTGTAATTTTACATAAAGTGTAATCAGACATAGGGCAAGCTTTTTAATCGGGTTTTGGCCGAAAATTTAGCTACCAAGGGGTCAAAGTTCAAAAGATTTGACCTTTGCAGTTTCTAGCCAACTATTCAGCAAATTTTGTGTCTAAACATTTGAAATCTTACATAAGGTATTCAAACTTACAGCAAGCTTTTTAATCTGTTTTGGGCGAAAATTTGGTTGCCAAGAGGTCAAAGTTGAGAGAGTTGACCTTTGCAGACTCTACCAAACTCCTCCGCCAATTTTGGGTCTAAACATTTGAAATTTTAAATTAGGTTGCCTGGATATGAGTCAAACTTTTTAATATACATATGCACAACAAGTTCTGAACAGTACATAGGGCTTGAGCAAAGCTGTGCTGAACTGCTAGTATATATATATTATACGAGGGGCGTGCAATAAGTAATACCCCTGACCCACTTCCAGTTGTCTTATCTAGCTGAAATTTTGCATGTGCAATGATTTATATCTCTACCGGTTATGTGGCAAATTAAAGCTTTGAACTAATTGTGGTTTCTGTTTTACATGTGTTTGAACTGAGTTCAGTGTGAAATGGAGCCTGTTGAATGTCGAGCAGTGATCCGGTTTTTGTATTTGAAAGGACGCACACCACAGGAGACTTTTGATGAAATGAAAGAAACTTATGGTGATAATGCCCCATTATATGACCTTGTAAAACGCTGGCATCGTGAATTCGAACATGGCCAGAAGTCTGTGGAAACAGTTCCCAGACCTGGTCGCCCCCCTTCTGCCATTGATGAGGCATCTATCCGTCAAGTTGAGGCTGCCATTTTGGAAGATCGGCACATTACTATTCACCAAATAGTCCAATATGTCAAGATTAGTACAGGGTCTGTGGAAACTATCATTCATGACCATTTGCATAAGCATAAGGTGTCTGTCAGATGGATTCCCAGGTTGCTCACACCATTCCAGAAGCGAGAACGCGTCGAGTACTCGAGGATGAATTTGGAGATGTGCCAAGATGAGTAGTCAAGTTTTTCAAAAGACTGATTACACAGGATGAAACCCGAGTCCATCACTATGATCCAGAGACCAAAGCCCAGAATGCAGTGGAAGCACTTGGACTCACCACCTCCAAAGAAGGCAAGGGTGCAGCCCTCCGCTGGCAAGGTCATGCTCACAGTCTTCTGGGACCAGGACGGAGTAGTGATGACAGATTTCCTGGCAAAGGGTACCACAATTACAGGAGCGTATTATGCTTCACTTTTGAGGAAATTAAGAGAAGCTATCAAAATCAAGAGGTGGGGCAAGATCAGCAAAGGTACCCTCCTCCTGCAGGACAAGGCTCCGGTCCACAACTCGCATGTCGTCAGATCAGAAGCACAGGCATGTGATTATGAAATTCTTCCCCATCCACCCTACTCTCCTGACCTTGCACCCTCTGACTTTCACCTCTTCCCAGCAATGAAATTGTTTTTGAAAGGAAAGCATTTCTCAGATGATGCAGCCTTGATTTCTGAAGTCATGTCGTGGTTGGAAGACCAACCTAGGGTGTTCTACAAAAACGGTCTCCAGAGCTGCATCAAACGATGGGAGAAATGCATAACTCTGGGTGGTTTCTATGTAGAGAAAGACTAATAACTGTGCCAAGTTTCGTTGCTCTACTGCTATGGGAAATGGGTTAGGGGCATTACTTATTGCACGCCCCTCGTATATATATATATATATATATATATATATATAAAAACACTATTTTAAATTATTTGCTCTCTTACGATTGGGAAACACTAAGTAGATACAGCTAGTAATATATATTATAATATTAAAGAGAATGATATGTATGTCTTGAATCTGTGAATTTGATATTTTTTTCTTATGCAAACCCCTCTTTTTTTATGAACGAAATTTAAAGACAAAAGAAATGTATACATTGATAAACAAAACAAAAAAAAACTAGAAAATATAATTTTTTGGATTGTTTGGACTATTGTTCTCATTTTGTTTTGTTTTTTTCCACAACGTTTTGACCGATGTAACCTCCGACTATCTTCAGGAGCATTCACACTAAATGTTATCGACTGAAACGTTGTGTAAAAAAAAAACAAAATGTGAACAATAGTCCAAACAATCCAAATAATACAGGGTGGCCCATTTAAAAGTAGCCCAGGACATGTAATAGAGAGGAGGAGCATTCTTTTATTGTTTAAAAGACTAGCGGGGAGGGGGGGGGTACCCGACGTTGCCTGAGTGTTTTGAGGTGTGTGTGGACGGCAGGGGTGGGGGGTGTTAATGAAAACCTAAGAATAAGCGAAGTAAAAAAAAGAAAACAGGAAAATGAAAGTTAAAACTTATCTGAAAAATAAAGCGGGGGGGGGGTATCCGGGCGGTGGGTCAAAACATAAGAATAAGCGAAGTAAAAAAACCACAAAAAAACTAACGTAAGGCAAACGAATGATGTTAAATGTAAAAATCTGAAAAACAAAAAAGAAAACAGAAAAACGAACGTTAAAACTTCTGAAAAATAAAAACCAAGAAAAAAAAACATGTGAAAAATGGCTTAAATAAGCCTGTTTCAATATTAAAATTAAAAAAAAATCGGTGGGTACCCGGGTGTTTTTGGGGGTGTTAATGAAATCCTAAGAATAAGCGAAGTAAAAAAAAAAAAAAAACAGAAAAACGAACGTTACGTGAAAAATGGCTTAAATAACCCTGCTTCAATATTAAAATTTAAAACATTGAAAAAAAGAAAGAAGGCATCTGACACCACGATTCGAACCCAAAACGTTTAGATAATGGCCCAACGCTCTAACCAACTGAGCTAATACGACACACATGAAATTGTGTCAGTTCTTCAAATATTTGAACTAAATCAGGTTATGATGTCGTCTGATGCATGCGTAGAACCGATCTCGTCATGAGAGGACGGTTTTTGCTGACCCCCCCCCCCTGTATAAAAGTGCTGATTTCAGGGTGAAAAAATTAATGTTTTTGGCCAATTTTTCGATATTTGTCGGGCGAAGGATGGGGCTTTCATGAAACCAAGTTTGTGAATTTTTGTTCTGCCTGTCGAAAGTTTTTAGACACACATACATACATTTTCGCTTTTATATATATATATAGATAGAAGATGCTGGAAGTGCTCCCTGTTGACATCTATGCATTTCTGGGCAAGTTTAACAATGTTTGCAGATACTGCCTGTAGATCTTCTCTGGTGATTCTCCTGATAACGTTGATAATGTCCTTTATTAGTTGATCTAGATTGTGCAGATTATTTGAATAAACTTTTGTTTTTAAGCCCCCCCCCCCATCCTCCCCAAGTAAAAATCACATGACAAGTCCGGGGGAACATGGTGGCCATAAACCTTTGCTTATTATTCTCTCTTCTGTAAACATGTCATGAACTCATGTCAATGATCTGTGAGATGTGTGATATGTAGCGCCATCTTGTTGGAAAAAGAATTGCATTTTGTCTTGTGGTGTCAGTTGGTCGTTAAGAGAACTGTTCCAAGATGTGTAGATAAACGTCAGTGTTCACAGTTGATTGAAAAAAAATTTGGCCAACTAATTGATTAGAGAAAGATTAGAGAGATCAGGCTACTTTTAAGTGGGCCACCCTGCACAAAAAATAATGACCCCCATCTTAAAAATATATAACATCAAGAAAATATCAGTTTAACACTTGTTTTTACAACTTTGAGAAATTGACTCCTGAACTAACCTATCTCTGGCCAGGTCTTTATCTCTCTCGAATCCTCTTTTCTCACTTCTTCCCATGTTTTCTATCGTCTATCCCTACCACCGCAACTGTTCTACATATACTAGCCCAAAGATTCTCCTCCATTCTTTAAATGTGACAAAATTGAAGTTTCACATTTTACATACACCTCTCTGTACGGTTCAGATGTGATCTTCCTCTGAGGTCATTAGATCTAAACCTGTCTTTAAGACTTACACGCTACACATTCACTGCATCGTTATTTTACTCATTTGCCACGTTTAACTGTTATACATCATCACACTTGGTTCATATACAGCACTTGGTATGACAAGATCCCTGGCGACACCAGATGATCTTGCTTTTCAAATAGAGGAAGAGAAGATGGGAGAGGATGAGGCATGGTTAGGGGGGTGTCATGCTGACACTTGGTCGAGAAAAAACAGATGTTTGAGATTTGTGTCCACCAGAGAAGAAATAGTATCTTTTTCAATGAAAAACAAATATAAAATCTGATAACAGGATTCGTGGAACAAGAGATTGTTTTTCTAGTTGGATTTGGTAAAAATGAATTTTAACAGATACAATGACTTGGGTTCAAAAGGTCTGCTTTGGTGTCTGGGAGATGTTGTCATTTGGGTCCACCTGTTGTATTTAACACCAAGCCAGTGATAAGTTAGTTGGACAGATAAATAAATAAATTGAACCTAGGGAGAGATATGGTCATGAAAGAGGAAGAAGAGGGTCACAAGAAAATAGAAAATGAAAAGAATAAAATAAGGGGATAGAGAAAGGAGTTCACGAGAGAAGAAAAAGAATAAGATAATGGGATAGAGAAAAAAAAGAGGTTCAGAGAAAAAGAAAAGGAAAAGTAATCTTCAATGTGAGAGAGGGGAGAAGAGGCCAGTTTTATAAAAACGATTGGCTTTTTAGAGTTAGGGTCCTTTTTACTGGCTGGCATCGAGGTGTCCACATCGCTCTCACCCCGCCTGGGGGGTGCGAAACCCTCATAGGAGCTAAGTTGAAAGGCTCTTGTTCTTAGCTGGGAAATTAATTAGAGGAACTTAAGTTATACAACCTGCATCATGAAGCTCGGATTAAGAAACTCTACTTTTAAACGAGTGTAGAACGATTTCTGAATAATTATTTTGTTGGTTTTTACGAAAATGAACCAGTTTTTCTTTCTTTCTCGATTGCCGGCCTGAATGAGGATACAGTTTATTTCAGGTATGCCCTGACGCCAGATGATGAAAGAGATAGACTGGATCCAGCACGAAGCCAGAGTGACGGCCGAAATCGACAATGTTGCCACACGGACTTAGGGTCATGCACATTTCGCATACCCTGAGCAGCAGAAGGATATTTTCCAGTGACCAGTGAGAGTCTGGTCACCCTTGAGGGGTCCACCACTAGACAAGTAAGAATGTAGCCCTGCTGGGTTGCATCTATGGTCCTGTGAGCTGGGAGCGACGAACATGGCCAGAAGTACATCACAAGTATGCTCCCGTGAACCAGGATAGCGACGGATGCGGCCCGACCCTCTGACAAGAGTGGGTGTTAGGATTATATTGGTGCTACCAGATCAGGCTGTCTGAAGATACTGGTTTTCTAACTTAAAATGGACCAAACATTGATGTGTTTTTTCTTTTTCTTTTCCCTTTGCAAAAACACAATCATGTTCTGCAAAGAGATAAAAAATGGCAGTTTTCCTCTGCAAAATAACTAAACACAATGAATAAATGTTTGAAGATAGAAGCAACTTTGGAAAAGTTACTTCATTCAGCTTTAGATAACTTGGGAAGGGTAGATATTAGTGATGGGGTGATTCCAATATTTTTCCCCCGATTTCGATACAATTTCTGATTCTTTATAAATCACTAAATATTTAACTATAAAATTGTTATTCTCCCCGATTTCTGTAAAAAACAAACAAACAAACAAACAAACAAAAAAACATATGTTAAATATGCAGATATTTTCCTAAACATAAAATTAGACCTGTGGGGAATGATCTATAGATTTTAGCAGCTTTACTAGTATTTTAAAATCAATAAATATTTATTTTATCATTATTACCAGCAATGGAAGATTTTGCTTTAAACAAAATTAAAAAAAAAAAAAAAAAACTACACTAAAGAGAATCATTTTGGCATCGGAAAATAGCCACCAATTGTTTCGATTCCGATACCCCTAAATTTGTTGATTTTTCTGATTTCCGATTTCGATTAATCGTCCCAACACTAGTAGATATACCATAAAATAAAACCGTCAAACACATGGGTAATAGACTCTTCCCTTGGTTGATGACAACAACTCAAAAGTTCAGTTCCTCAAACTTAATATTTTTTTTGTTTTTTTGTTTAGTATGTTTAATTATCAAGATTGATCTGAATTTCTCTGAAGTGACACACACTGTTGCTATGCAACAATAAAATGGTCATTATTTGCACTTGTTTTCATATCAAAAGCACTGGTTCAACTGCAAACAAAATCCTGGTTGATGATAAAAACAACATCTGAAACCAATGTTGTTTATTTTTATTCTCATTTGATTCAAATGTAAACCTTGAACATCTGCTCCTGTTTTCGTGTTAATTACATACAATTTGCTTTAAACTAATTCACCTTTTTTTTTTTTTATCTTATTCTCCTCTTCTGGCTTTTCACTTTCATCATGCGGCTACAGAATCTTAGCTTGTCTTTTTCATCAACCATTAATCGTTATGTTGATGTCGACCATTTGATGAGCCGTGTATTCTATGAAATCTAATCCCAACATGTGAATAGCTTTTCTCAGATCTTGTATATACTCAAGTCTGTTTTACCAGTTATTTATGGCAATTATCAGGCCGTGTTCTTTAAAAGAAAACCTTGCATTTTCAATCAACTTCATTGATTACATATTTCTGTCTATTGCTTGGTGAAGCGCTTTTCTCTTACAGTCAGAAGTTCTCCCACTGTCACTCATTAACAAGATTTTATTTAATAAGACATATATTTAGTATGTACTGGTTTTTTGCTTGAGTTTTTTTTTTTTCAGATGTGTTTTGGTTGACCAATCGACATGCATGCGTGCAGCGGCCTTGCTGTTTTACCAGCATTGGCAACCACAGCTCTCCAAATTGTAGAGCCATGGTAATCTCGGGAAGACAAGTAAAGACGGTAGTTTCTCGTTACTTTCCGTCTTGATTTGGGGATGCATCTTCCCTCATGAGTTAAATGTGGCCCCAGATACCAACCTGAAAATTTCTACGACTCAGCGCAGTACATACAGCGCCTAGTCTTCCCAAATGGTCACCCATCTGGTACTGGCCAGGATCATCATTGCTTAACTTCAGTGATCTGGCAAGAACCAGTATGTCAACGGTATGTGCTAGACTTTGTTATAATTTTGATCAATTGCTGTGTTCGTTTCAAATTAATGAAAACTTAAAACTGAAAATACATATACATTGGACACTTCATTGGTTAAAAGTTATTTCTGAATATCAAACTAAAAACTCTTTTCTTATACAAATGATTCAGTGCAAACGTAAACAAACGAAGTTTAATGACTTTTAAGACACCAAAATTATCCCCCCCCCTTCCCGACAAAAGGAGGGTGGACCTGGGAATTCATCTTTTCGTCCGTTTGTCTGTCACCCCCTTTTCTCAATAACTATGCCTTGGAATTTTTTTCAAATTTTGCACAAACATAAGAGAACAGATTTTCCGGGAAAACTCTGGGTGCCCCCCCCCCCCTCCCCCACCTAAGTGTTCCTTTTGGGTTAAAATGGTTAAAATTGACATTTTTGTGCTTATTAAAAAAAAAATTGATGCCTTGGATTTTTGTAAAACTTTCAGAAAAGTTGTAACTAACAGATTTCTATATAATTTTCTTTGTCTATAGTTCGTGATAACTCTTGTGTGTGCCCCAGGGGCTCTTTTAGGGTTAATAAAAACACTCCATTTTTGGGATTATTTTACCGTATTTGTCCAAAATTTTGTGTATGTCTATTTAGCAGTTTTGCATGGTGCCAAACTCAAATTTAAATATGTTAAGGCTTTGGAGATTTTAAGGGCTAAATGGGTGGGTGGGGGGTGGGGCAAATCATTTCTCTTTTTGTATGGTGCAAAAGTCAAGTTTACATATGTTAAGGCCTAAAACTGCACCATTTGTTGATTTTCGCCAGGATTTGACGTCTCCTGGGGACTTTTAGGGCTAAATGGGAGGGGGGAGGTAAATGCTGAACTTAGTCATTTTTTCTGCCTCGTTCACTGCACTCATGCATGCTTCACTTGTTTGTTATTGGCTTTTAGTGACTTAAATTAGGTCTTCTAAATCCTTGTGTCGAAAAAATATTACAGGTTAATTCCTATTTGACGTTTTGGCTTGTTTGTTCTTTCTTCATTTTGAGTATGCGCGTGTGTGTGTGTGTGTAGGGAGGCAACATCAAAAACAATATTTTATAAAGTCAAAATAAATATTCTACATCACAGCTGAAGCAACACATTAAATAGTCCTAGTTTAATCTTTGGAGCCGCAGGAAAGATAAAAAAAAAAAAAATAGTACTTGATGCCCCTTGTAACACTCAGTATTATAAGGTGAGGATCAAGGGTAAGTGGGATAATCCTGGGAAAGAAGTGACGCCCTCCCCTATACCTCAGCCCAGTTGGCATAATGGTAAGTGTTTGAGCTGGAAAACCAGGTCTCAATCCTGGTCAAGTCATATCAAAGACTCAAAAATGGTACTTTAGGCTCCCTTACTAAAAAAAAACGCTCAGCATTATAAGGTAAGTGGAATAATCCTGGGAAACTCTCCCTTACATCTCTGTGTAGTAGCTAATGAAAAGGGAGCGTTTGAGTCGCACTTTACTATGGTTGACTACTTTTATAATAGTTAAAAAAAAAATTAGATGATTAAAATATTTTCTCACTCTTAGAGTTTCTAATTTTTTTTTTTTTTTTTTTTTTTTTTTTACAAAACTTATTCTGGAAAAAAAAAGATGGTAATTATTCTTTTTATTCCTTTAATAAGATAAAAAAAATTTATGAAGATAAATTTTATTTAATTAAATATTGTGGTTCATTTATGTTCCGATTAAAAAAAAAAAAAAAAATCAGATTTTTCATTTCACTTTCTGACTGATCACATTTTTTGTGAATCGAGATATTATTTTGTATGCATATTAGTGAGAACACTGGCGAATGATTTTTTTTCTTGTTTTTGAAGCGTAGTGTACAGTTGTGTGAGAATAAATCACCAGAGATGGTTTTATTTTATTCATCTTCCACTCTATAATAAAGACTAATGTGTATTTATTTGTATATTTTCATGTGTGTACACGTGTCAAGTATGCAAAAGTTGGCATGTTAAAAAAACAAAACAAAAAAAAAATAAAAAAAACATTTCTGACGAAACCATTTTAGGTTTTTAGGGGAAAGTAGAAAACAAAAAAGTAACTTGGACCTCCCCCTATCAGACGTCTTAAATGAATTGGAAAGAAATCCTTCATCTTATCATAATGAAACAATTTTTTCCTGTTTTTTTTTCCTTTATTTTTTTTTCTATACCAAATGGTCCCCCCTCGCCAAACTTTCACAAGAAACACTCGTCTAGCTGTAAACACTATCAATAGTTTCCCCCACTCTTTATCTGTGCCTAAACCTAAACGTAGATTCCATGAACAAAGCTTCTTTCTTAGAACTGCATGCCTGTGGAATTGTCTTCCGTTTTCCTGCTTTCCGGCTGACTACAATATGGTTGTGTTCAAGTCTAAAGTAAATAAGTTCTTGATGAGCCGTTCCATATAAGTTATCAAATTTACCAAATTTTCATTACTAATGATTACTATATTGACCAATTTCTACTGTACACTCTTTAACCCTTATCCTTGAGTGGCCTCTTGGCCTTGATAATGTGGTGATGCCTTTGTAAAAAAAAAAAAAAAAAAAAAAAATTGATATGTTCTTTATCATTTGTTTTTTTTTTTTACACTTTCCAGTTTAAGACGTTTTCATTAAAAAATTTTTTTTTTTTTTAACGTCAGTCACTGATTTAATGGATCTTCTCATCCTCTCCCTCTGAAATTTTTGACAGAAGGACTACACTCGTGTTAGAATGAATCACCAGTTTAATTTCAGGTTTCTTTTATTTCCTTCCTTATCTCCGATTTATTTAGATGTATGTAAAGTAACCTCCCCCCCTTCTATCTCTCTCTCCCTCCCTTTCCCTCCCTCTTTCTCTTTCTCCTTACCTCTCTCTCTCCTACCTCCTCTCCCTCCCTCCTCCTCCTCTTCCCCCTCTCTCTCATAGAGACCAGCAATAAAAAAAAAAGTTTATTTTTAATTTTGATCTCACAAATGACAAGATCTTTATGTTCATTTCTTTGTTTAGCTATTTTTTTGTGTGACTTTTTCCTGTTTTTCTTTTTGCTAAATAATCCATTTAACTTTGACAAATATAGCAAATTATTTCAACAGAGGAAAACCTGAAATGTCTCTCTTTTTTTATGATTCATTTATTATTTTGTCCGACATTCATGTTCCTTCATTCTTTTAATGATGTTATTATATCAGCAAAAACACAATCCTTAGTGAAAAACTGAAAGAACAAAAAAAAAAAAAAAAAAATTTTCTGTTCAGTCTCTAGAGACAGTAGATACCCCCTTTGATGGTAACTGCACATGTAATTGTGAAGCAAGTGTTGCGCAATCACCATCTACCCCCCCCGAATAGGTTTTGCAATGGCAAGGAGAAATCCAAGACTATTGGAAACAATGCCGGGATAAGTGGAGAGTGGATACAGCACTTGGTAATTCCAAATGGTTACTCATTTTAATATTGACCAGATTCAACGTTGCTTAACTTCAGTTATCTAATCTGAACCGGTGTGTATTTTTAGTACACCCTGCTATAATTGACACTTTCTGCTTTGTCATTTGAACACTTATAGACCACAAAACTACTTGTCAGAAGTCCACCAAATTTAATAAGAAGCATTCTTGCGATTCCATTTTCTCATTAATATCTACTATAATCTGTTGCATTGCAAAGATAAAAAAAACAAAAAAACTGACTCTGCTATCTCAACTGTTCTTCATCTACTAAACCAAGAACTATCAAATATTCCATCAATATGACCACACCATCAAAATCAACTGTGTACACACACACACCTCTCTATATCGTCCAGATTTAATTAACCTCTGAGTTCATCAGATTTAATCCTGTTTTTAAGACTCAAATTACACATTGTTGTATCATTTCTCTCCATGCAACAGATGTCCTCAGCCCTTACAGGCGAGGTTTCACTTCTATACATCATCACATACCTGATAAGACTATTTATATATAGACTATACGTACACATACCTGATAGACTATTCATTTAGTCGACAATGGTAATAATGCTCTGCTGGTTAGTAATGGCAGAAACTCCTTAAACTTACTCCATCCACTCCTAATTCTTGCAATCACTCTAGTTCATGTTTCTCCTCCCTCTTCAATGCTTTCACCAAGGTAAGAAAACTTCTGGATAATCTCAATAGTTAATATTATTTGCTTAGCTGATATTTAGAGATTCCTTCATCTTCACCTACCCTGTGGCGGTTGCTGTTGGGGTGATACAGATGATCTGTCAACCAGTCCTCTCCGTCTTTCCCTGTCCTCTGCACGTTTGACTGCCTTGCTCAGCTTCAATCCTGTCCATTTTGCAATATTATCTTTTTTTTTCTTTCTTCCTCCTCTGACTGTTCCCTGGAGCACTGTCTTGGCAAGCCTCTCTCCTCTTGTTACGTGGACGAACCATTTTAGTTTGCACCTCCTGATTGTCGTTAGAAGATCTTCATAAGGACCAATGGCTTGCCTTAATCTGTTTTTGACTGGATGTGATTTTACGAATGTGAAAATCCAGAAAGCATTGCATGATTCTCAAACGCGTTATTTGAATATTATCTTTGATTATATGTGATTCAAAAATTGTTTGCACGATTGATTTCTGATCAAGTTTATATCTGCTATCCTGCATATCATTGGATTGTTGTGTAAAAAAAAGTATATGCTTTATACTACTTAGATATTAAAGTAGTTTGCTTGTCATTGTAGACTCGTGGTGTAACGGATAAAGTACTTACTAAAATTCAGTTGTAAATTGCACTATTCTGGAAATTGAAGGTTCAATCCTCAGTGCAGGTGATACTTAAAAATACGATTGCGAATCATTTAGAATGTCTACCTGATCATGGCTGATGTAACGAGAGCAAGCTACCCCCTGTGGATTAAATAAAGGATTATTTTAGACATTCTGTACGGATTTACGAGTTTGACAGAAAGATTTGGGAGTTCAACATGATACACCTGAAGGTCAGAGGTTACATCGGCTGAAACGTTGTGAAAATAACACTCCAGATGAGATCAGTAGTCTGAATAATCCAAATAATATGAATTGTCAATCCCCATCTAAAAATTTCAGAAACATGGTCATTCTCACATCAGCAATAGATTTGATCTGGGAAAAACTGAATGCTGAATGTTTGATTTAATTTGTTAGAAATAAAATTATAAAAACGATCCAAAAGATCTATTTTTTTTTTATTTACATTGCTTAAAAAAAATTATTACTTTCGTTTAGATCTTATATATATATATATATATATATATATATATATATAATTTCAATGACTTAAAAACATTATTACAATGATCCAAACATAATTCTCAATCAAAAACCAAGACACGGAATAATAAAATAATGTTAAAAAAATACACATTGTTGGTGACTACTCCCTTATTTAAATATATATATATATAGTAGAATCCTGGGGTCCGGTGGCCCTAGGATACCTTTTTTTCAGGTTACAATGTGAAATACGATGTTTTTCTGGTCTCTGGTTACGATGCCCTGTCTTACAGTGTTATTTATAATGTTATTTGATTATATGCATGTGTATTAAATACTGCACTGTATTTTGTTATTAATTTTTAATACGGTATCCTGGGGTTCTACTGTCATATATATATATATATATATATATATATATATAAGAACTAGTAGTTGATAAACATGTTAAAAACACTTTGAAAAAGAGTTAAAAACAGTTAATTTTAAAAAGGACTCACAAAATAAGTGGATAGTCCTTAATCCATGGAGTTTCGAAGAAATACTTTCCTTCTCATCAGAGGATAGGATTTAGCAAAATGCGGGTCCGATTTTGCTTGCAAAAGTATTTAATGAAACTACAAGTAAGTCATAGATCTTACTTGGTAACAAATAGTGAAGCAGAGGGAATAGGGTGAAGAAAAAAGGTGATTTCACGTGAATGGATAGTCTGATGAAGGGTAAAATATCCAATAACGGTAAAATCCAAAAATCCAATATATATATATATATATATATATAATTTTTTTTTTCTTTCTTTTTTTCTTAATCTTTACTATTCATTATCTTCCAAATACCATTGTAAGGGAGATAACTTTCTTTTTCCAATATTTATCTCTTTATCAATATTACATATATTCCTACCTTAATATTTTGCTTAATTTTTAACTTATAGTTCTAACCTTATCTTCTTTATATCAATTTAGGTTCAATTTCTCTACTTTAGTTTGTTTCAACTTTATATTTGGATCCATATTTGAGTTACTTAGTGTTTAATTTTTTAAAATTTCCTCTTGTGTTATTGAAATTACACAAGTGTTTATTACCTACCAATAATGATTATTTCTATTCCCCTTATTTAGATTATAATTAGTTTAGTTTCTATATGTTAATTTGATCTATTAATTTATTTATTGTATCATTCTAAAATCTTCGTATTACATTTAACATTCTCTTACCATACTTACATTTCATTCTTAACCGATTCCTTAAATTGTTTTTTATTATAAACCGTTACTTTGATCAAATTTAATATGAATTTATTTGTGTGAAGACGGCTTCGTATAACCTCTAAATTCTTAAAGTTTCGTCTTTGGAATTCACTAGGTGGTATAACTCAAGTAAACATAGATTACACCTTTTTGATTTACTCGGTTTATATTTTTAGCTTTATCAACAATTGACCATTTCAATTCAAATTCTTTTTTATTCTTACATAGTTCTCTTACACAATCACCTAATGTTCCTCTAAATAGTTATTTTTGTTCTATCCTTATTGCTATCATTATCCTCATCCCGATTTGGTTCATTCTCTGGTAGAATGTCAAATGATGCAACATGATTTGGGTATCTGTCATTAAAAAACATTCAGTTCCCTCTAGGTATATCTTTTGACTATTATCCACTTTAACTTCACATTTGTATATAATTTCAGAAATTAAGCAATTGCTCTCCAGTGGACATTCGTTAGGTATTCTACAGTTACATTTTTTTTTCAATATTTAATTCACCTGATTCTATCCTATTGTTATTCACTATTTTGTTTATTTTACCATTATTAGAACCTATCATAGTTTTACTTAGATTGACAGTGGTTTAGAATGAAATTTTAATTGTGTTCTTATTAATTATTTTAATTAATGTATTTTCTGGCAGGAAATTCTTATCAATTATTTTGTAAAATTCTTTAGGGATATATTATTATTTTGCATATGTTAACTGAAAGGTGGATTAAACCGGACTTGTTTTTTGCATTTATTTCTCTTATTCTTAATAGCATTATTACTAATATAGGCTTCTTCACTATTTTTAATTTCATTATTTTTATTATTTTTATACCTATTTTTATTTTTTATATTTCTTATTCCTTTCAAGGCCATGTTATATGATATCGTGTAGTTTGTCCTGCTATCTTTTATGTATTATGATATCCTGATCTAGTTAAAGCTTCATTATAGTAATCCTTATTCTTATTGAATATATTTTCATTTTGTGATGTCTTAGATATTCTTTTAATTGTTTTTTTCATACTCTTAGATGATTAGATTTATAATCTATATAGAATAGTGTTTGGTTCGGTTTGTGATACGGTTCATAAGTATTAAGATTCAGGGTTACAATTACAGTCTGGTGTTATTTCTAACTTAAGTTCATTAAAGAATAGTTTAATTTTATGCCTAGTATTTGCTATTATTCGATCACTTGAATTAACTAAAAATAATGCATCATCTCTATATAGCCCTCCATTTAAACCTGTTTTTTTTTTTTTTATTCATCTTATTTAATAAGTACAAACCTACTAGGTCAGTTATTTAAGCAGAGTCCAGAGATCCCATTTTAACATCATAATGGGTTTTCTATCCTTCTTTGTCCATAATTCATTATCATGTCTTATTAAGGTTCTTTTCGCTAGTTTTATAATTTTTAATCTTCCGTTCTGTCCCCACTGAGACCTTCTGACCACTCGGTTGTCTCAGTTAAGATAAAAACAAAATGTAATAATTCCTGACATACCTCTCCATCGTACAGTATATCGATACTGTATGGCTAACTAGGATAGCTTTTGTACATTTCTATCAGATTTACCTCTGCATTCCATGTTTAAAAAGAATGTGTTCTCCATAGTATCAGACCTGATGGAATGGTTAATTGTAGCTATAGACCGCTTCATACCCTCCAATAAATTCCAGCAAAAACCTAACAGCCAGGCGTGGTTCTCTCCAGAATGTACTGCTGCCATTGCACACAGAAATCATGATTTCCACTGCAATGTAATAGATGTACTGAGACTAAAAAGCTTCTTTCTTAGAACTGCACACCTGTGGAACTCTGTTCTGTTTTCCTACTTTCCAACTGACTACAATATGGTCGTCTTCAAGTTCAACATAAACAAGTTTCTGATAAGTGAAAAAGGCGATCCCCTCCTTCTCTAAAAGTTCCCAGTTGAGGTTGAAGGAATTAATCTTTTTAGCCAATTTTTCGATATTTGTCATCCAAAACGATATGGATCTCTTGAAAATTCATTTCCTCTGTCAAAAGTTTTAGGCAGACATACATACATACATTTAAACAGACAGGTGAGATTTATATTATAGATGTTCGTTTTCTCAGATAATGCTAATAAGTTAATGTTAGAAAGATCTCCTTCCATTGCCAAAATGTGTTTCAATAGTAAAAATATTAAAAAGGTCCGATTAATCTGATATTTACTTTTTTTTTTTTTTTCTTCCTGGAGTGTTTGAGCTAAATCTTCTTGATGTCTGCTGGTCTAACTTGTAAAAATATCAATAGTGTTGACTACAAGTAGCAACTAGTTTTTGGGGTAGGTTTGTGGGTCAATCACTGCTGACAAAATGAAGGTCAGGATCATTCAGACATAAAACCTGAATGTGATTTATGGGAGTGTAAAGAGGTGCATCTAATGGAAGGTGTAGGGTGGAAATCTAATTAGTCTCTTCAGAAGTAAACATGAAAACAAATGTACAAGTCTTGTATCTGTTTGAAATTTATTTGACAAGAGCTTATGAATAGTTTATGAATGTCAGGTGGCTGGTGAGATGACACCATGATGATCTATAGTGGTGGAAATTAGGTAGAATTTGATTATTTAAGAGGGCAAGTGTTTTCAATGAATTTAAAAGCTACCATGTTGTAGTCAACTGGGAAGCAGCCTTATGGTATAGAGTTCCACAAATGGGCAGTTCTAAAAAAAACAAAAAAACTTTGTTCATGGAATTTTTGTTTAGTTTTAGGCACAGATAAAGAGTAAGGTAAAATTGTTGATAATGGTTGTAGCTAGACAAGTGTTTGCTGTAATTGTTCTACAGGAGTCAGAATGAAATGTTGATTTTTGTATGAAGGGATATATCTGACCTTATAACATAGAAGATGGACTGGTAAATTTTTACTTTAACTACATAAAGTCAACACTCACCTTTAAATTTGACAATTTTTATAGGTTTTCAGGTATGCTGGAAACGAATATCACATTCAAATTTGGTGCAGATAAGTAATTTTCTGGATGTTAAGAATTTTTTCAATGTATTAATAAATTTCAGTAGCTGTCGCCATTCTTAACATGGGGAGGGGGTGTTTTGTAAAATGCATGCACATTAGTACTTGTTCAGTCAGGATAAAACATGGCTGTAAGTGTGTGTGAGAATAAAGGTTTTAATAGCGAGAAAGCTGCTTGTTTGCCACAAATTTAAATATGATATTCGTTTTTAGCATACCCAAAAACTTATAAAAGTTGTCAATTTAACGGTGAATGTCGAGTTGTAGTTAAAAAAAAAAATAATACTGATGTACTTCAAAGAAATATGAAAATAGAAAAATATTTATTTTCTACCTATAATTTATCATTAAATTATTTTTCTAAAGTTACTAAGCAAATGTGACAATTTATTTTGTAACATTAAAGTTATGATATACCAAAGAAAGTTAATAAAAAATAAAACAACCTTTGAAAAAGGAGTTGGTGTGCAGAAAGGGAGTGGGAGCAGTTATGCTTCCATCACAAAGATGACCAATAAGGAGATTATCTAGGGCTTACTCTGCTGTCAGCTTTACTTTACGGGTCATTGACGAAATGCACCAGAAGCTTCAACATATGTGCCAGAGATTGGTCAATATGAAGGTACCAATTCTCCTCCATGACAACG
Source organism: Euprymna scolopes (assembly GCF_053919585.1). NCBI lineage: Eukaryota > Metazoa > Mollusca > Cephalopoda > Sepiida > Sepiolidae > Euprymna > Euprymna scolopes. Next base: position 124,727,898 of record NC_136489.1, read on the forward strand.
CTCGTCTGCATGTTGCTCAACTGACCTTGCAGAAGCTGAATGAATTGGGCTATGAGACTCTGCCTCATCTGCTATATTCACCAGACCTCTCGCTCACCGATTATCACTTTTTCAAGCATCTCGACAACTTCCTGCACAAAAAATGCTTTAAAAGTCGAGGTGATGCCGAATCAGCCTTTAATGACTTCATCGCTTCCAGAACTCCGAATTTCTATGCTAATGGGATAGATAAACTTGTGTTTCATTGGCAAAAATGTGTTGATTCTAATGGTTCTTATTTCGATTAATAAAGTTTATTGTGAAAGGAGTTATGATCTTTTGAAGTTGAACGTCAAAAAACATTATTTTTGCACCAACCTAATAAACTGATGAACATTAACTGTAATCTAGTGCAAGATCGAGCACTATATGGTTGGTATCCAAAAATCGGCAATGAACAACTATGCAGGTGGCAGAGACTGTCCAGCTATCTTGCTTGAAGGGTGTACAACTAGTGAACAGTGACTGAGTTGCCTTTTGATTAATATCAAGTGACTACTCGGTTGAATGATTACAAAATAGTGTGACTCTCTGTGACGAGACATCAGATTTTCCTGGTCAATTTTTATACATGTCCATCAGACAACGGCATGAACAAGTGAGAAGGGAGAGGTCAACAGAGTGGTAGACCCAGGTATCCAGATTGGGGAGAGGGTATTCAATCGTATTTAAGCTATCTCTCTTTCTCATATCTCTTAGTACTAGAATTTATGCTTAAGTATTTGTGGCATACAATCAAGGAATTTGCCCTGGGTATTACAAAGGTATTACCAGAATTCTGTATGTCACTGTGACCGGGCAGTGTCCAATATTGACAGGCTGAATAAAGAATGAACTGAATTCATACATCTGGCCTTGTTATAATGAATTAAATATGTAAACTGTTTAGTCGAAAAAAAATAAAAATAACAATTTCAGATACAGTAGAATCCCGGGGTATGGCATTAAAAATTAGTAACAAAATACAGTACCATATATAATACACATGTATATAATCAAATAACATAAATAACACCGTAAGGTGGAGCAAATACTGTAACCAGTGCCCGCAAAAACATTGTATTCCACATCATAACCTGAAAAACAAAACGTATCCTAGGGCCACCGTATCCCGAGATTCTACTGTATAATTCTATGATAGTAGAAAATAATCTGAATTATCTCCCCCTTTTATTCTAATACTGAATTACAAGTTAAACATAAGTTTATAATGGTACATTATAATATTTCGGTAAGTTATATCTAAATAATAATAGAAATGCCATAGAAATGACAGTTATGATAGAGTGCATAAAACTCTGCAAATTATGATGAATTGAGATCAAGATAAATTTCTTTTCAAGAGAATTCAGTTCTGTACGACCAATTCAATAGAATAAATATTTATAGAAATTGGTCGCAGCCTGTAGTCGTCAGCTCATTAATCTGAATTATCTTGAAAAAATGATATCTTAGTCTGAATTCATCACCTTTTTATTTTCATATATGACAACATAACTATCTATTTGGCAGTGTATCTTTTTTTTTTTTTTATAGGCAAGGCTTGACAAAGAAGAAAAATTATACTGCAGCAAAGTTTACATTTATTTTTGGAGATAAAAAAAAAAAAATTCTTTTGGTGATGAAATATTAAGCAGTAAATGAAAAATTTTTTTTTCATACGAGGAGAGTTCTGTTGACGCTGTAGCTTGTAATTTTTATCATTTTTTTTTACATGACAAACAGAACTCCTTAGTAAGAAAGAATAATTTTCTAAAATATTTATTATAATCTTGTAGTTTTCTGCTTGGTTTTTAATAAACCAAAATAATGTGGAAAAAAAAAAAAAAAAAGAAAATTAAAAACAATTATAAGGATGCTGTAGTATAGTTTAGTCTAATGTTAAAAGTCATATTCCTTAAATTGATTTATTCACTTAAGACCTTTTCTCATGTTTTGCCGGGGCTATTGTATTCTTTTGAACTGCCAGTTAAATATTTATATATGGTGTCTTCAACATAATATTACAATGTCACGCCTTTCAAATATTAACTTTCTTACACCTTTATGCACAAGGTTTCAAGCAAACTAAAATACCTTTTTAATAATGAAGGGGATAAAAATTTGGTATTTAAAAGAAGTTACAAAGCAATATTAAATTGAAGACACTGATAAAAAATCAGGAGACAAAGGTAGATAAACTGACGGCATTAAAGAATTCGATAATTATCAATTAAATATTTATCAGCAATGAATCAGAACAAAGATAATATTTAAAAGATGTTTATATTTCAAGGTAAAACCTCCTTTTTAAAAAAGAATTTCCATTCCAGTCATAGAGCATTTTTATGCCTATAACCATATGGTATTGATAATTATCCTGTTATGTTGTCTAATATCATAATATCATTGCCTTAAAATAGAATTTTTTATTTGTAAAAAAAATAAATAAATACAATAAAGCGTTTCTGGTCATTTTAGTTTCCAGCATATATGACATAATCCCATTGACACACCGATTCCTATTAGATCACCAAAGTTAAACAATGATGAACCAGGTTAGTATTAACATGGGTGACCATTTAGGACTTCTAGGTGTTGTATGTTCTCTCCACTTATCCTAACATTGTTGCCAGTCAGTCTTAGGTCTCTCCTTGCCATTGGACCCAAGCAGTGCCGATTCAAAAGCGGTGTGGTTGGTGATTGTGCAACCCTGGCTTTTCAATTACATGTGTAACTTCTTTTACAGAAGAGTGTCCATTGTTTCTTGAGACTGAATCGGGGCAGTTATCAATTGAGTACCCAGCAGAACAAACGAGGTTCCCTTAAAAAACACAAAAAGAAATAAAATGAGTTGTGTTTGTTAATACAATATTCATTTTACAGAATCGACTTTTCCAATCTGAATTCTCTTGAAGTAATGTATCTCGATCAAAATTCATAAAAATTTTCATAGTTTTAAGCACTGTCTAATCAGTTATTTTTTATCTTTCCCGTTTTAATATTAAAAAAATTCGTACTTATTTGTTAGATTTTAGAAATTAGTTTTCCTTTTTTTTTTTTTTTTTCAACACATCAACAGTTATAGAACAAGTGAAGCAAGGGTTATATTCCCCCTTGCGAGCGCTACTACTTCAAAAATTATTCAAACAAAGATCACAAAATGTTGGTATGATTAAACAACCAATTCTCTATTGAGTATTGTACCCAATATATAGTGGTTTTAAAAGTAAAATAAAAGGCTTGAGGAGAGCCATCAGCTAGAATTGAAGCCAAATCATTTAGCTCACCAGCATTATTTGCTACCATCTTTTTTTTTTAATTACATTTTCACCCCAAACAAGGCACATTGCCACTTTGTTGTAGGGGGCTACTATCATGGGCAACAACTACTTGGGTACTATGTAGGGATTTGGGCAGCAAGATGTCGGTTCACGTTACACTTGAACTTCTGCACGTCAGTACAGTTGGGGAAGCAGGAACCTGGAATGGAATTCCAAAGTCTAGCGGTTCTGGGGAAGAAACTACTGTAGAAAGATCTTTTACATCTAGGGATCTCTACAGTATGGGGGTGGGATTTAGCAGCCTGTTGGGTTTGTCGAGGGTGTTCACGTCGTGGGGGCACAAGTGCTTGCAGTTCGTCAGAGCATTCACCATTAAAATACTTGTAGAACAGGCAGAGGGATGCAACATTTCGTCTATGGGACATCGGCTGAAGCTTAGATGCCAGTTCAGGGCCTATCAGATTTGCGACTCTCTTTTGAACCTTGTCAAGGAGTGAGAGACTAGTAGCTAAGTCCACATACATATTAAAACTTTACAAATTAACCGACTTAAACGTATAAATTTATATTTATGTATGCATAGAGGAGCACTCTAAGTTGATTTACACTTGCCAAGTTCCAATTTTTCGATTTTTAACCACTTAATAGCTATTTTTACTGGTTAAAAACCAAATCAAATTTCATCCGCAGATCCAAATCCCCTATATATCAAGTTTCACATCTGTAGACCAAAAATTGACAGTAGTTTAGTAGAGACCATTCCGCGCACACACATGGTCATATATATACCTGTATATCTATAAAAGCGAAAGTGTCTGTCTGTGTACATTTTCCTACCAAATAACTCTGTCAATGTTCTGTCTACAGACTCGAAATCTGGCATAAGGGGTATTGAGATTTGGGGAAATCTTTTTAATCGGTTTTCGGCCAGATATTTGGTTGTTAAAGGGGTCAAAGTTCAACAATTTTACCTTTGAGAACTCTACCAAAACTCCTCCGCCAATTTTGGGTCTAAACACTTGAAATTTTAGATATAGATTACTTGGACAGGAATCTAACTTTATAATTCTATTTGAGCCCAAAACAATAAATGCTAAGGGGTGAAAATTGGGGTCAAAGTTAAAAAAAAAAAAAAGAATTGACGTCTGCGGTCTCTACCAACATTCTCTATGATAGTTAAGGGAGACTATTATATAGAAAGGCATTACCGTATATATTCACACTTTTTAATATAGACATAGGCACGTAAAGGTATGAACATAGGGCCTGTGCAAAGCCGGGTGTAACTGCTAGTAGGCCACTCGGTGTTGCCTGGTAATGAAATTAAATATGATATTTTAATTTATGCAGATTTCATATTTAGTATCATAGTGCCAATTCTCTATTGATTAATATATTGTGCCCAATATGTTTATGATTTTAAAAGTAAAAAAAAAAAAAAGACTTGCACCCTCAAAATGAATCGCTGGATTGCCACAAATAACAGGGACATGCCCAGGATGATGAAAACAAAGTTTTTGGGCACGGTTATGGTCTTTGGTTTGGTTTCAAGTGAGAGCTACATCATGCCATCTCACATCTTCGAAGTTGGCTTGAAAGTCAACACCAAAGTGTACCTGGATGGATCGCCTGGTGCAATCAGATGACCACTGGCAGACCCTGGGTGTGGCACTAGCAGCAGGACTAGGCAATGACTCACAAGTCCAAAGAGACCCAGGCTTGGCTTCAGAAAGAGTGCTATGACTTTGTACTCTTCTCTCACTAGCCCCAATCCTCCCTTGACCTAAACCCGCTGGACTACTTCGTTTGGTCATACATTGAGAACATCACCAACATGACCTCCCACAACATCAAAGCCAGCCTGATTGCCGCCATCCACCAAGTATTTGCGGAGTTTCCGTCAATGATTGTGGAAAAGGCATGCTCCCAGTTCCGGAAGTTTTAAAATAAGTTGTAGTGTTGTTTTCTTTAAGGCGACACTTTTTTCGTTCCATCCTGTACTTTCTTACACTTGTTTTTACACGAATTGTTTATCATCTCTCAACCTACAAGCAATTCCATTGTACTATTTGTGTACCTAATGCTTATAAATAGCACAAAACAAAAATGAATTATACCCGACTCCCTTTCAAGAAACTGAGCATGGGACCTCTCAAATTTCTGTAAGTTTTTCAACATTACAGCCACTGATCATCACTTTGGTCTTGCTAACATTCACTATGATCTTAAATTTCTGTATTTGTTTATTACGTTTTTATCATAAATCTTTTCAAAGATTTTAAAATAGTCTTTGAAACATTTATTCATAAAAAAAAAATGTCATCTATATATTAATAGGATTGTGTGTGTGTGTGTGTGTGTTATTTATTTTGTGTGTTATCATCTGAGTGACTGTCGTTTAATTGTTATGGACTTCCAATTTTTGTAATAAATAATTTTACCAAGAATTCTTCAAGTTTTGGTTTCGCTTATAGCTGATGGCACTCCAGTAATCTATATTTTTTTTTATATATAAATAATTTTATGAATAATTCTTCATAAGCTTTGGTTTTGGTTTCAATTACAGCTGAAGGAACTCTATATATATACATAGATTTTTTCATACGTTTTGGTTTCGATTTGAATTCAAGCTGATGCATCCAAGTCGTATGGATATATTTTTTTTATTTTTGAAATCACAACTTTATAATATATAAAAATCAATAGAACATTAACTCTATAATAATAATAATAATAATAATATATACGAAATCTGCAAGAATTAAAATATATTAAAATATCATATTTAAATGTACATTATCACCGGGCTATGCCGGGCGTCCCTGCTAGCTTAGATAAATACTTTTGAAGTTTTAACAAAAGAGCTACAATAATATTAGAGCGTCTCCATTTACATTGAACATCCAAATAATGCCAACATCAATATATTACATATGAAGGAGTCCCCTGTGGAATTTCCACAGGTCTCACTGTCATCATTTTGGATGTGATTCTCACATTTCGGCCAACCTCTAATATTTTTTTCATTCTTTTAAACTTAAAATTTTTTTATCTTTTATCAAATTCAGGAATCTATTGAATTTCAGACGGGACCTTTTATTTAATCGATGGTCATAGCTTGCTCTCATTCCATCAGTTCTGACCGGGTAAATGTCTTAAGCAATTAATAATGTTATTTTTAGTATCATCTACACTGGGGATTTAACCTGCACACTCCAAAAGATTATCATTTAGAACTGATTATTACTTAACACTTATATCCGATATTCCACAGGCCCTTGCATCTGAAGATACACCTGGAGAAGGTCGTAGGTTACATCGATCGAAACGTTGTGAGGGTAACATCTAAAATGAAAATGATAGTCTGAATAATGCAATCAATCTTTATTTTAAAACAATTTCCGAAATAAAAACTTATATTTTAATATTCTTATTCTTATTTGTTTTTTTTTGTTTTTTTTCTTCTGTAAAGAATTGCTTATCATTTAACGTCTAAATAAGGCGTTCTTATTTTATTGAAAAACTTAGTTTCAGCCGTATTTTGTTGAATTGACCTTGTTAGTTTTAACAGTCTCTACAAACTCATTGTGCCCGGAGACATTTTGTGATACAATGAGAATTTTATTTATCTTAAAAAAAAAAAAAACATTTATTTTATGAGCTTATTCACCATTCAAAATGTTTAATGAGGAACCTGTTGGATGTCTTCAAGTCCAATGTTAACAAATTCCTAATGAACCGCCCCCTTAAGTAAACACTTCATCAAATCTCCACACTAGCGTAATGTACTTGCAATAACCCTTATCCTTGAGTGGCTTCCGGGCCTTGATAAGTGGTGATCCCTGTGTAAAAAAAAAAAAAAAAAAAAAAAAAAGGAATGAGAAGAGATTTTAATACACTGTTATTGGAGGTGATGATATTTACAAAGCACTTTTGATTACTTCTACCAAAAACAATTTATTTTTTTGTATATAGCAACAGTAATCTTGCGTATATGTATATCTTTATCTTCGTATATAATATTTGGATTGCAGAAATTCCCCTCTGCACCAAAGTACCGTAGGGTTGCAAAAACAGATGCCGCATACAAATGTATTATATTAACAGTATTAGCCACTCTCTTATGTAACTTTAGAACAACATTTTAGACATATTTAGTCGTTATAAAAAAAAATCCTACATTGTATCCTAGGAGCGCCATCATCACAATCTCCCCATCTTTAGAGGAAGTGGTTACTACTTTTCCCTCTAAATCTAAAGTCCTCATACTGCCACCAGTCAACACCAGGAACTAATATACACATTATACATATACCGCCCTGTCTACCTTCGTAACTGGTCCATAAACTCCTACAGAAACTATTACCTTTCCTTTTCCCGTTACAAAAATAATAATTTCTCCCTTATACAGTTTTGACGATTCTCATTGGCTGTGAGTTGACAAATCGCTTATTCGGGAATACACATCTTAAATAAATGAACATGCTAAACCTTAACAAACATGGCTGCTCTCTCTACACCCTACAATTATTTTAACCTTAAACAAACTAATTGTTTTTATTTTTTATTTTTTTTTCCTAAATATAATACTTTGTTTACTATATTAATGTTTATTACATTTTCTTTACTGCATAAACAAGCAAGCATATAAGCATGAACTTGGAGGTTTTACAGAACAGCGAGTGAGAGACTATGGACGCAGATGCACATGAAGATAGAGAGAGAGGATATATATATATATATATATATATATATATATATATATATATATATATATATAGAGAGAGAGAGATAAAGGAGCATCTTCATTCTCGTAGCCATAGTATGAATTCATTTTATTTGATTAAGCAAGTATACACGGAAAGAAAGAGAGGAGCTTCGTCATCATGCTAAATTTTTTTACTCATTTTATGCATTCACGCCTCCCAGGCATTATTTCGAAGGCCCGTAACATCATAAGTTCACCATGGGCCAGGTGACTAAAGTGTTTTCTTTTTTTTCACCTTCTTTTCGCCTTAGTGTTACACGTTCGAGCCTGGCTACTACCTATAATTTTCTTTTTCTCATCACTCGAAAGGGTACTCGATGCCATTTTCATTTCTTATAGGGGGTTGCTTGATTAAAAAAAAAAAATTTTTCTTGAGGGCTTGCATGGGTAATAACTAATATTAAATGTTTTGTTTTTATTTTTAAACACAGGTCACGAAGCAAAATGCAATTTCTTCTTGCTTTTATTTATATATATTGAAAAATATTTTTGTGTACTTTAAAAACATAACTAATGTTAAATGTTTTATTTTTAAACGCAAATAGATCACAAACCTAAATAACTTGTTTTTGCCTAATTTCTCACAATTTTATTTTCTTATAGGCATATATATTGAAAAATGTCCGTGAACAATATTTCTTTCAAAATTATAAAAAGACTCTTTCTGTTGTCTACCACGGGTAACGCCGGTTAACGGGTCCTACTAGTATCTATATAATTTAAAAACTGTGAACCTTGCTTGCTTGTTTGCTCGTATCTTATCTTCAACAAGTGGGCAATTCCATTTTTTAAAAAACGGGATGACAAGTGACTAAATAAATAAATAAATGTGGCATATTTCCAAAAGAGGGAGAATATGAGAAATATTTAGAATCAAGTCTCCTGTTGCTGTTATTTCAGATCATTGGAAACCATAGCAAGTTTTAGTCTCCCCTCCATCAAAGCCAGAGCTTTTGGGGGAAATATATATTATTGATCTTAAATAAATGTGGCAATTTAAAAAAAAAAATTAATTTCATTGAATATATACCTTAAAATTATAGATATTTTACTATCAAAACATATATAACAATAATATTTAAAAAAAAAAAATATTAATCATTATTTTTAAACCTGCAGACATCTGTTTCAAATTTATGTTTTCTTCAGTGTAGGAAGTGATAATTACAGCCATCTGAGAGATTCAAACCCACTCAAAGTTATCATTGACTTTGTAGACTGGCATTCAATGCCCAGACTCTCAGGAATTAGAACAAGAAGTTAGGAAAATGAATTTCATTAATAGTAATTAACCGGGCACGAACAGTCAGATAGTATTCAACAACAGACGTCGGCCCTGGATATGACCTTAAACTATATCCGATGGTGAGGCCCCAGCTTGCGGGCTTTGGGGTGTGTGGAGCCACCTTTTAATTGGCATTGCTCCAGCTCCACTTTGACCCAGAGTGGTAGTACCTGTTAGGGTCCCAACTATGGGTTAAATAAAAACCGACTTAAAAAACAAATATACTGTATTAAAAAATTGTTCTTCAAAATCACTGGATTTGACATTAAAGAACCTGAAAAGGGTTGATATGCCGTAAAACAAACAACAGACATCACCATAATTTTCATAAAGGGGTCTTATAATAATATTTTTATAATTAATATATTTTTAAACCTACAGACATATCCTTTGAACTTACGTTCTTATCTGTGTAGGAAGCAACTTCCAAAGCACACAGTCCTGGATATGACCTTAAACTATATCCGATGGTAAGGCCCCAGCTTGCGGGCTTTGGGGAGTGTGGAGCCATCCCTTAATTGCCATTGCTCCCAGGTCCACTCTGATCCGGAGTGGTAGTACCTGTTAGGGTCCCAACTATGGGTTAAATAGAAGCTGACTTGAAAAAAAAAAAAAAAAAATATTCTATTACAAAAAATTTTTTCTTCAAAATCACTGGATTCCGCATTAAATAACCTGAAAAGGGTTGATATGCCGTAAAACAACTAACAAACCAAATCCAAAGTTCACACACACACACACACATATATATAATATATATATATATATATAAGTTTTCTTTGTTGTTACATAACTATGTTAACTGAAAATTTAAACAAGTTTCAATAAATGTTAAGTTTTTAAGTAATTTAATGAGACCATTAAAATTTTCCTCGGATTCCATCTGGCATGACTAGAGTTCCAGTTGATGCTTATCAGAGAAGATAATTGAAAACGAAGACCTATATAAAGATCAAACACAACTCAAGTAAAATTTTATAAGAAATCTAAGGATATATTTTTTTTTTTTCTAACAGAGCACCTCGCATTGCTTGGTCAGAAAATACACTTAAATATGATATTTAAATTTATGCAGATTTTGTATTCATTATTATATAGTACCCAATTTTCTATTTATTATATAGTACCCAATTTTCTATTTATTATATAGTACCCAATTTTCTATTTATTATATAGTACCCAATTTTCTATTTATTATATAGTACCCAATTTTCTATTTATTATATAGTACCCAATTTTCTATTTATTATATAGTACCCAATTTTCTATTTATTATATAGTACCCAATTTTCTATTTATTATATAGTACCCAATTTTCTATTTATTATATAGTACCCAATTTTCTATTTATTATATAGTACCCAATTTTCTATTTATTATATAGTACCCAATTTTCTATTTATTATATAGTACCCAATTTTCTATTTATTATATAGTACCCAATTTTCTATTTATTATATAGTACCCAATTTTCTATTTATTATATAGTACCCAATAAACAGCAATGATTTCAAAATTTGAAAAAAAAAATATGACTAAGGTGTCATCAATTAGAATCGAAACAAAAACATTTAGCATTCTAACCTTAATCACAACTATTTGAGCTATCAACAGATGGATGAAAAATAGCTGAAACAAAACAAATCAACTTTAACGTATAAATTTATACTTTTCAGAATGTAAGAGATTATCTAATTATTTCCACAGCCAAACAACGTCGCAGCGCACAAGAACCATGACTTCCAACAAGCAGGAAATCCAAGATTAGTTTCACCCTCATTTGGGCTCATCAGTTAGACATATCCGAACTTGGGATTCAAAACTTGAGCCTCTTACATGCCAGGCGAGCACTCTGCCACCTGAGCAAATGCATCACAGCACTGAAGAAAGTCTATTAACTATCACAGATCAAGCAAACCGCGGCGAAATCCGACTATTGAACGGACCTACATTGTCTCAAACAAAGGATGTAGTCATCCAACCAGTTATAACTCAAGCCGATGTCTCACAAGTAGGAATTTTATACTCGCCACGACGATGCCATTCAACACGCTAACCTAGCAAGCAATTAGTAATAGAATTTTCAGAATGTGTGAGATTATATAATTATTTTCACAGCCAAAAAAATTTATATTTGAACACGCAAAATCACTTCAAATCTACTTACGCCTACCAAATTCCAATTTTTTTCAATTTTGACCCCATAGCAGCTATTTTTACAGGTTAACAACCCATAAAAGAATGATTAACAAAAAATGCAATCATTTCATCTGCCTCGTGCCACTTTGTGAACTTGTATCTCAGAGGAGATACAGTTTGAAAAAAAAAAAAAAAATGGAGACACAGACATGGAGACGGTGTTTTATATCATAGATTTTTTTTTAAACAATTATATTCTAGTTACTTTATTTATGCTGAACATTCATAAACAACAACTATGTCTTTACAAATTAAAAGTATAATATAAAAGTGGTAATATGGAGGTTCAGGGCTAGGAGCATCAGTACACATGGTTCTCACTTACTTACCGGGCAACGCAGAGTGCCTCTGCTAGTCTCGATCTGTATAAGGTTAGCTATGCTATATATATTTGTATGTACAGGACGGACTTCTAAACTCATTAACTGATCATCGTGAATTTGGAACACAGCTGCTAGGCATAAGAAGTTTAAATGTGGGCTATATTTAGTTTGATTCAGTTTCATTGAAAGAGGATTAAAACAGAAAACATGAAAATTCAGATATCTTTGATTTTTGTGAGATTTCAAATTAATAGATTTTTCTTAAATGTCAGTCTATTTGGAGTATTTTAAAGAGTCCATTTGAAAATTCGAATATATCAGTTTTTCATTTAATTTGATCCATAGTCATTAGACATCAATTAAGCAAGATTCCCTGAATTTCTTAAGATCATTTAAGCTTTAGACATTTTCTAGAATCAAAATCATTTGATGAATTTTTATAAAAATAAATATAGAATATCAATGTTATTAATACATCGGTATTGATTTTAAGATTCATAAGGAGACGTAATTGTGCTGCAAAATTGTTCTTTTTGGAGAAATTAATATTACTCGTCATGGGACGGGTATTCCTCTCATTCTGTATAATTTGATAGCTGACCAATGATCCAGAATAACTTTTTGACCAGTGTTTTTATTTCAAACTGTTCTCAATTTCAATTACTTTTAGTTTATCTGCATGTCTGCTATCTTTAGTCTTCAGATCTTCAAAGACTCTATAGAGAAAGCTTTAATAAATGAAAATCTACTTTTCTGTCGTTTTTTGTTTCTTAGAAAAAAAAAAAACAAAAAAAAAACGAAGGAAATAATCAAGTTGCTGCTTTGACTTGTGCCTTCAATGTGAATCTTATTTGCATTGTCCACTCGGTGAACAAGAATTCAATCTCCTCGTCTTAGCAGGAAACAATAAACATTGAACATGTTCATCTGATTATATTTATTTCTCTAGCTTAAGAAAAGAGAAGCCAATTCAGTCTGAAGTATTTCCCATACATCTCCTCCCCCCACACACACTCATTCTTTTTTTTTTTTTTTTTTTTTTACTTCTCATCACGTTTTTTCTTTTCCTTTTTTGTTTTTTTAAAATGGCGTACAACCTCCTTGCATGAGTTGCTCAATTATTTTCTTCTCTTCACTGAGATATATTACCATTGTCTATAACTTTGAGAAGAATAATTAATATTGTTTTGAACAACTAAATTGCCTTGTATTCTTGACGTCCTTGTCAGTAATGTTTTTGTGGATCCATTTGTCATCTTGACTCAAGTGCAAGAATGGAAAATAAATCGTTTTTTTTTTTTTCTTGGAGAATAGTTAAAAAAAAAAAAAACCCAATGTTTTTGTTTTCAGAAGTTGGAAATCGGCAATTTTGCCGGAATCCAGAGTGTATTTTATTTTAATTTGAAAAAATTTTTATTTTATAAACCAACTTTGGAGTCATAATTTGGATTTATTTTTCAAACGATTTTCAAGCTTTGGTGAGGAATTTGAATTGGGAGTAAGAAGTTTTTGAAAGATTTAGTTGCGGTCTCCCCCCCCCCCCCCACCGGAAATCTAGTGGAATTGGATTTTGTCCCTCACTCTATCTACGTTAGGTATGTGTTTATACATTTGTATGTACAGGATTCACTCCTAAACTAATTAACCGATCATTATGAATTTTGGAACAGAGCTGCTCGGCATTAGAGGTTGTAATGTGGGCAATATTTGATTTAGTTTTATGCAAAGAGGACAAAAATAGGGTTTAAGCCCCCCCTTTTTTTTAAAACTTTTACTACCCATTTTTCTTGAAATTTTAACAATAAGTATTAGATATCAATAAATATTTCTCAAATTTAAGTTACTTTGGAGTATTATAAATGGTTGAGGGGGAATAATATGGACGCAACTTTCCATTTTAAAATTCAAATATTTGAGATTTGCATTAAAATTTGATCCGCAGTCATTAGACACAAACTAAGTAAGCTTCCTAGTTTTGAATTTCTTAAGACCCCTTAATCTTTAGCACGAGACATTTTCTCTACTCAAGATCATGTAATGGATTTTTATAAAATTTTGAGTAAGGATTCTAGACATAAGGTTTCGTAGCATTATAGCTTCATTTTAATCTTTCTAAGGGAACGTGAAAATGGCAGGAAATTGTTCTGTTCAAGGAATTTTACCTATCCTGGGACGGGTATTTTAGTATACTATTAGCTACCAGTAGGGGGGGGTGCAACTTGGAAAATTACTGTGAATGTCATGTAGTTTAAGCAATTGAAAGCCAATGAAGCAATGTTAAAAAATAAAAGATTGAAGGAGAAAACGTACAATGTCATGTCACTTGAGTGCATAAATCTGGCCAGTTTGGATTTTATTTCCCCCCTCCCCCCATCATACAGATGTTAAGAAACCCCTTTGTTTTCATATATGGAGTACACATTTGTTAAACTTTTCTGTGTTACTATTCTCTAAAGAAATGTGTATTCATGTATGTGGGGTGTATTTTGAAATATGGATCAGTTGAAATGTTTTCATGATAGCTATAATTGTTTTCATAAAGACTGTAATTGAAATAAAATCTCATATATAAACTTGTCAAAGTTTTCTATAGTATTTAAGCCGACAAATTAAAATTTGATTCTGGCTGACCAATTTTCACTTGTTATTGTTGTACCATGTTATTGGTTATATATGTTTTGCGAGGGTGGAAATCATAGATTGAAGCTCAGTCGAGCGTCTGCCATGAAAATGATAGAGCAGAGATCGACTTGCAACATCTCTGAGGAAGTGGGAAGGAGGAACAGGTCCTTGCCTATTAGCTTTTGGAATTCCAGGCTCTGTATGTAGGACGTTGGCACCTCTTTGCAAGAACTGCAAAAACCTAACATTATCTCCCCTAGCTAAAATATACATGCAACTGGAGACCACATGTGAATTTGATATTCCCTAGAAACTTTCTACTTTGGGGGAAGCAAGTTCATCTTGCCTAATTATTACCGTTAGCTATAAAGTAAAGATCTAGGTAAGTGGAATAATCTTGTGTGGTAATAAAACTTCTCAAATGCATTTGTGATGTTAGGCTGTGTAAGGTGTTAACTTTGGTCAAAACCGTCTGTTCTTTCTTTCATCAGACTATTTTGATTTATCGATACTTATTGAATACATTCCGATCCAAAATCTATCTTAGAACACTGCCAAGCACATAAAGTATCTGCATGTGAAATTTCATAAAAATCGGTCCAGCCGTTTTCGAGTCTATACACACACAGTTCCTTTTACATAATAGTAAAGATAAAGATAATGAATTATTCTGTTTAGAAATATTGTTTTACTTTGAAATAAGCAATAATTTAGCAAGTCAATAGAATTCAGGAATGCCAATCATAGTGTGCTCTCCTTCTTGGTTATAATGGCATGACAGTTTATGTATCACTATTTTGCTCCTTTCTGGCCTTTTTTAACGAACTGACTCGTTGATTTCGCCCCCCCCCCCCAACAAAAGGAGGATGGACCTGTAAATTCACCCTTGTTTGTTCGTCCGTCCGCATTTTTCTCAATAACTACGCCTTGGAATTTTTTGAAATTTTGCACAAACATTAAACGTTATGAGTGAAAAAAGTAACAGAACGGATTTTCCGGGAAAACTCCACCTCCCCCCCCTCCTCCTCCCTGCTAGGGGTGTCTTTCGGGTTAAAATGGCTAAAATTGACATTTTTGTGCTTATTAAAAAAAAATTGATGTCTTGGATTTTATAAAACTTTCTGAAAAGTTGTAACTAACTGATTTCTATATAATTTTGTTTGTCTATACTTCGGTAACTCTTGGGTGTGTGCCACAGGGGCTCTTTTAGGGTCAATAAAAGCACTCCATTTTTCGGACTATTTTACCATATTTGTCCAGAATTTTCTGTGTATGTCTATTTAGCAGTTTTGTATGGTGCTGAACTCAAATTTAAATATGTTAAGGCCTTGGGGACTTTTGGGGCTAAATGGTAGTAGTGGTGGGTGCAAATGATGAACTTCTGAAGAGGAGAGGCAAGGTAAGACCTTCCCAGGACTACCTAAAGCGAATACCTCCACCTCCTAGATAAAAGACCACCCAAATGACCCAGTTTCTGCTAAACACATTATTGAGATTGGAACCTCGATTAGCATGTGTTGGTCATTGCAACCTGACGCCAAATGAATAGTGAGACTGGTTCCTATTTATTTGCTTCCCCATGAGAGCAAAATCTAACACAGTCGTTTTTAATAGGGAGGTTGGGGATATCTGGCTCCTCAAAAAAGGGCACTTTGGATTGGATGTCAAAAATTAAAAATTGCCTTACTAAGAAGAGAATTAGCATAGTGTAACATCAAAACAGATACCACACTCTGATCCTAACCCGAAGGTCAGGTTTCTATAACTTTATAAGGTCATCTTTTAAAATTATAAACAAGAATATGTCAGTCGTGATACCGAATAGTTCCATGTTACAACATAAGTACGGACAAAATTATAATTTGTTTGAAGTATTCTTAACCTCAAAAAATCATTTATATAATACTAGGGGGGGGGTACCTGGCGTTGCCCGGGTGTGGAAAGGTGTGTGTGTGGGGGGGGGTAGTTAAAATAACTGTAGGAAGTCTGGGTGGAGAGAGGTGTTTAAAAAAAAAATGCTAGTAGTGGGGGGGAGGAGTACTCGGCGTTGCCCGGGTGTGTGTAGGTGGTGTAGTAAGGAACCCCGGGCGGGGGGGGGGGGAATCAAAACAACAATGTGCAGCCCATGTGGAGAGAGATGCTAAATAAAATAATGGTAGTAGTGAGTCACAACAAAGATTTTTTTATTTTTTGTCCATACTGGTTAGTGTTATTAAAAAACATCAGATCCTTACTGTAATGTTTTTAACGGGGAGGGAGGAGGTATCTAGCACCCTCAGAAAAAAAGTACTCTGGGTTAGGAGTCAAAAATTAAAAATTGCCTTAGTTTGGGAAGGTTTCCCCTTCACTAAGGACAGAATCACTGACTAAGGACAGAATTAACTTAGCATAGCATCATAACAGATACTACACTCTGATCCCAACCCGAAGGCCAGGTATGGTGAGAATGGCTAGTAGAAACATTTAAATATAACTATATTTATTCTCTCTGGTTAAGTCCATCTATCTACAATATAAATCTTACGTGTCTGTTTAAATGTATGTATGTATGTACGTATGTATGCCTAATGTGTCAGGTCATGTCATATGCTACTGGTACCATGTAACCCAGTACTACCTGCCTCATGGTCGGGTCACCGGCGACTAAACTGGTTCCCCCACCAGACTTGTTTGGTGAGGAGGGCGGCTAGTCTCCCTGGAGGATTAAAAACAAGACCTTCCAAAGGGCGAATGAACTCTTTTTCTGGGTCAACGGCCAACTAGCACCGTGTATATTTGTGTGTGTGTATATGTGTATTGGGGTGGAGAGGGCTCCCGTAAGCCGTGGTGAAGGCAACCTTTCTAGGAGAAGCAAATCTCTGATTTAAAAAACCATAAAGCGGGAGACCAGTACCCGCATTAAGCTGGTCTGCAGTTTAATTTGTTGCTGGCTATCTTGCTCTTGCTTGTTGCTGGATCTCAACATTTTGAACTGAGAGAGAGAGACTTAGCTGTCGTACAAAGCTAAGACTCTGTAACATCATCTTTGTATAGATACTCCCTCAGGCATTTGGGCTCATAGATTTTAAATGTCTGAGGGAGTGTCACTCGTCTGACAAGACGTTGCAATCATCATGTATGCCTAAAATTTTCAACAGAGGTGACAGATTTTCATGAGATCGGTTTCGTTTTGAAGCGGATGACAAATATTGAAAAATTGGCTAAAAACATTAATTCCTTCACCCTCAACTGAGCACTTTTCTACAGGGAGAGGCCGATTTTTTTATTTTTTATTTTATTATTTTTGTGATATTTTCGAAAGTCATCCCCTCTTTTCAATTGACTAACCTCAATTTAAACCTTCATCACTTTCGGTTTGGCGATGGATGCAACAGCAAAGATGTTACGTTTTTTTCCTCCTTCACAGTATGGGTTTGAGCCTGCCTGCATACTACCACTTTTTTTTTTTTTTTTTGCTCAACATACACCTCCGAACACCTGGGCAATGGCGGGCACCCAGGCTAGTTTATTCCTAAAATGGGTACATCAGCTTGCCCCATAACAGTAAGTTAAATTTGTACCATGTTTGAACCGGGTATATGATGGGAACGTTTACCAAAGAATAAGGATACTTATTGATGTTGTTAATGATTTATTTTAAAGATTTTGATTTTATTCTCTGCTGATTCTTTCTTTTTTTTTTGTCTTTTTAGTTAATTGTGACCACATGAGGAAAATGAACGAGACCGAGAAATGGGCTTGTGACTACTGCACATACGAGAATTTCCCTGCTGCTAAGAGGTGCACATTGTGCCGTGCATCGCGGACACCACAGATCATCACTGACGACACATTTAACAGTGAGCAGGACATCTACAAAATGGCATCTTTGATGTCCTCATCAACCAACAGCCATGCACCTACCATCATTAACACAAGCTCTACACAAAATCTTATTGAGTGCAGCAGCAGTCGTAAAAGCCCGACTTTTGTTGCCCCTTGGACGGACAAGTGGGCGTGTCATTTGTGCACCTACTTGAATTGGCCCCGAGCGGTCAAATGCACACAGTGTCTAGCAACTCGAAAACAATCCCCGACGACTGCCAGTGTGTGCAACCTGTCTGCTCTCCACGTCCAGGGTCAGCCTCTTTCTATCAACACCGATGACCAAGGCAGTAATAACGCGGCCAAACGCAACTCTCCAAATTCTCCTGAAACTGCCAAAGACTTTTACAATGATAAAAATCGAGCCGTTTCCACGGTTTTCACACGCTCGCTCGGCAAGTGGACTTGCAAAGCATGCACGTTCGACAACTGGCCTAAGTCGCTCAAGTGTGTAATCTGTGGAATTAGCAAGTCTGCCACGACAGAAGGCAGCCCGTCGTGTCATAGCATCCCCCTTGTATCATCATCCCGAGAAATTTCAGATTCGCTTAAAACTTCAACAAACACCACAAACAGCCATTCGTCCATTTATATCCATAAAAGTGAACCTCTTGATCCGCAGCAGCAAGTTGGGGCAACAGCGGCTTTGCCAGCCACACCAAATGAACAAGACAACCGCACTGAAGAGAGACGGTTGCGCCTTTTGCAGAAGCGCTTACGTGATAAAGACTGGTCTTGGTTGAACGCCTGCATAGGCGTTGTCGACGGTGACCCTGACGCTGTAGAGACTTACCTTGCTTCGGGGGGTAATCCTGCCCGTCAGATGACTCAGGACGAGGTAACCTTACTGAAAAGACCGAGTGCGTTTGAGGTGGGATACACCTTGGTACACTTAGCAATCCGGTTCCAGCGTGAGGACTTGCTTGCAGTTTTGCTGACCGCCACGGATATGGCGTCCAAGGTGGTCAAGCGTCTTCCATCCCATTCTAGCCCCGATTTGGCTACTGATATTCGCAGAGAAATCTCAACATATCTTAGGCAACGGAAAGGAGAATTCCCTTGCTTTTTTTTCACAGAGTATGCAACGTTTGCCTTGCCTAGTGGTAAGTTTGGTATATGTGGTATTTTCTTTGTGTAATCACAACCCGTGCCTGGATTATCTAAAAATGTAGTAGTTGCAGTCTTATGATACAATTCTTCATAGTTTAAATATTTTTTAAATGCTTTGATATATTATTATTATACTAAAGCTGAGTTAATCAAAATTTGTTTCTCTGAAAGCTTTTTACCTCCATATTTTAATACATATTTTAATACATGCTGAAAAAATATTCTGAAGTTTTGAGATGGAGTTATGCTCAGTAATAATTCAATATTGTTCTAATTATTTGAAATTTGCAATGAACCTACCAAATGACTCTTGCTGAATTTCTATCACTCTCAATGAATGTTGCTCTTTTCCTCCCTTCTCTGTTCTTATTTTATACAATATCTATCACTCTTGCTTCTGTCTTTCTTTTTCTCTCTCTCTGTTTATAGACAATCAAAGGTAATAAAAAAAGGAAAGGAAACGTTTTCAGTAGTTCATCATAAACACAAGGAAATATCACCACATGTAGTGATGCTATTTAACCTGCAGGGAGAAAGAGATAGCAATCAGAAAGCGATTAATTTGGGATTTTGTCTTATTTTTAAAATTTTTATTTACCTGCTTTTACAAAATCAATTTTTCCTGATCTATACAATTCTACTTTTTAAACATTTTAGAATTTAGAACAGAATCGGTAATTGTATCAGAATTGGGAGCAGGGGTGGTGGTGAATATTGAAATCATCCTATCATTAATAATTGCACACAATAATTTCCTTTTGTTTTGGTGAGTAAATGAAATTTTCTTAGCTGGAATAAGTATTTAAAAAAAAAAATGTGAAGTAAAATAAAATATTCATACTAATAACAAAATGGAAGTAAAACAAACAAATTTTTTAAATGGAAAAATAAGCTAGTCCGAATCATATATCCTTATGTCAAATAAATTGCTGTTTGGGTCTGACTTTGAAAATCTGACAAAATAACTTTTTATGTCAGAAAATACAGCTGTTATTAAATTACTATAGTATGGGTCATTACAAGAATTTGTTGACATTGTATTTGAATGCAAGCAAGTTGTAGTCAGCAAGGAAGCAGTACCTTGGTCATGTTTCACGAATGGGAATCCCTTGCAAAGGTGGTGTGTTCATGGAAATTTCACCTGACCAATTCAATTTATTCAACATAGGTTAAAACATTACATGTCTGTCGCCATCAAAAAGGACGTGGAAAGAGAGAGAGAGAGAGAAAAAAAGGAAGGGGTATTGCAAATTTAAACATATTTAGAAATACAGTTGATCAACACATGTTCAACTTGAACTGATCTGTTGTTGGTATGTGGATGGAAAATATGGCTTTTCGTTGGTTTAGCCAAAATCTCAGAGGAAACAGCTTTAGGTCATGTCCTCTTAGTCCATGTTCAGTAGCTGGGGTGAAGAGAAGATTCCAAGGAAGGTTGTAATGGCCATGAAGGAGGTTATAAGGCAAAATTAGGTTGCCCTTTAGTCTTTGCTGTGCCAATGAAAAAAGGCAAATGGAGGGAGAAAGGAAAGTCTTTTTCGATATGATAGCAAAACAAGTTTTTTCTGTGAATCTCTTACAAGTAGGAATCAATGTCTCGCACTTTCTAGAGAAATAGCGATAGAGTACAGGGCTCTACGGACAAATTTGTCTGTAGTTGATCTTTGACAATTGAAGATTTTCGGTTTACTAACCACACTCATATGATTTTTAGAATATGACATCTATGACGAGTATGTACATTATAAAGATTTTTTTAATTTTTTTTTTAAATAAGTGTAATGTTTAATATACACTGAATTTTATGTTGATACTTGAACGTATAAACATTCGAATTTCCTCAGATGTTTTTTAAACAACCTTTGTTAAAAAAAAATATATTGTTTTGTTAAACCTTTTATTGTTTAAATAATTTGACTTTGTTCGTTTTATTAAAAAAAAAAAAAAAGTTGAAAAGATATTTTTCGCTCAGTAGTGAGCTTTGGAAGATTGTCAGTGAAAGAAACATAATCGCCAAAAGATAAGTGTTTCATTATTTCTAGTCGCCACTTTGAAAAAAAATCACTTGCAAATGCGACCGTTTCGCTCACAATGTAGAGCCCTAGAGTAGAAAGAGACTGGCAGTGTTTCTTCTGTGAGAAAGAAGTTGTAGGAAAGAGAGGAGATATTCCCACCTCCCACTTATCTATGAAATTAAGAATTGCTTTTAAAATTTTTAATCTCTATATTAATAAAATGATTCTTCCTCTTCGTTATTGTAGCAAAATTCAAGAATTTGAAATATCGTATTTCAAGTGAAACCATTGGTAGCTACTGAATTGTCATGTTACAGTAATTAACATATCCAAAAATTATCTAAATTGATAAAGTAGAAAATTAATTATTAATGAAAATAATTTTCCAAAACAATTAGCAAAAACGAAATTTCTGAAATCGTAAAACTGAGTTTCACATGAAAACAATGGTATCTACGTATTCCTCATATTTTTAAGATGATTATATCCAAAAATTACGAAAATTGATAAGATTGAAAATGATTTATTAAAGAAAATAAAAACTAGAATTTTAAAACGATCATAAGCCATAGTTCAAAAGGGAAGTAATTTTCCGTTTTGATTTAAACAAAATGGCCAAAATTTTTCACCTAACACGATTAAAGTTGTTTTGTTTAATAATTCAATAATATTCAGATAATTTCGACTGCATAACTTGGAAGCTACCATTGTAACTTATTAGAATTGACAAAAAAAATCAATCGAAACCATTGTTTTTTTTTTTTTATCTGAAATCTCCATTTATCAACTACAAAAATTCTGTCCCAATTCTGTAGAAGCACCTAATTTTATACCTTATCGTTTTTCATAATTTTTGGATATTTTCATTACTGCAACATACCAATTCAGTAGATACCATTGGTTTCACTTGAAATTCAGTATTTTACGAATTTTGCTACAATAAGAATAAGAACCAATAAAATTGTGTGGTTCTGTGTGTTTCTCGCCTCCGTGTGACTTTTGTATTTTGTTTTATTTACTCTTAATCGATAATTTATTCAAATCAAAAATGCAATAGCACAAAGTACTAAAACAAAATTTTAAAAATATCCTATATAAAAAATAATTACAAATTAAATCCACCAGAATTCATTTTGATTTCCTTTGTTAAGTTTAAAAAATGTGAATAAAATACTTATTGATCTTTTATAATATGAAAAGAATTTGAAAGTATTTAAACTGCTGACTAGAAAGTAATTTCTGGCTTAAGTTTTCTCGTGTTCAAGTAGTTTATGAGAAATAGCTAACAATTTTTAAGTCGGAAACAACTTTCTATTTAACAGCTTCAAAATTTTTATGTATTAAAAGATTGAAAGTTTTGGTAGATACTTACATCCCATAATTTTATAAATAGAAATTAAAATAATTGAATAGCTTTATAAATAGCCTAGTATGGATACCTGATGTAGCCCAGGTCAAAATGAAGTTCTGTTTGGACACACCTGCTATACTAAGAATATTGAGCACTTTCATCATGGGCAATGTCGATACCCCCACAACAATTTCCAAAATAAAAGAACGGATAAAAATATGAAAATGTAATTCCCCGCCCCCCCCAAAAATAAAGTATGTGACAACCTCCCCACCAGATATTTCTGCAGAAGGGATACATAGAGAAGGTTTTGAGCACTTTTTATTGCCCGTGTGCTCCCCCCCCCCCTTCCTTAAAAAATGAATCAAAACAACTTTTCTTTCAATCAAAATAGCTGGGAATGCTCGTGCGACCGAAAAAAAAAAAAAAAAAAAAATGAGCCATGGTGTCCAGGCTCGAATGCGACAGTGGAAAAGAAGGCAAAACGTTTATAAACTATCTTGCCCACATGGCTACGAGTGCTTATGACGTCATGACTTTTCAAAATAAGTTTTTTGAACATAGTTTTAGTTTGATACGCATGTGTGACTTGCGAAAAGAGTGACATGAAAAAGGATCCCCACCCCTTCCAAAAATTAATCTTTTTTTTTCTAATTTTCACATATTATGCATCCGGGGTATTGCTCTTTTAGATGGTACTGGTTTGGACCCGATTGAATATCGATGACAAAAGTTTTTAGCAAACATACAAACACATTAATGCCTTTCATTTCTATAAAACTAGCGAGGGGGGGGGTACCCGGCGTTGCCTGAGTGTTTGGAGGTGTGTGTGTAGGGGGGGGTAAAGAATAAGCGAAGTAATAACCCTGTTTAAACTTCTTAAAAAATCGGAAAAACAAAACAAACAAAACTTCTTTAAAAAAAATCGGAAACACAACCCCCCCCCCCCTCCAAAAAAAAAAGTAAAATAATGAACGTGTTTGGAAAAACAAAAAAAAAAAAAAACATGTCGGAAAGCGAAAAAAAAAAAAAAAAAGAAAAGGTATAAATAACCTTGTTTCAATATTAAAAGTTCAAAAATCTAAAAAAAAAATATCTGATAAATCGGATTGAACCTGCAATCTTAAGATAACAACACTGTCAGTTTATCCATTGTGCTATGGACGCGTTGGCGAATGTAGGTTCGGTTAATATTCAAACGAATTCAAGGTACGTCTTTTGCGTGTGTTGATGCATGCGTAGAAGCCATCTTGTCATGAAGATACAATTTTTTTTCCACCCCTCCTGGTAGAAAAGGGTCTGGTTGAGAGTGAAGGAATGAATGTTTTTGGCAAATTTTTCAATATTTGTCGTCGGAAGGTTCGAGCCTAAAAATGATACCGATCTGGCGAAAATCCATGGCCTCTGTCGAAAGTTTTTGCGAGACATATAAACACACACACACACACACACATTTTCGCTTTTATATATATAGATAATAGCATGAATACTCAGTGTTGCCTGGTTTGGACACACTTGCTATACTAAAGATATTGAGCAGTTTTTCATTATTATATGTCAACGCTAGCATTACCCCCCCCCCCGCCCCGCAACTGTTTCAAAAATAAAAGAACGGATAAAGATACAAAAATGTAATCAACTCCGCAAAAAAAGTACCTCCCCACTAGATATTTCGGCTGAAGGGTTACAAAGAGAAGCTGTTTTCCAGATATTGAGCATTTTTTTTTATTGCTTGTGCACTGGAACCTCATCCTCAAAAAAAATATATAATGAGAAATAAATGTAATCAAAAAAACTTTTCTTTCAACCAAAATAATGGGGGGGGGCAAAAAATGAGCCATGGCAGCCGGGCCTGAACATGAAACATGAAAGAGTGGAAGAAGTTATGGGCAAACGCGTTTGCCCATAACTTCTTCCCCTCTTTCACGTTTGCCCACACAGCCACGAGTGCTAATCACGTCTTGAGGTTGCAAAACAAGCTTTTTAAACATAATTTTAGTCCATTATGCATGCGTGACTTGTGAAAACAATGACACGAAGGAGGACTCCCCTTCCATAAAGTGGTCCAGTTGACCACCACAGAATTTCTTTTTTTCTAATTTTCATGTTATTCATCCGAGGCATTGCTCTTTCAGATAGTATCGCTTTCAACCTAGTCGGATGTAACTGACAAAAGTTTTTAGCAGACATACAAACACACAGACGACTTTCCTTTATATAATAGAAGATTATTATTACAATTAAATAACTTAGATCAGAGATTCTTGATTTAGCATTTTATACAATACCAGGCTGGGTGCCCGGCGTTGCCTGGAGGTGTGTGTTAGAATGCTTGAACCCGTGACGTGAAGGAGGAAAAGAAAGTGAAAGAAAACCTGACATTGTTGTCGGAAGTTCGGAACGTTAAAATTAGGCAAAGTCAATCCAACTGATACGATGACTTGCAAAAATGGCTCACAAAAAATCGAACCCTCCTTGTAGAAAACTGTCCAGTTCAGAGTGAAGGAATTAATGTTTTTGGCCAATTTTTCAATATTTGTCGTCAGACGTCGAACCTCAAAATGATACTGATCTTGTGAAAATCTGTTGCCTCTGTCGAAAGTTTTAGGTATACATACATACATTTAAACAGATTCATATTATAGACTAGCAGCGGTGCCCGGCATTGCCCGGGTGTTTAGAGGTGTGTGTTGAGCCAAAAAAAAAGATTTTTTTAAAAAAAAGTGGTAGTAGGTGCGCAAGCTCGAACCCGTGACATGAAGGCGGAAAAAAAAATGAAAGAAAACCTGACATCTTACCGCTATGCCATGACACGAGCAGAAGTGTAAAGCGTTCAAATTTAGCGATCTCAATCAAAAAGTTGGCTTTCAGAAATGGATAGTTAAGTGAATGAGTTCACGCAGGTGCAGAGATGAACGTCTGGCTGCAGGCCAGTTAAGATTCCCGCTTTCTACTGCTTTATTTGTTTCCCCTCCAAAAAGGGGGAACTCTGGCAGTGTCCAAATGAATAGTAATTGTTTGACATGAACGTCCCCACCACCACACACACATTGATCAAAGCTTCAAAACATCCTGGCTAGGAAGACCGCTTGCGTTTTGCTTTGATCAGTTTCGCTTTATTTATACGAAAAACATAAACAAACACTGGAAAGGCCAGTTAAGATTCCCGCTTTCTACTGCTTTATTTGTTTCCCCTCCAAAAAGGGGGAACTCTGGCAGTGTCCAAATGAATAGTAATTGTTTGACATGAACGTCCCCACCACCACACACACATTGATCAAAGCTTCAAAACATCCTGGCTAGGAAGACCGCTTGCGTTTTGCTTTGATCAGTTTCGCTTTATTTATACGAAAAACATAAACAAACACTGGAAAGGATGGGACGGAGGGAATTTTTTAAAAGTCGATCAAAGTAAAGATAGATGATGTACGTTTTCGAATCTGAGATATTACAATCTAGGGAGGGTAAGGAAAGTTCTCCAAAATAGTAACCAACGCGAGAAGCCCGGCGGAAAAGTCTTTCTTGGATACACAAGCGCGTGCCCATTTTGCCTTTTCTATATTAGACTAGTGTGGGTGCCCAGCATTGCCCGGGTATTTGTTTGGGGGAGAAAAAAGTGGTAGTAGGCGGGCAGGCTCGAACCTGTGATGCGAAGGCGGAAAAGAAAAAAGTGAAAGAAAAGAGAAAAATTGAGATCTTACCGCTATGCTAAGACGTGAGAGGAAGCGAAAAGCGTTCAAATTTATCGATGTCAATCAAAAAGTTGACTTGAAGTGAATAAGTTAAGAATCACACAGGTGCAGAAATAAAGGTTGGCTGCAGGCCAGTTTCTGCTTCCCCATGATGTTGGGGAAAAACCAGCTCCCCCAAGAAGGGGGAGCTCTCTAAATGAATAGCAATTGTCTGATGTGAAGAGTTTTCCCAACATTGATCAAAGCTTTCTGGAGGTCCCAGCCGGAAAGCCAGGCGGTGGCTACTTCACTCCGATTAGTTTTGCTTTTATACAAAAAAGACAAACAAACACGCGAAAGGACGGAATAGAGGGAATTTTATAAAAGTCGATCAAAATAAATGTAGAGATGACGTCCGTTTGCAAATCGTAGATATTATAATCTAGGAGTATATAAAAAGTTCTCCAAAATAGTAACCCTCTCGAGACCCCCCCCCCCAAGCCTTTTTTTGGTATACAAAAACACGCACGCCACTTTTGCCTTTTATTTCTATAATAGATGGTCTACTTAAAAGTAACTTGAATTCCAGAGATCCTGGATATGACCTTAAAAAAACATCCAGTGGTGAGGCGCCATTTAGTGGCTGTGGGAAATGTGAAATTGCTCCTTAGTTGCCATTGCTCTCAGGTTCACTTTGGTCCAGAGTGCTAATACCTGCTAGGGCATGTCGTGCTATAAGATCACGGTGACTGAAGATACCTGCCCCATGACCAAAAATGCACCCAACATTGATCTTATTGTTTTTTCCCTTTTGCTTTGCAAAACTCAATCATGCTCTGCTTGTTTTTATACTAATGCTTAACAACCTATCAACCGTTCTATGGTCATTTAAGGTTCTGCAGATTTTGTGGGAATCTATTTTGTATATATTTCTGAGTTTTTATATTTTTAGTTTATTGAGTGAGTTTGTTATTTTTTATATAGTGCTGCACCTGTTGGTGGGTAGAATACTGTTTGTTGTGGTTTTTGCAAACTCGGAACCAAAAACATTTTTCTTCTCTGAAACAATCAAACTAAACACCATAAATAAATATTTGGATATATAAAGGAACTTGAAGAATGAAACCTTTTTTTTCAAAATTACTGGATTTGATATTAAATCCAAAACAACCAACCGAATATGAGTTGATTGGAAATAAAAATAAGTAAGTGAAAGTTTTTTTTTTTTTTTTTCATTGTGTTCGTCATTACGGATTATTTGAATACACATTGAATGAGATAAATAACAACACCGTATTAAATATCCAGGCCGTGTGTACCAAAAATAGCTTTCATGAGAAGAGCTGCACTTGATAACAAGATGGAAGAAACAACATAACTTGATCAATTGTCAAAAGACAAAATAATTTTTCAAGGTATCAAAAGGTCATTTGAATAATGATGATGATGATGATGCACATAGCATCACCTGCATAGAAGGAGACAACATAAACATGGCCGATTGTTGAAAGATAAATGTCAAATGTATAAAAGTTTGTTTGACAAGAAAACTTGCAGGTGCAATTGAGTCATGTAAAGAAAAAACAAATAGGTTGGATCATCAATTCAATGAAACATTGTCGAATAAAATCGGGGTTGGGGGCTACAGTGACAGTGGCGTCCCAAGTCTTTACAAATTGTTATATAATAACGACCTAAAATTGATATTGGTTGGTGATTTGAGCCTGGAAAAAATCAGCTGTCAAATTTCTGTGAGTATGTTTTTCTTCTCACAACTCACCATCCCTTAGAATCACTGACAATAAAGGTTTTCACATATCAGTGTTGTCATTCTTTTCAAACACAGCAGTCATATAGCACAAACTATCATGCTGAGAGATTAGATTACTTTTAAGCAGGCAACCCAATATATTACAAAATTGAAGTTATTTATATAATTTTGATTCGCCAGACTACTGTTCTCATCTTGCGTGTGATTTTCACAACGTTTCGGTTGATATAATCTCCGACCTTCTTCAGGTGTATCTTGTCGAACTTGGGAACTTGGACAGAATTTCGAGCAGAACCTTTTATTTACTTCACAGGGGTAGTGTGCTCTTGTTCCATCAGCTATGACTGGATGGTCCTAAGTAATTCGTAAATGTATATTTCGGTCGTCCACACTGAGGATTGAACCTTCAGGAGAATATCACTTGTACAATTGATTTTTTCCCAGTAATCTAACCACTGTGCCACGGGTCTTTGCGGACAATTCTAGTACGAATTTTAGGAGCCTTAAACCTACTTTTAGTACATGGAGAGACTGAAAAGTCAGGTATAACTGACTATATCTGGAAAGAAAAGAGAACCCATCTACCATTATGGGACGAAGTAAAAATTATAGACAGAGAGGAATGGTGGAGAGTAAGACGACTGAAAGAAGCAGCACATATGCTGGGGAATAAGCAACTACTAAATAGACCTAGTATAGAATTCAATATGATATGGGAACCAATAATTATATACAATAGATAATATGTACAAGTAATAAGTAAAAACATTAATATATACAAGTAATAAGTATAAAGATAGATATACATTAATATATAGTAATAATTAGTCAATGCAGTGGAAGCACTTGAACTCACCACCTCCAAAGAAGGCAAGGGTGCAGCCCTCTGCTGGCAAGGTCATGCTCACAGTCTTCTGGGACGAGGACGGAGTAGTGATGACAGATTTCCTGGCAAAGGGTACCACAATTACAAGAGCGTATTATGCTTCACTTTTGAGGAAATTAAGAGAAGCTATCAAAATCAAGAGGCGGGGCAAGATCAGCAAAGGTACCCTCCTCCTGCAC
Source organism: Euprymna scolopes (assembly GCF_053919585.1). Classification (NCBI taxonomy): domain Eukaryota; kingdom Metazoa; phylum Mollusca; class Cephalopoda; order Sepiida; family Sepiolidae; genus Euprymna; species Euprymna scolopes. Next base: position 124,757,244 of record NC_136489.1, read on the forward strand.
AACTCGCATGTCGCCAGATCAGAAGCACGAGTGTGTGGTTATGAAATCCTTCCCCATCCTCCCTACTCTCCCGACCTTACACCCTCTGACCTTCACCTCTTCCAAGCGATGAAGTTGTTTTTGAAAGGAAAGCATTTCCCAGATGATGCGGCCCTGTCGGTGGGGCATTAGAATACGCCGACTGCCCCTCTGCAGAGGGTAAAAGTCCATCAATGAGGGTCCTGGATATGACCTTAAACTATATCCAGTGGTGAGGCCCCAGCTTGTGGGCTTTGGGGAGTGTGGAGCTACCCTTTAATTACCATTGCTCCCAGGTCCACTCTGACCCGGAGTGGTAGTACCTGTTAGGGTCCCAACTATGGGTTAAATAGAAACCGACGTGAAAACAACAAACATATTCTATTAAAAAAAATTTTCTTAAAAATCTTTGGATTCGGCATTAAATAACCCGAAAAGGGTTGATATGCCGTAATACAAAAACAACCAACCCAGATGATGCAGCCTTGATTTCTAAAGTCACGTTGTGGTTGGAGGACCAACCTGGAGTGTTCTACAAAAACGGTCTCCAGAGCTGTATCAAACGCTTGGAGAAATGCATAACTCTGGGTGGTTCCTATGTAGATATGTAGAGAAAGACTACTAACTGTGCCAAGTTTTGTTGCTCTACTGCTATAGGAAGTGGGTCAGTTATTATTACTTATTGCACGCCCCTCGTAAATAGTGATATTTACAACTAGAAATAAAAAGTAGGTTTAAGGTTCCTAAAATTCGTGGTAGAATTGTCCGCAAGGACCCGTGGCACAGTGGTTAGATTACTGGGAAAAATCAATTGTAAAAGTGATATTCTCTTAAAGGTTGAAGGTTCAATCCTCAGTGTGGGCAACCGAAATATACATTTGCGAATTACTTAGGACGTCTATCCAATCATAGCTGACAGAACAAGAACATGCTACCTCCGTTAAGTAAATTCCGTCCAAATTCCTGAGTTCAACAGAAACATTCCTGAGTTTGACAAGATACACCTGAAGAAGGTCGGAGGTTATATCGACCGAAACGTTGTGAAAATCACACTCAAGATGAGAACAGTAGTCCGATGAATGGTAATACAAATAACCAATCCTCATCTCAAAAATTCAGAAATGTTTGGCAAACGTTTTTTTTTTTTTTTTTGTTTTTTTATAGCGACTACATGTTTGAGTTTCTCTCCAAAAAGGAGGTCACCATTTTGTGTGTTGTGCTTCTTGAGTACACCCAACGTCGGAATAAAAAGGATGGTGGTGATGATGATGATGAAGCAGCTATTGTTAAATGCATAGATTAGATTTATTCTCACAGAGCATGTTTGTCAAAGACAAACATGACACATGAAAGGGATGAACATCACAAACATTATTACTAACGAAAAGGTTATATTAATTGTCCTAACATAATTAAAACGCACATGTATTGCCAGGGTCAACAAATAGGAAGAGAAAAATGTATAGTTGATGATGTTTTGAAAGCATGATTCTGCGATCAAAACTGGAATCTGACAAGAACTGTGTTATAGTTTTTCTTCAGACTTGTTAAACTTAAGCTCCACATTTTGGACATCTTTTTAGCAATTTCTTTTTTGATTTTGGAAGGGTATTCTCTTAATCTGATATATTCAATTTTGATTCATTTAAATCATCAAGAATTGAGAATAAGTTTTGATCATTGATTTCTATTTGTAGCTTGATTTAATGTTAGTTACTTTATGATCTGATATTATTTTGTAAAAAGAAAAAAAAGAACATGGAATTAATGAACCATTCATTTAAAGAAAAACAGGTTAGTTTTGATGAAATCATTTGTAAATAGGCTTCATTGAATAAGCATCAATTAATTTTTTTTTTTTCTGGAAAAAGAAAAAAAAACTGGAAAACGTAAGCAATTGCTACAAAACTTGTTTTTTTTTGTTTTTTTTTAAAATCTTATAAAGATTTATATTTAACTAGCGAGGGGTACCCGGCGTTGCCCGGGTGTTTGGGGGGGGGGTTAAAAAAAAAGTAAGAATGAGGATGTAACCCGAACCGTTGAGGCAAAGTTGTAAATTAAAGTGTGAAAAAAAAAAAAAAAGTGCGATGTTAACCATTGCCCCACCGCGAGATGCTAACGGAAACACGTTTGAATTTATTTAATTAGTTGGATTTAGCAGGTGCCCGTTTTAAATGAGGTCAAGTTTTGACTGCGGGATAGTATTCATTTACTGCTGAACGCTTCCCCCCCCCCGAAGGTGTTATAGGAAAAAGACTAAGCCACATGCGGCGAGCGACAAATATTGAATATTTATCTTCCTGAAATCAAGCAAATTAAATAGACAGGCGAGCTTCATTGTTAACTGTGAGATATTACGATTTGTATGTGATATAAAAAGTTTAAAAAGTTGTTAAGCGACCGACCGCTTCTCTGAAAGAAACCTTTTGTAGACACACAGAAAAAGCAAACACACATACATACATACATACATTTTCGCTTTTATATTTATAGATGACAATAAGATTTAAATAGTTCTTCTTTTTAAGGATTAAGTCTGTAAGTCAAGATTTGCATCTTCCTTGTTTAAGCATTTCCTTTATCTGAGTCATTACAGTAAAATTAACTATATTTTTATATACAGGGTTCATTTCAAAACGAATTAGCTGATCATTATGAATTTTGGAACACACCTGCTACGTGTAATGTGAGCTCTATTCCATTTAGTTTTATACTAAGAAGATAAAAAAAGAGGTGGAAGTCGTTTTCTGAAAATTGAAATACCTTAAATTTTTTTTGAAATTTTAACACTAGGTCAATGAATAAAAGACTAATAAATATTCCCTAAATTTCAGTTTTTTGCCTTTTAAAGTGTTTTAGAGGACATAAAATTGGCCCAACTTCCCACTTGAAAATTCAAATATTTCAGATTTGCATTAAATTAGATCTATAATCATGAGACACCAATTAAGCAAGATTTTTTTAAATTTCTGTTTCGTAAGAGTCAAGTTAAGATTAAGCTTTAATTTTTAGCCATTTTCTAGAATCAAAATCATGTAAAGGATTTTAGACATAGGGTTTAGTATGATTATATCTTGATTTTAATCTTGGTCATAGGACATAAAAATTGTACAAAATTTCTGCTTGAGTGGGGTGGGGGCTCATTTTGCCCATCCTAGGAGAGTATTCTATTATTAGTAATACCATTTTCTCTTTTTCTCTTTTTTTTTTTTTTTTTTCCCTCTCCTGATCAACAAATCTGTATAAAGTATATTCCTGGTGCTTGAACTTTGATTTTTCCATCAGATACCTCCTTCCCTTCTCTTATAATTCATCAAACCCTGTTATCTAGTATGGTAAAAGAGGGTAATTATCCTTGGAGTGTCCGTTGGGATTAGAGCTTTATAATAAAAATAGCCTTTTCTACATTTTGTCTGTTTATTTTTATTTTCTATCTTTACAGGACTCCTTCATTTTTTTTATAATTTGCAAGTTATAAATAAAATAAAAATGAAATAAAACATTTTCTGCTGATGGATGCTTGGTTTTCCTCTTAGGAGTTCTTTAAAAAGCACCCCCCCCACCAATCCCCAAATAATCTAATGGTAAAAAGGTTGTAGCTTTTCACAAATATCTAAAAGTACACCCATTAGTTTCTCCTATCAAAAGAGCCAGGTACGTCTAAGGATGGAGTATTGCTGTCACATCTGGGCAGGAGCTGCTAGGAAGACCGTATCCTGCCTTGACAGACCAGAATAGACTTCGTAGCCTAGTGGGAGATACCCGTTTCTCTTCCATGCAACCTCTTTCTCAGAGAACAGTCGTTGCGAGCCTGTCTCTGTTTTATCATTATTTTCATGGCAAATGCTCGTCTGAGCTCCAATCTATGGTCTCCCCTTGCTAAACATTCACGAGAAACACTCGTCTGGCTGAAAACACTATTAATAATTTCCCCCACTCTTTATTTGTGCTTAAACCTAAACACAGATTTCATGAACAAAGCTTCTTTCTTAGAACTGCACACCTGTGGAACTCTCTTCAGTTCCCCTGCTTTCCAGCTGACTACAATATGGCCATCTTCAAGTCCAATGTAAACAAGTTCTTGATGAGCCATTCCCTTTAAGTAATCCGATTTACCAAATTTATACTTCTAATGATTACTATGATATTGTCCCTTTTGACCACTGTACACTCTGCCACTCTTATCCTCGAGTGGCCTCTAGGCCTTGATAAGTGGCGATTCCGTTGTAAAAAAAAAAAAAATTGTGATCAATGCTTATTAGACAAATCCGTGACTCATTAAATTACAGCCACTACCACTTATTTATTAAACTGATTTTATTCAAAAAATTTATAAATGCTAACTTATCTTTTGAAACATTCTTCTTGCATAACTAAAAATAAGTGTTTTTATTTTTATATTATTACTAGAAATACCTGGCGTAAGTGGAAAAATAAAAGAAAAAAAACTCAAGCTGGGATTGAAACCGAACCTAAAGATAGTGAGTCAAGTACAATAACCATTAGGCCAACTTGACACGATCTTTACAAGATGTTTACGAATCTAGTTATTAACATAATGTAAACGATTTGCACCTGTGCAATCACAAAACTATCAGCCAACAGATAAAAATCCGATGACTACCACCTACCCATTTTTCAATTTTGATCCATCAGTAGCCCCCCCCTTTTTTTTTTTTTTTTTTTTGCAGATGAAAACCGATTCAAGTTTTCCTCATGTCTGAATACACTATATACCAAATTTCAAGTCTTTAGATCAAAAATTCTTAGAGTATATAGGTTGAGAAATGTCCTCACATACACACTTACACTCTTTCTCACTTTTATAGATATAGAAATTAGTAGTAGTAGTAGCAGTAGCCAAAAAACGACATTATTTTTGCACCAACTTAATTTTTTTACTTTTTATATGGTGGTCACTACTTATCAAGGCGTGAAAGCCACTCAGGGATAAGGGTTGATGCGTGTACAGTAATCAATGGGATAGTATCATAGTAATCGTTAGTATTGGAGATTTGATAAAGTGTCTCACTTAAGGGGGCGGTTTATCAGGAATTTGTTTATGTTAGACTTGAAGACATCCAAGTTGTAGTCAGGTGGGAAACAGGCAAATGGAAGAGAGCTCCACAGGCATGCACTTCAAAGAAAGAAGCTTTGTTCATGGAATCTATGTTTTGATTTAGGCACAGATAAAGAGTGGGGAAAATTATTGACAGTGGTTTCAGCTAGACTGGTGTTTATCGTGAAAGATTGGCAAGGGGGGACCAGAGATTGGAGCTCAGACGAGCACTTGCCATGGAAATAACGATAAAACAAAGACAGGCTCGCAACGTCTCTTCTGTGGGAGAGAGCACTCCATCCCTGGACGCACTTGGCCCTTATATAGATAGAGAATTGCATCAGTAGTGAGATATCTTCTGGAGCGGTAGAAGGATCCCAATATTTTCCCAGCGACCTTGGCAACAGACTTGATATATGTATTCCATTTCAGATCAGGAGTAAAGGTCAAACCTAGAAGCTTGCCAAAACATGGAGCCTCCCCAAGACGAGAGCCATCCATTTCAATTGATGTCAGATGGGGACCAGAGCGTTGATGATGTAAAGATAGGAACTTGGTTTTAGATGCATTAAAAGTAACCAGCCACCTCTTCCCCCACTGTACCATGCGCTCAGGATCAGAGAAGAAAGAATAAGAAAGAACTTTGTCATTTACGGCCTTTGATGTGTTGTCATAGATGGTCATGTCATCAGCATAGATGTCAATGAATGATTTAAGTATGTTTTTTGGGAGATCATTGATGTAGATCAGGAAGAGAGTTGGGCCCAGAATGGACCCCTGAAGGACTCCGACATTAATACTGTGGGCCTCTGATTTCTGCCCATCAACCACCACCTCCATGAGCCCATCAGAGAGAAATGACTCAACAATTGAGAAAACATTTCCAGTAATACCGTAGCTGGAAATCTTGTGAAGTAGGCCTTTATGCCATACCCTACTGAAGGCCCTTGACATGTCAAGAGCAATTGCTCCAGAAAGGAAGCCCTTGTCAAGAGATTCCCTAATCCTATGAGACACAACCACCAGCACACCCGCTGCAGATCTAGCAGAACGGAAACTAATAATACTTTATAGCTTCACCTTAACGTCTATATAGTGGCTGAAGAGATAGTAAAGAATAGAGATAAATAGAAAAGATGTACAAAAGTATAGTAAAGGGAAATATATGTATCTTAAAATATATATATATATATATATATATATATATATACTAGCGGGGGTACCCGGCGTTGCGTTTCCGGGACGGGGGGGGGAGTTTTAAAAAATGTTATGGTAGGTAAGTAGGAAGGATCAAACCCGGAGTCATGAGTAAAAGTAGGAAAATAAAGGGTGAAAAAAAACATCTGCAACGTTAACAGTTCGGCCACCAAGAAAAGTCCATTCCAGTTGTTTAGGAAAAAAAAAAAAAAAACGACTACGGTAGGTCGGCACGAACGTGAAAATATAATGTGAATTGTCCAGCACACTAACCACTACGCCACAGAGCACTGCAGCTTAGTTTAGTGATTTTAAATAACTTCACATGAAAGAACTACGAAGCCAAACCGGTGTTCTCTTCTCAACTGTTCCTTGTGAACGATCCCCAAACGGTGTTAAGTGGTCGCAGGGGGAGGAGGAATTTATTAGAGAGAAAATATTTTACCACTTCCATTGATCTTAACCGATTTTGGCCGTGACTTCTCAGCAGAAAAAGTATAGAAATCTAAGATTATCGAGGAATTTGAGAAATAATAAGCCTATTACACACCTCAGATATTGTTCTGCTGTTTGTGCATATTATATTTGCATGAAATATCTTGATTTTTAATCCTATTAATGTCAAAATCCGACGGGAAAAAATGAGTTCATTTTATTTATATATATATATATATATATATATATATATATATATATATAATAAAAAAAGAGAATAATTTGCTCTCCTCATTCGTGTAGAGTTCTCTGTATATTGATTTTTATCACTTTAATCATTATCGCAGGAATCAACGGGCTAACACTTGGTATCTGTTTGAGATACATAGATATTCGAATATTCCATTAAAGATCTCGTTTACATCTTAACCGAGTTGGTAAAGAAGTTAGGAACAATTTTCCTCTCCCCAATTGACCATTTCAATATCTTGTATATATTTCTTGTGCTCTCTTGATCTTATTGGATTCCAAGACTAGAATTTATCTAGTCTAGTGGAGTATCCAGCATCGTGCTGTTACTTGAAGTAAAATCACGTGGATGAATGTGCACCGTTCCTTGTAAAAGCAAGTGTCGGTTGGCCATAGTGAGGAGATCTTATCTGTGTTGCGAATGCTATGTTGTTTTTAATATTTAGTGATGGTTTACTTTCAGGAAAAGTATCCTCATGCCAGGTTGTCATCTAAACTGAGAGACTTTAGACACTCGAGGATAGTGTCTAGTAGGCATTCAAGTTTCTCTCTTATGCATATGCGGCCCTGTCAGTGGGGCATTAGAATACACCGACTGCCTCCCTGCAGAGGGTAAAAGTCCCTCAATGGGGGTCCTGGATATGACCTTAAACTATATCCAGATCCTGTGGTTAGGCCCCAGCTTGCGGGCTTTGGGGAGTGTGGAGCCACCCTTTAATTACCATTGCTCCCAGGTCCACTCTGACCCGGAGTGGTAGTACCTGTTAGGGTTCCAACTATGGGTTAAATTGAAATCAACTTGAAAACAACAAATATATTCTATTAAAAAATTTTTTCTTCAAAATCTTTGGATTCGGCATTAAATAACCCGAAAAGGGTTGATATGCCGTAAAACAAAAACAACCAACCAACCTATGCATATGTGTGGGCGACTGTGTCTTGTAACAGAAAATGTAGAAAGAAAAAAAGGCAGGATGGATCCATTTTAAGTATTAAAGGGATTGGAGAAATAAATAGCAAGGCAGACAACCCCCCCCCCTTTCAATCTGTTTCTATAATGAGAGGTTGTTTTTTTTTTTTTTTTCCTTTTCTTTCTACTTTCTATACAGATTTTTAATCTTTTTTTATTTTGGTTTAAACTTTGCAGTTTAAAACTTTTTTTTCTTTTTATTTTACTTCACTGATTTAGACGTTATTTTATATTATAGATGTTAGTGCGAACACTGGAGAAGGATAATACTTCATCGTTACTTTTGATGGGGAGTGTACACTCGTTTAGTATGATAACAGATGTATATTATTCAAGTAGTAGTGATTGCAGGGGGAGATAACACGTTTTGTTAGTTTTTATTTAACTAATAATTTAGTAAATGTGTTCTCTTTTGGGATAGATGAAGCAAAGAATGCGTTTTCTTAATTTTTCATATCTTCTACATTTTTAGCTATCAGAAAATATACCGACCTGTTTTGACAATTTTTATTAAGAAAAACAAATACAGATGCAGTTTTGATTATTATTTCAAAATGATTGATTTATAATAAGATATACTCAAAGAGACTATGAATAAATAGCAATGCTTGTGTGTGTTTCTTATAGAAAGAAAGGTTAGAGAATCTACATAAAACAAGTTTATTCATATGTAAACTTCTCCAGGAAAGACAATGGAAGTGGCTATGAATTTCTAAGAGAGCATAACTTTCTTTAAATCTTCAAATACTTTTGATGAAATTTAAATTATTTGTATAAAATTCTCTGGAAAAGATGATAGAAGTGATCTTCAATGTCTATGTGCCCTCTAAGAGAGATATAGATACAACATAATCACGTTAATACACTGATTTTTTAGATCACTGAAGGTAAGCAATGTTAAGCCTGGTCATTACCAAATGGGTGACTATTTGGTAATACCAAGTGCTGTATGTAGGACGTCAGCATCTCCCTACAAGAACTGTCAAAAAACCCAACACCCGTGGCTGCGATATACATGTGAATGGGAACTGCACATGAATTTAATAATCCCTCGACACTTCCTCCTTTAGAAGAAATCTGTTCAACCTGCCTGGAGTGAATGGCATTGGCATAAGGGAGATATAATCACAGTAAACACACCTTAAAACTTTAAACATCTATACTCATTTTAATTTAATTTAAACATTTATAAGACGTTCATTCAGAGTTTTCCAAATGTCAGCTATTTCTGACTATATTAGGGGGTGAAACAGCGGTTAGGACAGTACAAAAAAAAAAAAAAAAATAGAACATAGTGTCCGCATTCAATCTCGGGCAACATTGGCTCTTGATGCTAGTAATTTCTTATAAATCTTTGATATTCTTTCCCTGGAAATTTAGAAACCTTCCATAACCATCGTGAACCTCCTTCAGGTTTAAAGTGAAAGTCGAGTAGCAAGAATAACTGTGTTGGAAAAACACTTCAAAGAATTATTTTGTTCTTTAATTTGATGTCTTGTTTTGCACCTTGAAGCAATTGTCCTGATTGATAGGTTTTGTTTAGCCTTTTTAGGCCAAACCCAATGCGGCCTCCCACAGCGCACACCTTGATTCCGCCTACCAGATCTACTGCTTCCAACCTGATCCTGGCTTCTCTCTGTATGTCATTTCATCTCTTTACACCTAGTCTGAGTGTCCTTCCGCATTATGCGCACGGCCCGCTCTTCCACTGACATCAACCATCTGTCATTTTCTGTCTGCTCTGACCACCCAAGTAACAGAAATCTTGTTTGTGTGTGGATGAGTTGGAGAGAGGGAAGGATAGAGAGAGAAAGGGAGGAGATGGGTTAAAGAGAGAAACAGAAGTGGGGGTAGAGAGTGAGAGAGGAATACAGTTAAGTATCCACCGTTTCTTGTCTTGTCTCAGGTAGCTGCAGGGGAGGGGTGGGTGTGTGGAAAAAAATGTGCTTTCCAGAAAATGAATAAATTGCCTTCACAAAAGATAGATTTGTTTTGTTTTTAAGTGCATTAATCCTAAAAACATTTATTTTATTTATTTTGAGTGAAGTGAAGCTTCTTTTCTAAGATTTTGGTGCTCTAGCCAATATTTTGAGTGAGCAGGTGTTAGAAAATCCATCTTTTTATTGTAGTTAAAGCAAAAGCAAAAAAAAAAAAAAAAAAAATGTATAAAAAAAAAATCATAAAGTTCATTGATTGCGGTGGATGTGAAGCCGAAATCGTTTTTTTTTTTTTTTTTTTTTTGTGGGTGTTCGATGGTTAAAGTTGGGGGAAGGGGTCGATGGTCATCTAATTTTTTCAAAACCAGATCAGCTTACCCTACACTAGACACTCTCTCCAAAACACCACAACAAAAGGGAAGAAAACGAACTGATGTACACAACAGAATATAAAAGTTGTATTTATATTTCTTTGAAATATATCTTATAGGAAACTGTTTACAATTTGGGTATCTGTATGGAACCTTGACCAAAATGTGAGGAAAAACATTCAAGATGAGAACAGTTATCCAAATAATCTGAATAATAGAAACTAGCGAGACCTGTGAAAATTCCACAGGGGACTCATTCATATGTAATATATTGATGTTGGCATTCTGTAGATGTTCAGTGTAAATGGAGACGCTCTGATATTATTGTAGCTCTTTTGTTAAAATTGTAAAAGTATTTATCTAAGCTAGCAGGGACGCTTGGCATAGCCCGGTCGTAAAGTATGCTTAAATATGATATTTTAATTCTTGCAGATTTCGTATATATTATTACAGAGTTAATGGTCTATCAATTTTTATATTTTATAAAGTAGCTATTTCAAAAATAAAAAAAGTATATATCCATATGACTTGAGTGCATCAGCTTGAATCGAAACCAAAACTTGGGAAGAATTCTTGATAAAAATTTAGTGCCATCAGCTATAATAAAAACTGAAACCAAAACTTATGAAGAATTCTTAGTGAAATTATTTATTATAAGAAATGGAAGCCCATAACAATTAAACGACAATCACTCGGATGTAAGCGTGACACACAAAATAAATAACACACACGCTATCCTAGTAATATATAGATTAGCGATCTTGATTTTAAAAATTCCAGAACAGCTGATAATTTTTTTTTAATTAAGTAGAATTATTTTTTAAGTGTTTATTTTGTATTATGTTTCCTATTTGGATTATTCGGACTGCTGTTCTCATCTTGTGTGTTATTTACACATTTCGATCGATGTAACTTCCAGCCCCCTTCAGGTTAATATTGTAAAACTCGGGGAATTTGCATGGAATTTCAAACAGAACCTTTCATTTAATCCATGAAGGTAACATACTCTCGGTTCATTAACCATGACTGGGTAGAAATCCAAAGTAATTGTATTTTGAGTGTCGCCCACACTGAGGATTGAGCCATAAACCTCCAGAAGAGTGTAATTTACAACTAAATTTTACTAAGTACTTTATCCACTATGCCACACGTCCTTGGGTTAGTTGAGTTTCACAGAAAGATTTCTGAGTTAGACAATATGTACCTGAAAAGGGTTGACGGTTACATTAGCTGAAACATTGTGCAAATCACGCTTAAAATAAGAACAGTAGTCCAAATAATAGGGATTCATTTTGTAGTTCTTTTCCTCATGTGAAAGGACCCCTCCTCCCCCTTTTTTTTTTTTTTTTTTTTTTTTGTTAAGCGAAATGATTAAAAACACTGAACCGAGGATAACTGAATTGGATCAGGTTGTAAAAAAAAAAAAAAATGCTGCCTTAATGTCTCGGAAGTTTCTCTCAGTAAAACAAAGAGCACTGTAAAGTGGAAAGAAACATTTGTTTTGGAAATTTGAATAATGTGTAATTGAAGACATGCGTTGCATGGAGAGTAATGATATGAGAATGATGTAACAGGTGTGTAATGCGAGTCTTAAGACAAGCTTAGTTCTAATGGCTTCAGAAGATAATTAAATCTGGACTAAGATGTGTGCAGGAGACTTTGATAGCAGAAAAAAATAAGAACGGATTAAAGAGTAAGTGGGATAAATAAAGGTATGAACAGAGTTAATAAGTTAGACTGGAAATGAATTTCTAAAAGCCATCCAAAACCTGTAGCATGGACATTAAGCTGAATTTGATAATCCGATGAAAATATAGTTCCGTGGTTTTGATATGGTCAATTATTTTTTATTTTTTTTATTTTAAATGTAATTTCGATTAGAGTTCGATTTTTCACTTGATTGAGACTGAAATTATCCAAATTAAATTGCACACTTTTTTCTGTTTTATCTTTTCTTTTTTTTTTAACCCACAGCAGCACTGTTAAAAGAATGTCAATTGTATTGTTTGTCCAAAAATAATGAGACTGGACAATTGCATTGTTTAGCCGGAGACAATGATGGTTGGACAATTGTGTTGTGTGTCCGGAGGCGATGGGGCCGGGCAATTGCATTGTGTTTCCGGAGGCGATGGGGCTGGGCAATTGCATTGTGTTTCCGGAGGCGATGGGGCCGGGCAATTGCGTTGTGTTTCCGGAGGCGATGGGGCCGGGCAATTGCATTGTGTGTCCGAAGGCGATGGGGCCGGGCAATTGCATTGTGTGTCCGGAGGCGATGGGGCCGGGCAATTGCATTGTGTGTCCGGAGGCGATGGGGCCGGGCAATTGCATTGTGTGTCCGGAGGCGATGGGGCCGGGCAATTGCATTGTGTGTCCGGAGGCGATGGGGCCGGGCAATTGCATTGTGTGTCCGAAGGCGATGGGACCTGGCAATTGATTTTTTATTTATTAATCTATTATTTTACTATCTAGTGTTGATCATGAATATCAAATAAAATGCTGAATTTGTGACTGTTTTAATAATTAGCTGTATCTCTCTGGCATTGCACAAAATTTATTGGTGGCACATTTTTTATGTGCTGGTTTTCAATAGGATGATGAAGGCTTTTTTGCACCATAATTATAAGAATACAAAGGATAAAATTTGAGGTGTCAGGCTTATGTTGTAAATGATGGAAAAAAATGAATACTGTGGATTAATTTTCCATTTCAAGAAAGTTGAATAAATAATAAACAAGTGTGAAATAACAAAAGACAATCAAGTCAGAAATTGTAATACATTTATTTACATAAAACAAATGATCAACATCTTATTTTAGCTTAAGAATAGATATGTTATTATTTAAATATTAATTTAGTGAATGTATTTTCTTGTTGGCTAGAGGCAGCAAAAATATATTTCCATTAATATTTCCATTATTTCTCTACAGCCTACTTTGGGAATAAGTGCATTTGTATTGTTTGTCAGTAATATGATTTGTCGGCTGATTGTGTTTATTTTATAATCTATGTTTTTTTTTAATCATAAATATTGCATGGAAAAAAGGTGAATGAGTTATAATATTATTACTAGCAGGACCTATGTACCTGCATTTCACGTGGGAAGTCAGAACAACTTTGAAACACCGTCCCCTATAAACAAATTAAATTACAGTTGTCAGTCCTGGAAAATAGCGGGCACTGGCATCTATGTCCCAAATGAAATCATCTTGGTTCGATAATTGGGCATTGTCTGGCAGTTAGCTTAAACCCTTACTACATCACCAATAGAAAAACAACACATTTTTCTAAATAATGCAGACATTTTAGTGAAACTCAATACAAACTTTAGACATGCCTCAATAAACATAAAATAAGTATAAAAAACTAGCAGAACCCATGTACCGGTGTTGCCTGTTGGAAATTAGGAAAGTTTCAATGAAGCCTTCACCCTGTAAACAGATTAAATTATGGTTGTCAGCTCTGGAAAATAGCGGGCACTGACATCGGTGTCCCAAATGAAATTATCTTGCTTTCACACTCTGGCAGTAACAGTTAACCACAAAATGCCATTGTTAGCACTGATGTTTACTAGCAAGTAGTGTTGGTTTGGAGAGATAATTAGCGGATACTGTCGTTTACTAGTAGGCACTGGCTGCCTTTGCAACTGGCAGTCAGTGGTAGCCATGATCAGTATCGATCTCTATTTGACTACGGCAAACTGAAATTTTCTTTTTTCAATTTTTGAGCATTGTTAAGCACTGGCATCCACTGGCTACCTTTAGCAGACAGTGATGATCACTGGCGGTTAGTGCTGTTTTTAGGCATTTGTTTGCGTTTACTGGTGGATACTGGATATCTTTCCAACTGTTAGTATTTACAGCATTCACTGTCGGCCATGACCAGTATTGACATCCATTGGACTGCACGTAAATGAAATTGTCAGTCTTCAATGGCGAGCACTAGTGGTCATTGGCATTTTTAGGTAGTTACTTTTTAGGTGGTTTGGTCATTGTCAACCACTATCGATCGTGGCCAGTGTCATGCCACATTCATTCGTTGTATGGTAGTGTTATCTAATGGCGGGTACTGTTTGTCACTAGCGGTTAAGGCAGTGACTGACAGTGAATTTCAGGTGATTACTGTCAGTGTTTAGAAGTAGGCAGTGGATGGGAGTGACGAGCACTGCTGTTTTGAACCGATTGTTGCTGTTTTAGGCGGTAACCATGATCTTCATGTAAATAACATCAGGATTGATTTATTTAATAAAAAATGGAGGAACTGTATTGTATTATGAAGGGTGTGTTGTTTCCTGGGTATTTTTGTTTGAGAAAACATTTTCAGAAATGAATACTGAGGCATTGTCTATTAGTTAAGATCCTATTTTAAAATGAGTCCATTATCTATGCTTATTCAATATATTTCTATTTTTATGGCATTTAAGAAAAACTATTGACATGACGTTTCTGAATTTTTGAGATGAGGATTGGTTATTTGTATTATTTGGATTCATTGGACTACTGCTCTCATCTTCAGTGTAATTTTCACAACTTTTCAGTCAATGTAACCTCCGACCTTCTTCAGATAGATAAACAGTAGATAATATATACAAGTAATAAGTGAAAACATAATTATATATGTATATAAAGAGAGATAGATATACGTTAATACATAGTAATAATTAGTAATAATAGTGATATTTACAATTAAAAATAATAGGTTTAAGGCTCCTAAAATTTGTACTAGAATTAATGCAGTGGTTAGAGTACTTGGAAAAATCAATTGTAAAAAGTGATATTCTCCTGAAGGTATAAGGTTCAATCCTTAGTGTGGGCGACCAAAAAATACAATTGCGAATTACTTAGGACCTCTATCCAGTCATGGCTGATGGAACAAGAGCATGCTACCCCCGTGAAGTAAATATAAATACCCGAGTTCGACAGAAACATTACCGAGTTTGACAAGATACACCTGAAGATCGAAACGTTGTGAAAATCACACTCAAGATGAGAACAGTAGTCTGATGAATCCAAATAATATGAAAACTATTGACTATTTAATTTGTAATGTAAATTTTAGTAATGTCTAAATGAATGTATTGTGAAGAGTAGAATTACGTACCTTAAAAAAAAGTTGATTTTGGGGGGAAATCGGATACGATAAGAACGAATATCACAGTGAAATATGTCGCCGGCAATTACTCCTTATGATATGGAGACCTTCATGTTCCCATGGTTTATCCGATATTTTAAAGTGTTGTCCATTTTTTTGATGGCAGCTAATCAATAACTGTTGTACTCGGAAAGGATAAATGTAACGCTAGAAAAAGAAACTGTGATGGCATGGTGGACGGTGGCTTTGTTGTTGACACGTGATCATTTGTGGGCGAATCATTTAGCGATTAGGCAAAAAAAAAAAAAAATGTAACGATTTTCTGTTAGCGGGATGCCATGTTTAAAATCAGGTGAGACGCTAACCGTTCGAAAATCATGGAACAGCAAGAGAATAATGGATTATAGGAGTGAAAGAAAACAACCAATGAAATCCCTTGAAAATTCAGGTGACGATTGTAAAAAGGATCGTTATTAATTCTGTCGAAAATGAAGTGTGGTGAAAAGAGGAAAACAGTAATGAATAAAATGAAATAATCCTGCTCGTTGGTTAGTCCTGGATATGACCTTAAACTATATCCGATGGTGAGGCCCCAGCTTGCGGGCTTTGGGGAGTGTAGAGCCACCCCTTAATTGTAATTGCTCCCAGGTCCACCCTGACCCAGAGTGGTAGTACATGTTAGGGTCCCAACTATGGGTTAAATAGAAACTGACTTGAAAATATATTCCATCCAAAATTTTTTCTTCAAAATCACTGGATTTGGCATTAAATAACCTGAAAAGGGTTGATATGCCATAAAACAAAAACAGAAACAACCAACTAACCGGGTGTTTGGAGGTGAATGCTGAGCAAAAAAAAAAAAAACAGGGTCAATTTTTTTTAACTTTGACCCCTATTATGACTCCTTAAAATTTATTGTTTTGGGCTCAAATCAAGTTATTAAGTTAGATCCATGCCCAAGGTACCTATATCTAAAATTTCAAGTGTGTAGACCCCAAATTATCGGAGGAGTTTGGTAGAGTTCTCAAAGGTCAAATAGTTGAACTTGACCCCTTAACAGCCAAATTTCTGGCTGAAAACCGATCACATAGATTTTCCCAAATCTCAGTACCCTGTATATCAAATTTCGAGTCTGTAGAATTAAAATTAAGTTATTGCGTAGGGAAATGTACACACAGACACACACACAGACAGACAAACACTTTCACTTTTATTGATATATATATAATTAACATAAGTATTATATAAGATATTTTTTAGTGTTAAGTATAACAATATGATCACATTATATTAATACGTTGGTAAAACATAAATAACTCTGCATTAAAATCAAAGATGGCATAAATTATCATAAAACACAATTGCAACAACTCTTTCGATCTTTTCGGATTTATTTAATCATGTCCATATTCTTATTTTCTTTTATAGTTGATGAGTTTTTAAATAAGCATATTTTCCCTATATATATATATATATATATATATATATATATATATATATATATATATATATATATATATATATATACTTCAGAATAAAATCGGACATCATACATCAGACCATTACATTGTGATGTGGCTTACTCAAAATACAGTTTGGATCATTTTACCACACTGCTATCAAAGACATTCACTTCAGATTTTGCCATGCAATTTCGATGCAAATTTTTATATCCTTTTCATTAACTTCCATTACTCTGACATTTAAATACTTAAACAACTTTTAATTGTGATTTTCCATGTCTCACTGACTTTAGCAAATAAGGTGTAAACCATTCTAACTATTTGCTAATATTTTCTCCTCTGAAGAGATGGTAGACATCGAAATCCTATAGGATAAAGAATTATAATATTTCAAATGTATTCTTTGTCTTACATAGAATAATAAAAATCTTTTGATTTGAAATTCAACCATTTCACGTCTTAAATTTTAAAATTCATTGAATGACTAAAATTTGATATATACATACATACATACATACACACTAAGAGAATATTTGTATTCCTATACATCAACACATACAGAAAAGATATAAACATTTATATATTTTTTGTATTGATTTTTTATTCACATATATATATATATATATATATATATATATGAGATGAATTGGATCATAGATTATTGAATCTTGTTGTATCAAGTCTTACAATATGTTTACTTTACAAAAGAGAACGTCTTTCTACGGATATCTCCTACAGGTCTTGCACCACCAAAAAATGAGGCAGAATATATATATATATATAATACTCCATTCCTAAAGGAACATTACCAATTACTCTGGATGCTATATCGAAAAGAATTGGAATTTATTTTCAATATGGATTTCTTCAGCCAATTTGGAATCTAATAACATCATCCCATCTTATTCTGTTTAAGGATTACTATTTCATTTGGATACCAAAATCTCATATCCATTTTTATTTCAACCTTTATTTTCTTTCTCTATGTCCCTTAAAAAGATTTAATCTTTAACATATTTTCTATGTATGTGCTGAATAGCAAAATTATATCAAACCAGATTTAATATTTTGTTAATGACTTTCCTCTGAGGAGATGAGCCTACATTGAAAATCCATGGATTAAGGAAATTACTTTGAATTGTATTCTTTGTTCAAATAAGTTTTTTGTTTTAAGAAAATTATATTTTTCTGAATGAAATTTAAATACAAAAAGCTTTGTTAAATTTAAATTAAAATCATTGTTAAATTTGGGATGGTTACTTGGGCTGGGTAATTAAGATATATAATAAAAAATTATAAAAAGTATTCCTCAAAAGTACTAAATTCAAACTGAAAAAATTTTTTCTCAAATATTTATGAAATTTAAATTTCTGAGAAATATCTTCTCTAAATAGATATCACAAATCAGCCTCGGTTTCAGTGAGAAAATGAGTAAGTAATTTCCTTTTGTTGTTTCTTTGGATGATGTTTTGATATAATTCAGATGGAAACAATATTTTATCTTTTCTGTTTATAAGTGCATCCATCATTTGAGATCAACTATTGTTCACTACAAGTTGATCCGTCACTGCAGTCAGTGAAAATGTGTTCCATTTTCTGTCTGGAATTTCTACAAGGGCAGTTGTTTGTTGATGCTGGTCTCGACCTGCAGAAGTTGCTGGCTGTCCTTTCAACATCATATCTTTCTTGGTTCAGGAGTTGCATGTTGAAGATGCACACACGCAAATATACACATGGTAGCTGGTAGAAAATGCACTGGACGATGAAGGCGGTATCAAAATTGATATCATCTGTGGTGAAAGGTCAACTATTTGATGCCTGCAACTGTCGGAGGTGAATGCACCAGCAAAAAGCAGGTCACATATATAGCCCAGAGAAAAAGGCAAAAAGAGAGAAGTCTACGGTCAGCCAGTAATCAACATCACACAAGCGTGACTCTATCCACCCACCTCCCGGTCCACATTCTCCGTCGCTAGCTATGCGCATGTATATGAGGCAGTAACAAAAGAAAGAGAAATATAAGTTTTTATATTTTTATACAAAAACGAAGTGTACGAGTTTTTTTTTTTCCTGGCTGAGAAAAAATCGACTATGCAACATGTTTCATTCGGTGCATTTGCATGTGTGCACCTACAACATGCGACACAGGGTCATCCAGTCCTTCCTTAAGAGATCCGTTCGATGTGAGAGATGTTTTCTCAGTTCTTGGATAGCTTCATTCAAGTAGTCATTCTATCTGTCAACCTGGTAGTTCTATGACCGTGCAGGATCAAGGTTCTCTTTAGTCATGAATCTGCTTCTTGGTTTTAATCTCTCTCTCTCTCTCTCCTCCACCACCTGCAGTTGAAGTCATTAATGTTGCTTTCTCAGTAAAATGTATTTGATTTCAAAGAATGTAGACACAAAGTGATACACAATGAGCTCATCTCAAGATCAACTTACAGTTCAATAAATATAAAAATATAAAAAAAATCTGATTTTTATGAATAAATGTGGAAGACTGATATATATATATATATTAGATATAAGCAATGTATTTCTAAATAAAATTTCTGTGTTGCTTTAGTTCAACATGACTATTTTGTTCAGCAGCAATAAAGTCTTTTCATGGATGTCAGATTCTGCTTTCAATATTTGTATAAAAAAATATTGAATCAAATGGAATCATTTGATTTCAATATTTGTATAAAAAAATATTGAATCTGATTGAGAAATACAAATGGAATGATTTGATTCAATCAAATTTTCGAGTTGTTCAAATTTATGAAACTTATTGCTTAATAATATGTATCTCTGTTGAATATGTACATTTGCTTTTGGTGATTCGTTTTTTTACCAAAAGAAAAAAAAAATCTAACATTTTTTTAAAGTATATTTTCAGCAATAGAGATATTTGAAAAATTAGTTATGACTCCCCCTTTTTTTTTTTTTTTTTTTTTACTGTACTCTCATATATTCAGTTATCTTGTTGGATTTTAGAGTTTCCACCTACATAGCATCGCATTTGACGATATTTGATTTCATCTAGCTACTTTGTCTTTTTCTTTCTTTAAGCATATTCTTTAGAATACCGAAATATATCTTGATTCAGTTTGTTTGAAAAAAAAAAAATCCCTTTAAGAAGATTGTTACAATGGTGATCAAATTAAATGATGACTCGAGTAATGAAAGGGAGATAAATCTTCACAGCTTAAGATGTTGCGCATCTCCCTTACAGTATTTTAGTTATTAGGCTGGTGCAAAAATAATGTCGTATATATATCTATATATATAAAAATGTAAA
Organism: Euprymna scolopes; assembly: GCF_053919585.1. Lineage (NCBI taxonomy): Eukaryota > Metazoa > Mollusca > Cephalopoda > Sepiida > Sepiolidae > Euprymna > Euprymna scolopes. The sequence continues at coordinate 124,777,314 of NC_136489.1, forward strand.
TGTTGGTTCGTTCTAAAATAATAAAACCCTATTTCTACGTTACCAATTTATTTGAAATTTTCAGACAACCCATCTTTAGAGTCGAGGTATGTTTTTATGTTATTGAAATAAATTTACCTCGCGAATTATTAAAATATTAAATAAAATGAATATATTTTTTTTAACCGTTACTGCGAATCTGTTCTGTTGTAAAACTGAACTTCCAGTTCGATTCATTTCACAGCCACGAATTGACGAAAGATTTCATTTTCTGTTAACTCGATAAGTAAAAAAAAACAAAAAACTTACTCATGCAGAGAGTGATCCGTGCTGAAATAATAATGTTATTATTTAAAAAGCCATTCTTAACATGAGGAAGGGAGGGTGTTTTGTACCTATTCTGTACTTTAACCTTACAATTGAATAAAAACATATCATAAAACTTTAATGAAACGTGGAAAACGATTTAAAAAAAATAGCGCGGATCACTCTCTGCATTAGCACACACACACACACACACACACACACACACACACACACACACACACACACACACACACACACACACAAAAAAAAAAAATAATAATCCCATATTTTAAAACTTTAAATTCATTTATGTACTTACCAATTTTTTAAATTTTATTTATGTTAAGGCTTTTCACTCATGAAATATTACGTTTTAATTGTTTAGTTTATTTTCACGGCATTGTTTACATAAAAAAGTTTTTAACTTTTTCTAAACTGTTCATTTTTACGACATGCCTCAACGTATTATAAACACCCTAACCCCTCCCCCCATGTTAAAAAAACAAAACAAAAAAAACGCCCTTCCATAAATCTCGAAAGCCGTTCTTAACATGGGGAAGTTAGGGTGTTTATAATATGCTGGGGCGAGTCGTAAAATTAACAAAGTTGCTATCTATTATTTATTGCAAAAATTGCTTGAAATTTATTTATTTGACAAAAAAAATTACATTTTGGTACTCCTTAGGCGTTGAGTTCCATGGCGACCAGTAGAAAAAGATAATAGTCGCTCCCTTAGTCTCCCACCTCACCCCGCACATAACATATTTTATTTACTGACGTTGCCGTAACTAAACGATTATTTGTCACATTTACAAACATTTATTTATTTATTTATTTTGAAAAAAGTTTTACTTTTTATGAATATTAAAAGAAAAATTGGTACTCATGCAGAGAGTGATCCATGCTGAAATAATAACGTTATTTAAAAAGCCATTCTTAACATGGGGAGGGGAGGGTGTTTTGTACCTATTCTGTACTTTAACCTTAAAAAAAAAAAGATTAAAAAAAAAAAAACACGATTTAAAAAATAGCGCTGGTCACTCTCTGCATTAGCACCGAAAAATGTTACTAAACATTTATTAATAATTTCTCACTTTTACAAACATTTGATTTTAAATTTCTTTTTAAATGACGACTTTTATCGACTTTTTTTTTTTTTTTAAATATCCCCCCCCCCCCCAATAGTGTTTATTCCGAAATCCGTTAACATGGAGAGGTTGGGGGTGTTTATTCTGAAAGCCGTTCTTAACATTTGTGGAGGTGGACCTAATGTAAAAAAATAAAAATAAATAAATAAATTAAAAAAAAAAAACTAAATCATTTACTGATAACTTCTCACTTTTACAAATATTTTTTAATTTACATGCGCGGATGAACAAATTGTTGAATAGTGCGAAAACAAAACATTTAGGTCCACCGCCACAATTTTCTTTTTTAAATGACGACTTTTATTGATAAATAAATTTACTTCTCTGCAACTTTTATTGATAAATAAATCTACTTCTCTGCCACGGGCACTGAACCCCTCCTTTTTTCTTTTTAATAGTATTTTCGGGTGGGTATGCTGACAACAAATATCAGTTAAATTTTGCAAATAGCCCCCCCCTCCAAAAGTGGTGTTTATTCCGGAAGCTGTTCTTAAGATGAGGAGGTTGGGGGGGGGGGGTGATTATAAGTTGGACTTAATCTAAAAAAAAAACAAGTTGTTTATGCGCACATAAGCAACTATTTTTTTATTAACTTTTTTTTTTTACTTTTTTATTTAAAAATTAGTAAATTTCAATGAATAGAATAATAAATCATTTATCATTAATATGTGTTTTTGGTTTTGTGTTGAATGAAACTTTTTTTTTTTCATTACAACAATAATGAACCTATTTAAATCTTCCGGCATGCGTTTAAGGGTTACGAAATTATCAATAAATCGTTTAGTTACTAAGCCAACGTCAGTAAATAAAAAAATGTTATGTGCGCATGCATTAGCCTTGACTGGGGGGGGGGCCTAAGGGAGCGACCATTAAATAATTATGCTGGTCGCCATGGAACTCAACGCCCAAGGAGTACCTAAAGTGGCACTTATGCACTTATGTTACCGTGCTATTTTTTAAAATAGTATTTTCCTGTTAAATTCAAATTTTACAATATGTTTTTCTTTTATTAATTTGTTAAGTGAAAGTACAGATAACCCGGTCGGTTTCTAATGCGAGGAAAATCACCCCCCCCCCCAAACAAAAAAGGGGTACTCTGGATAATAACAAAACATTAAAATTGCCTCAGTCTCGAAAGATTTCTTCTCTACTGAACGAGGAAAAAAACGGTGAAGTGTAGTTCACCTTCTTTTTCTCTCCCCCTCTCTCAATATCTCTCTCTATCCATCTCTCCCTTTCCCTCTCTCAATCTATCTTTCTCTCTATATCACCCTCTCCATCTCTCTTTGAGCCCCTTTCTCTCTCTAACTCCCTCTATCTCTCTCCTTTCCTCTGTTTCATCCCTCTCTGTTTCTAACTCTCCCCCTCTCTCTGTTTATCTATCAATCCCTTTATCTCTCTATCTCCTTCTCTTTCTCTATTTTCCTCTCACTGTCTCTTTTCTATCTATATATCTTCCTCTCTATCTGTCCATCTCTAATCCCTCATCCTATTTTAGTCTCCTAAATTAATTACAGTGAATAAGGCATTGTCAAAACATGGATAAATCCTATTTTAGTCACCTAATTTACTGACTGTGAGAATAGAAGTTAATTGGAAATTACTGCTACCTTGAACAGCACCAGAAGTAACTGGTAAAACCTTTCTAATTAAATTTATTTTGGCAGCCATTTGGTAACAAAATGACATAGCCTTAGCCCTTGCTTCATGAGGAATACCTGCGACCTTGCTGCCAAGTAGAAGAATTATTTATTCTACTTTAAAACATTCAATTTTTCAAAAATCTCATGTTCGACATCTCCAAAACATCCAATATGGGGAAAAATATTGCAAAAATGCGAACTTATTGTTTAGGATGAATGCACAATGGTACGCAAAAAATCACTTGAGGCTCTTGGTCGATCCTTGCAAGATTTGCGTGGCAATTTCAGACCATTTGGGAATGCAGTAATATTGCTTGCAGGAGATTTCAGACAAATGTTACCTATTATTCTTCAATCAACACCAGCAGATGAAATAAATGTTTGCCTCAAATACTCTACTTTTTTGTTCCATTTGAAGACATTAAACTTAACTCAAAATATGCATGTACAGTTGCCGACTGTTCGATCCACACAAAAACTTTTGCATCACTTGTGGGAAATTGGGTACAAAAAAGTGCCAGCTGGTCAGAGTTAAGGGCAAAATTCTTTGACTTTTAACTTCTGTAATTTCTGTAATTTTATTTCATCAAAAGAATAGTTAGTTTAAAAGGTTTTTGCAGATATTCAAATTATAAGAATTCCATTTGACTGAGTGAATGAGTTATTCTTGCAGGTCAATACAAAGATGCCCATGAACTTAACGCTATAATTAAATGTAAAATTCCAAGTGAGGTAGTCAAATACAAATCCATCGACATTGTTGTGAAAGCAGATAAAGTGGTTAATTATCCAACAGTTATATTTGCCAGGGATGCCACCGCATGTATTGCAACTGAAATTTGGTGTACTAATTATCATGTTGTGAAATATAAACCAATCCAAGCTTTGCAATGGCACATAGCTTGCAGTAAAAAAAAAAATTAACAAACAATATCATAGAAACAACACTCTTAACAGGACCTTTCACAGATGAATATATCTTCATTCCATGCATTCCTACGATTCCACCGGATACATCATTACACTTTAGCAAATTGCACTTTCCAATTTTATTGTCATTTGCAATAACCATCAACAAAGCACAGGGAACAATCTTTACAATTGTGGGCCTTACAGTTACACACTGACTGTTTTTTCACATGGACAATTTATGTTACATATTCAAGAGTCACCAAACCGGAAAATCTCTATATCAGCTAAGAAAATGGAACAACAAAAACGGTGTACCCATGCAAAATGGAAATTTAAACCTATAAGAAACATGCTTTTCCTCATTTTGGAACTTTTTCCATTGCGCCAATTTGAGCCACAGCAACGCGTGGCAGGGTACAGCTAGTATATGTATTAGTTGAACGTCAAAAAACATTTTTGCACCAACCCAATATTATTGAACAATTTCTTTTTTTTTTTTTTTTTTTTTTTTTTTTTTTTTACATCTCTTTTCTATATTAATAACATTCCGTGACCACGTCAGCACGTCACGTGTTTCTGTTTGTGTTTATCACCTACTTTAAATCTAAATTTTATTGAAATAATTATTAAAACAATAAAACAGTAAAAACTAAAATTTTATTTCTCTTAAAAAAAATAAAACCAGAAAACTTTCAATCTTAGTAATGGGACATATAAGTGTTGCAAAAGTGTTCTGTCCAGGGTGAATGGTTGTGGAGGGGAGGGGATTAATTTTACCCATTAGAGAGGACATTTTTTTAGTAGTTATATGAACAAAGCAGTGCCATTTAAAAAATCTAGTTTTCAGACCCCCCCCCCCTCATCCATTATTTTGCTCTTCCTTTTCGTCCCTTTTGACTATTTGACATATCGCATTTAATATGGCGATTAAATCTCAGGATTAAATATAATATAATAAGTCGAGATGAGCTTTTATTGAATTAACATTGTAACCATAGCAACCAGTTTGTCTTGACCTTCTTGACCTTTTTACTCTCTAGTGTACATGTATCCATGTAGGAGGGGAAATATTTAAACAAGTGAATGTATATAAATTGATACGTTCCGACTTCTTCACTTTGCTTGTTATTTTTTTTTCTTTTCAATGGAAATCGCTCTAGACAAGGCATGAAGCCACTTGATGTAAAAAGCTAAGAAAAAAAAAATGGTACTTCAAAGTCAAAAAAGTATCTAATTCTCCCCCTCATTAGAAACAGCATTCATGGAATATGAGAATTGAATGGCAAAATAAGGGAAACCAGAGTTGCCGCCTTACACAACTTTTCAAACTTCAACCTGTTCTCAAGCAGGTTGCCCGGTCGTAGATACGCTTAAATATATTTTAATTCATGCACAATACGTATTTGTTATTATAGAGACAATTCTCAATCTATATAAATTCATCTGTCATCTCAATAATTTGTATAAACATTTTTAGCTTCAATGAAAAGAATACTCATTCCAAAATGTTAAAATCAATTCACTAAACAGGAGATGTTTCTGTCAGTATTATGCTTTTGTCCGAAGATTTAATGATGCTAAACCACATGTCTAGAATCATTATTCTAATTTTGATCAAACCATTACATATGTTTTTTTTTTTTTTTTTTTGTAAATGTCTAAAATTTAAAGAATAAATTGGTGTCTGGCTATGGATCAAATTTGATGCAAATCTGAAATATTTGTATTTTTAAATGTAAAGTTGTGACCATATTATGCTCACTAAAATTCTTTTAAAATATCTCAAAAGAAACTGAAACATGGGGAATATGCATTAATGTCTGATACTATTGCTAAAGTTTCACAAAAAATCTGAGGAATTTGAATCTTCACAATGTGATTCCACTCCCTTTGTGTAAAACTAAATTAAACTTAGCCCATATTTTGACCTCAACATTTAGGCTGTCTTTCAACAGACAACAGTTCAGTGGATTAGTCATAGAAACCAACCAATTCACTTAAGATAAATGAAAGCATAAAGTAAGAAAGACGTAATCATTGGGAATTGATAAAAATAATAACACGAAGAAAACTATGAAAATTAATCCAAGTATGGTTAAATTTCTAAAAAAACCAAAAAACAAAAAACTTGTAAAACTTTCCTGAACAGTTTTAATTTTAAATGTTGTACAAAACGTTAGCGGCATTTGACTCTTTCTTCCTGCACATCAAGCAACTGCTTATAGTTTTTGATCCTTCTTTCAGAAGGGAGAACTTTTTTAATACTAAATCTTTATTTCGGAATTTTCATTTTTTTCCTGTTGGTTACTGAATCGCTCAACAAATGTGTTTTCTAATTCATAACAATGGGTTAATTAATTTAGAATTCTGTACATACAATTATATGAACATATCTAACTTTATGAAGATATCAGAACTTTACATTGCAAGTGAAACGGTTGCATTTGCAAGTTATTTATTTATTTTTTTCCAACTGGTGACTAGAAATGATAACATGTTTATCTTTTGGCGATTGTGTTTTTTTTTTCTTCTTTTGGCCAAGAATCTTCTTACTGAATGAAAAAATTTCTTTTCAATCCTTTTTTAATAAAATGAGCAAAGTCAAATTATTTAAACACTGAAAGTTTAATAGAATCTTTTTTTTTTTTTATAATGAAGGCTGTTTAAAAAAAAAACATCTGAAAAAAATTTGAATGTTTATACGTTCAAGTCTCAACATAAAATTTTGTGTATGTTTAGAATTACACTTACTTAAAAAAAGAAAAAAATACAGAAAAAAGATCTTTATGGTATGTACATACTTATCATGGAATGAAAATGGCATATTCCAAAAACCACATGGGTTTGGCTAGTAACTTTTCTACTTGGCTAGTAAATGAAAATATGTAGTTGTCAAAAATCAACTAAAGATAAATTTATCCATATAGCCCTGGATATATGAAATTTGTATGTGTTCAAAATCCACTAAAAAGTTAGAATTAATGATGTACATGAGGTAAGTATGAGTGACTCAAGGAAAACTCTGATACTCCTCCTAAGATAACAGAAAAATGCTCCTTAAATTTTAAAAATAGCGTCTTTTTGTAGCGAGCCTGTCCCTGCTTTATCGTTATTTTCATGGCAGGTGCTCATCTGAACTTCAATCTATGGCCCCCCCCCCCCTCGCCAGACTTTCACGAAAAACACTCGTCTAGGCAAAGTCATTATCAACAATTTCCCCCATTCTTTATCTGTGCCTAAACCTAAATGTAGATTCCATGAACAAAGCTTCCTTCTTAGAACTGCACGCCTGTGGAATTCTATTCCGTTTGTCTGCTTTCCAGCTGGCTACATTCTGATTGTCTTCAAGTCCAACGTGAACAAGTTCTTGTTGAACCGTCCCCCTAAGTAATCCAAGTTATAAAATTCCCACTAATGTTTACTACGCTAAAAACACAATGACTGATGTACACCCATTAACCCTATCCTCGATTTGCCTCTTGGCCTTGATAAGTGGTGACCTCCATGTAAGAAAAAAAAAAAAAAAACTATCTAAAAGTATTCTTATTAGAGTTTGCATCAAGTCCAACAAAAGTTCTAATCAATGATTTATTTTCATATTATTTTTATTTTTTTTTTCTTCCAGTAGTAGAAATTGCAGAGAGAGAGAGATAGACAACTCCTACTTTGTTTGAAATTATTTTTTTTACTTGGATTCATCGAACTACTGCTCTCATCTTGAGTGTCATTTTCACAAGGTTTCATCCGATGTAACCTCCGACCTTTTTGCAAGTGTATCGTGTTGAACTTGGAAATATTTTTGTCAAACTCGGGGAATCTGGATGGAATTTCAAATGTCAAATGGAACCCTTTATTTACTTCACGGAGGTAGCATGCTCTCGTTCCATCAGCCATGACTGGATAGAGGTTCTTAGTAATTCGCAATTGTATGTTTTAGTTGCCTGCACTGTTTAAAGCTCCTAAAATTTGTACTAGAATTGTCCGTAAGGATCCATGATACAGTCGGGTTAGAATATTAAGAAAAATCAATTGTAAAAGTGATATTCTCCTGACGGTTGAAGGTTCAATCCTCAGTATGGGTAACTGAAAAATACAATCGTGAATTAGTTAGGACCTCCATCTACTCATGGTTGACGCAACAAGAGCATGCTACCCCTGCAAAAAAAAGTAGATAAAGTGTTTCATTCAAAATTTTATCCAAATTTCCAAGTTCCGCAGAAACATTCCAGAGTTCGACAAAATACACCTGAAGAAGGTCAGAGATTACATCGAATGAAACATTGTGAAAATGATACTCAAGATGAGAACAGTAATCTGGAAATTCCAAATAATGTTTTTTTCATCTTGTTTTGTATAAATGATTTTGAAATTTGACAGGAAAATAAGTGTTTTTGAAAATCTTGTCTATTTAATGCTTTTTCTTTTTTTTATATTGAATTGTCTGTTTTCTGCATTGTAGATATTGATGACCTACCCAGACATATCCATTCCAAACTTTTTGATGAGCTTCTTGATAAAAACGTTCAAAGTGGTGAGTTTCTCGTTCATACCTTTTAGTTTTCTTTACGTTTCAGAGCTGAAAACTCATCAGAATTGTTTATTGTTTTCCTTTCAATTTTTATCCTTATCGAAACTTATATTCATGTCCACAATGATTTAGATGGTATTCTGTTCTTTTCGGGTATTTATTCATATACAGTGATATCCTATCTTTTCGGGTATTTATTCATATACAGTGATATCCTATCTTTTCGGGTATTTATTCATATACAGTGATATCCTATCTTTTCGGGTATTTATTCATATACAGTGATATCCTATCTTTTCGGGTATTTATTCATATACAGTGATATCCTATCTTTTCGGGTATTTATTCATATACAGTGATATCCTATCTTTTCGGGTATTTATTCATATACAGTGATATCCTATCTTTTCGGGTATTTATTCATATACAGTGATATCCTTTCCCCCTCATATTTAAATATGATCATTGTGTACTTTTGTATGTGTATGTTTTTTTATGCACTTTTATATTAATTTATTTTTCAGTTTATTTTTAAAACATACTTACCTGCAAAATGTGGCATAGTCAACCACACCCCTCTGCACAGTGCGGCATTGGCAACCGCACCCCTCTGCACAGTGCGGCATGGCCAGTCACCTCATCCTGCAGATTATTTGAACGAACATCTTTCTGTCAAACTAGCCAATCAAGTTGCCGTTCTACCTTATTGGTTTGGTCCCTATCATGGTAGCTGTTTTAGGCTTCAGTAGCAGTATATTTACGGTTGAACTAAAAGTTATAATAATAATAATAAAAAAGAAGAAATGTAAAATCCTATTTTAACATAAAAATGCAATAAATTCTCTAGATTTTGATTCTCAAAAGAATGGCATTGCATTTCGATTTTAGACAAGAATGCGAATTATAATTTTTTTTTTTTTTTTCCACCCAGAAGTATGCCTTTAAAGCCAACAAAACTTCTAAAAAAAACAAAACTTCATTTGAATAATTGTAATCCTGTTGAAGGTTTTCTAGAAAATTCTTTAATTTGAAAATAATTAAGTTTTTTTTTCGATCAATTCATATCAATTTATTGCTTAAATGGCACATGGAAAATTTGTTCTTGTAATTCGTCGATGTGGATTTATGAAGCGATTCTTGTTAGTTGAATTCAATTTAAACGTCTTTTCTGCAGTCTTTTTTGTTTTGTTTTTGTTTTAGCTAAAAGACCAAAAATTTTATAAAAATATAATAAAAGTATATATATATATATATATATATATTGCTTTTTTATAGTGATAAGTATTTCTTTTTCATAGAGAAAAAAAAAGATGAGGATGACTAGAATATAGTTATTAAAAATCTTATGAGTAAATTGCTTCATAAAAAATTGAAATAATGTCCCAATTTTGCAAACTTCACTAGTGGTTTGTGGTAACCACTGGTCCAGACTATAATGGTCATTTTCTTGTCAAAAGGCTGTCTGATGAAATTGCTGAATAATAATATTTGGGCCTAAAAAGACACGAACAAAAGATTGTTGATGCATAAGTTGCATTGTTCTCTGGGAAAATAACCAGTTTAGGGTTTAACAAGGTTGCCAGGGCAAGTAAAATTCACAATGTAACAAAAGATCACATAATAGAACCTACTAATATATATATATATATATATATATACACACACGGACACACACATACATACACACTAAGAGAATATTCGTTCAAAGACGGATAAACAGAATAGTTTTCTATGTTGCCATAAGGAGATTAAAATCACGATATAATTGTACTAAATCTTGTGTTTAGAATCCTTATTCCAATTTTGATCAAGATCCATTACATAATTTTGATTCAAGAAAATGTTTAAAATGTAAGGCTTAAGTTTAAGGGGTCTTAAGAACAAATTGAAATTCAGGAAATCTTGCTTAATTGGTGTGTAACGACTGCGGATCAAATTCTATGCAAATTTTTAAATGGAAAGTTGTGCCCATATTATGCCCCCTAAAACTCCCTTTAAATGCCCCAAAGAAACTAAAATCTGGGAAATATTTCTTGATATTTAATACTTGGTAACATTTCGCAAAAAAATCAGACTTTTACCTTCTTTTTCATCCCTTTTGCATAAAACTAAATGTAACTAAATGTAACTCACATTATCAAGCCTTGTACTCAGCAACTGTGTTTCAAAATTTATAATGATAGGGTAAATAGTTTAATAGTGAATCCTTAGAATACTAATATATAAACATAGGCATATACTTAATACACGCATATAGATAAATATATATTTATTGAAGGATTTTGAAAGATTCTTTATTTTTTATAGGTTTCTGTAATTTTAACACATTGGGAAATTAAAAAAAAAAAAAAAAAATGCAAAATTGGAACAATCTTCTTTATTTATGAAAAATAATGTCTTTTAAATGCTGCCCATTTTCAGCCTTGCATATTTGTGTTCTTTCCAAAACATTATTCATGACAGATTGCAGAATCTCAGGATTGCGATTTAACTCCCTTATTTTGTTCCACGAGCTGGTAGACCGAGAAACGTTAAACCCCAAACCCTGCAAGAATTGAAGGAAAACATTAGTAATGAAATAAGGGAGTTAAATCGAAATCCAGAGATTCTACAATCCACCATGAATAATGTTTTGAAAAAAAAGCACAAATATGCGAAGCTGAAAATGGGCAACATTTAAAACATTTATCATAAAGGTGGTTTGAATTTTGCATTTTTTAAATTTTTTTTTAATTTCTCAATGTCTTAGATTGTTTTAAAAATATTACAGAAAGATATCAAAAATAAAGAATCTATTTAAGTTCAAACCCCTTCAGTTACTTTTTGGACACCCTATGTGTATATATATATATATATATATATATATATATATTGAACTTAAAAAGAAAAACTTAGAACAAGAGCGGCTAGGTCGGGATAATTATTTATAACAAATTTACGAGTTAAAATTTTTAAAAGTATTTATAATTAAAATTTTATCATAAAAAAAAAAAACGTTAACTAAGGGAAAATACAAGTAATAAAACTCCCGAGCAACGCCAGGTAGGTGCAGATAGTTTCTAAACATGTTGCCTTTTCAAATATATTTATTTTTCTTTCCGTATCTTTCCCTTTCCTCTCCCTCTCTCTCTCCATTTTTCTCCTTTTCCCCCTCTTCTGATCAACATTACAGTGCCTGTTGTCTTGTGTTACAATCTCCACTCTATAAATAATAAGGGCAACGATGTCTCCTCTGATCTTTTCAATGGCAACCGGTTTCTGATTGTTTGAATTTGCTGAGTATTGACATAACACTTAAGCTGCTGCTGCTGCCGCCTCGAAAGACCTTGAAGGAAGTTTTCTGATTTCTTATCTTGGCTTCCATATTGAAAACTAATCCTTTCTTCTTCTGTCTTCCCATGAAACGGTTTCACTTCAGACTGACTCCACATCCACCCAATCCTTGGCTTTTTGGCTAGAGACAAAGTGCAATATATCATGCCTTACATTTTTTTAAACCTTGTGCCTAATTTTTTTTTTCTACTTTTTATGAATAAACTAGTGGGGTGGGTAGTGCGCCCGGCTTTGTCCCCCCCCCCCGGGGCGTAAAATACGTTTAAATATGATATTTTAATTTTTCCAGATTTTGTATATATTATTATAGTCTTGATTTAAAAAAATAAAAAGTAATTAGGTACCAGCTAGAATTGAAACTGAAACTATAGCATTCAAAGCTTGTGACATCACTGTACCAACGTGACACGCATCTAAAGTGATTAAAAATAAACTAAGATGACTGTACAAAATGTTTAACGATTTTTTAAAAATTTGCCTCATTTTTGACCCCTTTTAACTGGCTAAAGACCCATAAAAGAATGGCTTGTAAAAAATCCAATCATTTGAGGCCCCTATCACCGCTCTTCAACTTTCTGTTTTGGAGGAAATAAAGTTTGAAAATATGGAGACAGACAGACTGACATATAGCTTTTTATATATTAGATATTTATAAATCTTATCTGTTTTAATATTACATTTCATCTGTTCGGTCCTCATTTAGTGAAGGAGAGATCCTTATAGACAGTCAATTTTTATTTGTGTTCCAATCCAGATTGCTCCTTTTTAGGGGACCTGGATTTTCCCCACATTGAAAAACAATGACCTCATGGGGAAACAAGTAAATAGGGATTCTTCATCCATTTTTGTTGATCATCATTTTATATGAATCTGAAGATTCTATTGTTGGCATTGGTTTCCCTGATATTTTTCTAGTAAAAATTATTTCTTAAAAATAACACTGGATACTTACAGGAGAGACCACATGAAGGTTGCCTGCATCCTAAAGTTAAAATGATTTTGTCGAACTAACTGGATTCGAACTTGCAACACCCAGGTTGTCAGTTCGTGTCGTTAACCACTTGACTACTGTCACCGCCCGTTTTTGTTGTTACAAAGCAAATGCTGTACATATTAAAACAAATTTGACTTCAATTTACTTTTTTAGTTTATGCATGGGAATTTGGAGTTAATATTCCTGTGTCTTTGATGGAAAGAAACTGGTAATTTGAAAATTTCTGCAATCGCGAATCAATACATGAAAACAATATTTGGTGCCACTGCTACTTTCAATAATCTTATTGCATAAAATCAATCTATTCAATGTTTTTTTTTCTTTGCCAAAAACAGTTTAATTCAATAACAAAAAAAAACTCTTCTGCAAAACCCATTGGATAAATAAATTAATTTATGCGAGATTAAATATCTGCAATTTTAAGGACATCTGTTTATTTTTGATAAATTTGTAAAGAACTTTTTCTACTATGGCTTTACAACCGTATTTTCCTTTCAGTGAAAACAGGTGTGTCTGTGTGTTTGTTTTTTGCGAGGTGTAAACAGCAATTACATTTGTATGTTTCTATACAACGAAGAAAAAAAGTCTCTTTTGACTTTCTTTCATTAAATGACTATTTTTGGAATAGTCTTTGACTATGAAACTAGCACAGAGTTAAAACTAAAAAATAAAATATTAAAAATAAAACCATGTCTTTTTATTTTTTTTCTAATTCAGAACTTAGACAAAACTAAGAGATTTATGACCATAAAATAAATATAAACAAATTTCTTGGCTTATTATATAGTTATCTTAAATTTTAAAAACTTTTTTATTGACTTTTCAATAGAAAACACACACACGCCAGTGTAGATATACTATACTTTGCCATTATTATTATTTATTTATTTTTTGCACATTTGAAAACTAATACAGAAAAAGAAATAAGATTATAATTGTAAGGGAGACAACTCTTTTTATATTTGATTGGAAAAAAGTTATTTCCATTGTTATATACTGAAAAGCAGATTCTTAACTTTCTTTCATTAAATGGTTATTTTTGGAAGAGTCTGTCACTGAAACGACCAGAGTCAAAACTAAAAAAAAAAAAAAAAAATTAAACCGTATCTTTGTCTTCCTAATTCAGAACTTGGGTAAAACCAAAAAGTTTATGACCATAAAATAAATACAATTAACTTGAATTTCTTGAAAGGTTGTGTTATTATGAAGTTATCTTGAATTTTGAATCTTTTTATTGACTTAATTCTAGAAAACAAAAACACACATATCAATAAAGGCATGCTACACTTACCTGGCATTGTCGTACTTTTAATTTAAGTTCATTTTTATGCTTTTTTGCACATTTGAAAACTTATACAGAAAAAAAAAATGATTTTAATTGTAAGGGAGACAACTCTTTATATTTAACTGAAAATATTTATTATATAACCAGTTGTCAAGGCAGGATTAACTATACCGAAGTTCATTATTACAATGTCAATAACATGGTACAGCAATAACAAATAAGAATTACCTAGTCAGAATCTAGTTTGATGTAGCTATTTAAGGTGTAAGCTTGTAAAAAATCTCACGGGCCAAGATCAAAGTGTAGTATCTGTTCCAGCAGATACTGCAAGCAAAGACCATATGTGGGGGCGACCCCACATATAAGACCTTGGTCAATGTAGGGGCAACCCTTCATACCAATTGTCACTATCCAGCTCCCCTACTCCCCGGGGAGTTGGTCCCCATTTCCCCTTCACTCCTCACATTAAAAATCGGCCTTGTGCCTAATTTGCTCGGTGGGGGAGCAAATAAATACCATCTGTTCCAGCAGATACTGCAAGCAAAGACCATATGTGGGAGCAATCCCACATATAAGACCTTGGTCAATGTAGGGGCAACCCTTCATACCAATTGTCACTATCCAGCTCCTCTACTCCCCGGGGAGTTGGTCCCCATTTCCCCTTCACTCCTCACATTAAAAATCGGCCTTGTGCCTAATTTGCCCAGTGGGGGAGCAGATAAATACCTCAAGGTGTAATATCTGTTCTGCTGTTGCACTTGAATGTTTTGTTCTCGGTTAGCAGAGGAGAAATCCTTCATTGCTTAGACAATTTTTGCTATTTTTGTTCCTTTCTCCACATTAAAAAACGACCCTGGTGTCTAACTCTGCCCTTGGGGGGGGGGGCAAAGGAAATAGGAACTGTGTTAGAAGAATCTCTTTGTCACATGTTATAACGAGATATCTCATCCAAAGTTGTTAAGGTATTGTGGATATGTGTGCTTGTTTAGTATAAATCTGTATATGAAAGCAATAATATGATTTTTATGTTTAAAAAAAAAAAAATGCGATGTTAGATAGGTTTTAAAACAAATGTAAAAATCAAAAGAATTTATTTCCTCAACATGTTTAGAATTTTATTCCACAATAACTAATTTTAATCTGATGGAATTTTGGTCATGTTTCAGTCAGATTTTGGATAGGTGACTGTTTGGGAATAATGGATCTTGTAAGTTTGGGAATAATTCGGTCACTTTCCCTAATACTCTGTAGAAAAGATGTGGATCCATCTTCCCAACCTCACCTAGCAACTCCAACTCTTTCTCCACTTATTCCAACATGTTTTTGGTTGTTTTGTTTAGAGTCATTTCAGGTTAGAAGTGTATGAAGGAAGGGCACATTTTCTTTTTTTTTTATATATATAAAGGAGTCACGACTTGTAAAGGCACAGAGGCCACTCGAGGGTAAGGGTTAATGACTGTAAATGGGAAAATATCATAGTAATCGTTAGTTGTAGAAATTTGATAAATTGTATTGCTTAAAGGAACTGCTCATCAAGAACTTGTTCACATTGGACTTGAAGACGACCATATTGTAGTCAGTTGGAAAACAGGAAAATGGAACAGGCATGCAGTTCTAAGAAAAAAGCTTTGTTCATCGAATCTATGTTTGAGGTTTTAGGCACAAATAAACAGTGGGGGAAATTATTGATAATGGTTTCAGGTCGACAAGTGTTTTTCATGAAAATCAGGCAAGGGGGACCATAGATTAGAGTTTACATGAGCACTTGCCATGAAAATAACGGTAAAGCAGAGACAGGCTCACAATGTTTCTTCTGTGGGAAAGAGGTTGCAGAGAAGAGAAAAGGACATCCCTCTACAAGGCTACAAAGTTTATTTTGAACTCTGTCAAGACAGGATAAGCTGTTTCTAGAAGCTCCTGCCCAGGTGTGGCAATAGTACTCCGTCCTTGGACATACTTGGCTCTTGTACAGATAGAAAACTGCATCAGCAGTGAGATATCTACTAGAGTGGCAGAACGATCCCATCATTTTTCCATCAATCTTGGCAACAGATTTGATGTATGTGTTCCATCTCAGAGCAGGAGTAAACGTTGGACCCAAAAGCTTCTCAAAACATGGAGCCTCCGCAAGACGACAGCCATTCATTTCAATTGATGCCAGACAAAGATCAGAGCGTTGATGATGTAAAGATAGAAGCTTGGTTTTAGATGCATTAAAATTAACCAGCCACCTCTAGTGAGGCAGGTTATCTCAATATTTCATAAGAATCTTTCACTTAGTGATACAAGCACAAAGTGAAAGTTTCAACAATTTGCCCCACAACTTTTCCCTCATTGAACCACATGATCAAGATTAAAAAAGAGTATCGCAGAACTTGGTCGTCTTTGAAGTGATGCCATAGATGATAGTGTCGTTAGCATAAATGTCTACGAATGATCTTAGGATGTGATTTGGGAGATCATTGATGTAGATCAGAAAGATCCCTGAGGGACTTCAGCATTAATACTGTGATTGTTCCACTATAAACTCGTCATTACAGAGACTTCTTTCCAGAGGATATCCATTGTCTCTAGGAGGAGAGTAGTCAACTATAACTACCAGTGCACAATTCTTTTAATAAAATCATCTTAAGATCAATGTAAACATTATGGTCTTATCAGTTCACTACCCCACCTTTTCCATCGCTCCATTTATCTCCTCCCTTGCCCTGTCATACCTCCTTTTGTTAACTCCATATTTTCCAGTTGAGAATTTCTATAAATTCTGATATGTTTTTAAAGAAAAAGAAAACCTGGATGAGTCAGTGATCAACATTATCAGTTTTCTGACTTGATTTATTTAACTGAACTTTAAAAGTATTTTTTATGTTAATATCCTTTTCTTTTGGAAATAAAGAAAACAGCCCTTCTTTATTTCCTCTTCTACTTTTTCTTCTCTTTTTTCCCCTTTCCTGTCACCTCCTCCTCCTCCTCCTTTCTACCTTTTTTCTTTTTCTGTTTTTTTTTCTTCTATTTCTTTCTGTCTTATTTTTTTTTTTAATGTTTCCTGTTTTTTTCTTTTTTTTTTTCTATTTTCTTTGTTTCCTATTTTTCTTTCTCCGTTTTTCTATTTTTCTTTCTCCGTTTTTCTATTTTTCTTTCTCCGTTTTTTCTGTTTTTCTTTCTCCGTTTTTTCTGTTTTTCTTTCTCCGTTTTTTCTGTTTTTCTTTCTCCGTTTTTTCTGTTTTTCTTTCTCCGTTTTTTCTGTTTTTCTTTCTCCGTTTTTTCTGTTTTTCTTTCTCCGTTTTTTCTGTTTTTCTTTCTCCGTTTTTTCTGTTTTTCTTTCTCCGTTTTTTCTGTTTTTCTTTCTCCGTTTTTTCTGTTTTTCTTTCTCCGTTTTTTCTGTTTTTCTTTCTCCGTTTTTTCTGTTTTTCTTTCTCCGTTTTTTCTGTTTTTCTTTCTCCGTTTTTTCTGTTTTTCTTTCTCCGTTTTTTCTGTTTTTCTTTCTCCGTTTTTTCTGTTTTTCTTTCTCCGTTTTTTCTGTTTTTCTTTCTCCGTTTTTTTCTGTTTTTCTTTCTCCGTTTTTTTCTGTTTTTCTTTCTCCGTTTTTTTCTGTTTTTCTTTCTCTGTTTTTTTCTGTTTATCTTTCTCTGTTTTTTTCTGTTTATCTTTCTCCGTTTTTTTCTGTTTATTTTTCTCCGTTTTTTCTGTTTATTTTTCTCCGTTTTTTCTGTTTATTTTTCTCCGTTTTTTCTGTTTTTCTTTCTTCGTTTTTTCTGTTTTTCTTTGTTCATTTTTTTTTCTTTCTACGTTTTTTTTCTTTCTACGTTTTTTTTCTTTCTTCGTTTTTTTTCTTTCTTCGTTTTTTTTCTTTCTTCGTTTTTTTTCTTTCTTCGTTTTTTTCTTTCTTCGTTTTTTTTCTTTCTTCGTTTTTTTTCTTTCTTCGTTTTTTTTCTTTCTTCGTTTTTTTTCTTTCTTCGTTTTTTTTCTTTCTTCGTTTTTTTTCTTTCTTCGTTTTTTTTCTTTCTTCGTTTTTTTTTCTTTCTTTTTTTTCTTTCTTTTTTTTCTTTCTTTTTTTTCTTTCTTTTTTTTCTTTCTTTTTTTTCTTTCTTTTTTTTCTTTCTTTTTTTTCTTTCTTTTTTTTCTTTCTTTTTTTTCTTTTTTTTCTTTTTTTTTTCTTCGTTTTTTTTCTTCGTTTTTTTTCTTCGTTTTTTTTCTTTTTTTTTTCTTCGTTTTTTTTCTTCGTTTTTTTTTCTTCGTTTTTTTTTCTTTCTTCGTTTTTTTTTCTGTTTTCGTTTTTTTTTCTGTTTTCGTTTTTTTTTTCTGTTTTCGTTTTTTTTTTTCTGTTTTCTTTTTTTTTTCTGTTTTCGTTTTCGTTTTCTTTTTCGTTTTTCTATTGTTTTAGTTTTTCTTTTTTTTTTTTTAGTTGTTCTATTTTTTAGTTTTTTCTATTCTTTTTTAGTTTTTTTTTCCTGTTTTCTATTTTTGTTTTTTCCTTTTTTATTTTTTATCTTTTCTTTTGATTTTCGTTTTTCTACTTTTTGCGTTTTCTTTTTTGATTATTCTTTTTCCATTTGATTTATCGATTATTCTTTTTCCATTTTTAAAAAATTATTTTTCGATTAATTGTTTTCCATTTATTTTTTAAAATTCTTTTTCCATTTGTATTCTTTTTTTTTTTTTTTTCGATTATTCTTTTTATTTTTATTTTTTTATTATTTTACCTTACTACTTTCTTTTTTTCTTTCTTATTGAAACTTTTCACTGACATCGTTGATTTTCTTGGCTCCACTCAATAAATCCGCTGACAATCAAGCACATTCCACTTGAGTTGTAAAATCCATTATCGGACTCTTGAAATATAAGATTCTTGAAACCTAGCCAAAATCTTGAATCTTTAATTTCAGGTGCCCAGTAGAACAACATTCTGAAGGCTGATTTCGCACCAGAGATTACATTGTCATACAGATACGCGATTAGAAATCACCTTTCAAGTGATTATCCCGTTAAAAATAGAAATGATTATTCTTAAAAATGCTTTGTGTATTTGCTCTGATTAGCTTTAATTCCTCCATTTGATTCTTGATTCATGTTTTTTCATCACTTTTACATAAGTTAATCGCGGTGTGTGTGTGTGTTTTTTTTTTTACTGAAAACATTTATAGTGTTAAATTTCTGTTGCATATCCAACATATAAAGTTATCTTGTTGGATTTTCAAAGTAAGATTTTGATTAAAATTGGAATAAGATTTCTTTTAAGCATCATATTTGGATTTTAATCTTCGTAAGGGAACATAAGTAATGCAAAATTGTACTATTCTTAAAATTGATTTTACTCGCCCTATAAGGGGTATTTCTCTAACACACACACACACACACACACACACACACACACACACACACATATATATGTATATACAATTGAAAAATCAAACAAAGCATTATTTATATATATTAATCAACATTTCATTTTTACATTAAAACTTCCTCAGAATGATTGTTTGTGATGTGAGAGAATGTTTTGTTCTTTTTTCAAACAAGCCATATATATATATATATATATATATATATATATATATATATATACTAGCAAAAGTACCCGTCGTTGACTGGGTTCAAAAACATATATATATATTTATATACAGTGGTGGTCAAAAGAGTTTGCAGACCTTTTTTTCTCAATTTCTTTATTAATTTTTCTTTATTTTTCATTTTGGACTCTTCCATCATTTGCTGGTTGCCATTCTGGTTCGTTCCATTCCTACATTTTACGATAAAAGTCAGAATTTAAAAAGTTCGACATTTTCCACTTTTCAGGTGAGCGAAAAGTTTATGCAGGTAATCTTAATTTATTGATAATGGCTAAAAGAAAGATGTTGACAGATAGGGAGAAGGGTGAAAGTGTTACATTTCTTGCTGCTTCTCGGTTCACAAAAGCTTGCCTTTCAGACAAGGAGATCTCTGAACGTCTGATGGACTGGCCACCTCAGAGCCCGGATTTGAATCCGATAGAGAACCTCTGGTCGATTCTGAAGAGGAAAGTTTATGAAAACGAGCATCAATTCCATAGTAAAAAGACAATTGGGAGAGAATCAAGAAGGTATCTTCTGAAATAACACCTCAGCAAGTGCATACATTAACATCATCTGTTGATAGGAGACTGATTGATTTGATTAAAAATGGAGGAAAGCGAATAAAGGGTTAAATAGTTTCATAAATTCGTATTGTTCGGTTAATTGTTATTTGAGTAATAACTGTTTTTTCTTTTTCTTGTAATATGTTATCAATATATGGTACTATAATCATTTTTCGAATTATATCATGTTTAAAAATGGTATTTATTGCGGATAAATGAGTGCTTGCAAACTCTTTTGGTCCATATTCCTTCCTGAAATCATTTAAAGATCGATCCCCCCCCCCCCCCCGAATATGATTATTTGGTTTCCGTTTCTATGAATTTACTTCATATATTTGCATATCAAACAGTGAGTAATATAGTTATTATATTGGAAAATATTGAAGCATAAATTTATCAATTTATACAATTTGCAAACACTTTTGACTCCAACTGTGTGTGTGTATATATATATATATATATATATATATATATAAAAGAATAATAGAAATAGTATTCTGGCGAAATAGAGAACTAAGAAGGAACAAACTCTAATTCTGGGTTCTAGCTTTATCATGAAGTGTATATAAACGGGTATTTACATCTATATATAATCTCCTCTTAATATCTAATATATATATATAGAGAGAGAAATAAAAAGGAACAACCCGTATTATGTGTTCATCAACGTTTCGTCTTTATTTTGAGACTTCCTCTGGATGAATGAAATTAAGAAACAAAAAAACACCAGTACAAAATATTTGAAAAACAGTGAAACATTTTCAAATATTTTGTACTGGTGTTTTTTGTTTCTTAATCTCATTCATCCAGAGGAAGTCTCAGAATAAAGACGAAACGTTGATGAACACGTAATACGTTTTGTTCCTTTTTATTTCTCTATTTTGTCGGAATACTATTTCCATTATTTTCATATATATATATATATATATATATATATATATATATAAAGCTGAATGTCTGTGTGTGTGTGTGTCTGGTCACGAATAGACTCCTGTATGGTTGACTATTTTAAAAAACTGATTACATATAATGATAGAAGATGTGTTGAGACACAGGAATGGGTATGTTTGATCTGGCAGAACAGTGGTTCATTAAAATTGTGGGGTCTGCGTTCACGCCTGGTCCACAAAGTATGGAAATAAAAAATTTAAAAATTAAAAAAATTAAAAACCTTTACAAGTGTTTTTGATATAGATGTACATGAGAATATTTGATAAGTATGTTTTAACTTAAATAGGGATGGTATAATAAAATTGTAGGGTTTGCGTTTGTGCCTGGCCTCCATAGAATGGAAATAGGCACAAACTTTAATAAAGACTTTTCATATCTATCTGCGTAAGTATACTTTGATAATTATGTTTCAGTTTGAAGAAATATGGTATAATAAAATTATGGGGTGTTTGTTCGCACCTGACCTCCATAGAATGGAAGTATGTGACAAAGTTTAACAAGGTTTTTTAATATAGATCCACAGAATATTGTGGTAAGTGTTTCAGTGTGAACAGGTATGGTATGATAAATTATGGGGTTTATCTATTTTATTTTTACTTTCATCGTATTTTGCTTTGGTTTTGATACCCCCAGATTCGAAACTATCTCTTTACAACCCTTCCTTTTCATAACCTATCATACTTTCATAAATCAGAATCCATTTTCTGTAGGCTGTTTTTGAACCCAGTCAACGACGGGTACTTTTGCTAGTATATATATATATATATATGCCTATTCAATTATATTTCACCCTTTATTTACACCAATCCTTTTATTTATGAAGCTCAATGTATGTTTAATATAACTACAGAGCATATGCATATAAATAACAAAAAGTCTATATTCACAATTCCAAGATATTATTTATCTTACTGTTTATTTCTTTCAGCATATATATATATATAGTTTTTTTGTTGTTGATTTTTTTTTTTTAAATGATATTGAGGTTAGCGTCTTCACCTTGAAGATCCGATGTTTTTTTTGTTTTTGTTTTTAGAAATTGCCCATTTTTTATTTTGGACGTAAACAAATAATATTTTTATTTATTTATTTTTAAAACTGTAATCTACGTACATGCATGTTTCGGGGGGCCTACCCCTCTTCAGCATAGCTTGACTTATTAGGACTTGATCCTGGACCTTATGACGCAGTGTGTCCCAAGAAAATATATACACTCATTAAATTATCTCAACTTGCTACATGAATACGCTATACCATGTCCCCAAGAGATGTTTAGGAATACAGAATGGCACTTCCAGCAGGATGGAGCACTTCCCCACTATCATCATGATGTAAGAGCACATCTTGATAGTCACCTGCGAAGCAGATAGGTAGGATGAAGAAGAAGTATCGAGTACTGTCTATGCTCACTGGATTTGACCCCCTCCCCCCCGGATTTTTCTCTTGGGGGGGGGCGGCATGTTAAACACAAGGTTCACACCACAAAACGAGCTACAATGAATGAGTTGAAAGCAACCATTGAAAGAAGATATGTTAACATACCAATAGAACTGATTAAGAACGTTTTCGATTCAATCAGTGAACGTTGTCAGCTGTTCATGGACCACAATGGCCAATAGTTTGAACACTTTCGATAATTAGCTGGTTTCTATATTTGTTCACAGTATTTTGATGTATGAAACTTTTCTTTCTTATAATAAACTAGCGGAGGGGGGTACCCGGCGTTGCCCGAGTGTTTGTGTGTGTGGTTGTTAATGAAAACCTAAAAATAATCAAAGTAAAAACAGAAAGCGGGGAGGGGGGGGGTAATCAAAACATCGGAAAAAAACACAAAAAAAAAACTAACCTACGGCAAACGAACACTGTTAAATGTAAAAATCGAAAAAAGAAAACAGAAAAACGAACGTTAAAACCAAAAAAAAAAAAAAAAAAAAAAACGTGGAAAATGGCTTAAATAAGTCTGTTTTGATATTAAGATTTAAAAAATCGGTGGGTACCCGGGTGTTTTTGGGTGTGTGTGGTCAGTCGGGGGGTGTTAATGAAAACCTAAGAATAAGTGAAGTAAAAAAAACAAAAAAAACCCAGAAAAACAAACATTGCGTGAAAAATGGCTTAAATAACCCTGCTTCAATATTTAAATTTAAAAAATCAAAAAAAAAAAGACATCTCACACCACGATTCGAACTCAAAATGTTTAGATAATGAACCAACGCTCTAACCAACTGAGCTAACACGTACATGAAATTTAGTCAGTTCTTCAACTATTTAAACTAACTCAGGTCATGACGTCATCTGACGCATGCATAGAACCGGTCGTCGTCATGAGAGGACGGTTTTTGTTGACCCCTTCCCCTGTAGAAAATTGTCGATTTCAGGGTGAAAAAATTAACGTTTTTGGCCAATTTTTCGATATTTTTCGGGCGAAGGATGGAGCTTCAATATAATACCAAGTTTGTTAATTTTTGTTCTGTCTGTCAAAAGTTTTTAGCAGACACACAAACACACATACATGCATACATACAAACACACATTTTCGCTTTTATATTTATAGAAGACTAGTGAGGGGTACCCGGCATTGCCCGGGTGTTTTTCGGGGTATGTGAAAAAACCCCGAAGTGTTGACGACGCGCAGTTGGAAAATAGTAAAGTGTTTTAAAAAAAAACAGGTGCGCGTTTTTGATTGACGTGACGGCAATAGGTATTCAGCAGTTACGATTTTGTGCGGGACAGTTTTGAATAAATCGGTTTGTTTGTTTTTAAAAAGCCGCTCCCTGTTTATTAGGAGGAGCGAAATGAAAGCTACAGTCTGATATGACGAAGTCAACATTGACCAAACTGGCTCTGGGCCTGTGATTAGAGTCGAGGTTCGCTTTTTTATACTGAAAACCGAATGTAACGCATGCCGATGCGGGAAATGTGGAATAATTAACGTTTGAAAGTCAATAAAATTAAATAGAGAGGCGAGCTCCGTGGATAATTCGTAGATATTACAATTTATAGATGATATAAAAAGTTTTAAAAAGTTGTGAAACGAGCAAGCGCTTCTTTGAAAGAAGCCTTTCGTGGACATCGAGGAAAAGCGAACATACATACACACATACATTTTCGCTTTTATATATATAGATGTTGGTTTTATGATTATTTAAAGAGTGTATACATTTTATTGGGACACCCTGTCTATTGAAAGAACGGTGGAGGGTGGGGGGATAAAACAAGTTCTCAATTATGCTGTCAAATGCATGTTTATTAATGAACATAAATAAATCGTGCATTAACGAAATGGAGGAGTCACAAGAAGTTCAGTTTACAGGAAACACACATACAAAATATAATCAAGGATTCCATTTTCATGTCTTTTTTTTTTCTCAGCAAAGTTAATCTGATCTATGTGAAGCACAATTTTAATTCATTAAGTGTGTGTGTGTGTGTGTGTGTGTATATATATTTTTCTTAATTTAGCCTTGCCTCAGCAGTCGAATTTTAAATTTCTTCCATTTTTTTACACACATCTTATTCTTTTAATAATATTATTAGAATTCTTTCCCCTTTTCCTTGTGCCTATTTGTGAATTATTCCAAGGATTTCTGCCTTTTGGATTATTTTTGGACCATCTTCCAATTACGCGATTCCCTTGGATTTTACTTGTGCAAATGGAAATTTAATCAACTTTCTTGGATTCAGCATTTTTGGATTTTACCGTCATTGGATACTTTACCCTTCACCAGACTATCCATTCATGTGAAATCACTTTTTTCATAAAATGGGGGAAACATTTAAGAAATAAAATGATATATTAAAAGCCGAGGATTACAAAAACAGAAAATGATATGGAAAGATCAAGTATTATCAATATGAAAAGAGAAAAGAAGACTGTTCCCATAAGAAAAATCTGGAATTATGCTGTTGACACGCAGACTAAAATTAAAATCCTAAATATGTGTAGTAATCCAAAAAGGTTTGTAATAATCCAAATGCGTGTAATCCATTTGCAAACAATCACGGAGTGAAGATTATTTAAATCCGTTTAATTTTTTTTTTTTTAGTTTAAGGACAATTTAATTGGTGTGACTACTCCCATGGTCGGAAGAAATGTTTTTTTTTATTGAAAACTAGCGGGGTGTACCCGGCGATGCCCGGGTGTTTGGAGGTGTGTGTGGCGTTAAATAAAAAAGAACCCGGGGGGCGGGTCGAACCCAAAGCCCTGAGGCGAAGTTTGAAAATAAAATCGGCCAGCCAGAATGAGTTAGTGAAAGATGTTTGAATTTATTTAAGAACCAAATTGACAGGTGCACGGCCGGAAGTCGTCGAGCATTACGATGACGACGTAGGTTTGTTATAAGTGAAGTGAAAAAAGAAAACGTTAACACTAAGCGGGGGGGGGGGGGGGGAACACAAAAAACTAACGTAAGGCAAACGAACGATGAAAACAGAAAAAACGAACACATGAAAAATGGCTTAAATAAGCCTGTTTCGGTATTAAAATTAAAAAAATCGAAAAAGAAAACAAAAAAAAAAAAACATCTCACACCACGATTCGAACCCAAAACGTTTAGATAATGAACCAAGGCCTTAACCAATTGAGCTAAGGCGATGTTCACAAAATTTGTTCGGCATTTCAACTATTTAAAGTAAATCAGGTCACGTCATCTGCCGCATGCGTAAAATCGGTCATTGTCGCGAGAGGACCGTTTTTGTTGACCCCCCCCCCTCCCGGTCGAAAATTGTTGATTTCGGGGTGAAAAAGTTACCGTTTTTGGCCAATTTTTCGAGCAAAGGATGGAGCTTCGATGTGATACCGAGTTTGTGAATTTTCGTCGCGTCTGTCAAAAGTTTTTAGCAAACATACATACATACATTTTCGCTTTTATATATATAGACTAGTAAGAGGTACCCGGCGTTGCCCGGGTGTTTGGAGCTGTGTGGAGGGGTTAAAAAAAAAAAAAGTATGTGTGAGGATCGACCCCGAACCCTTGAGGCAAAGTTGTAAATTAAAGTGTGAAAAAAAAAAAACCAAAAAAACGTGCGACGTTAACCATTGCCTCACCGCGAGATACTAACAGAAACACGTTTGAATTTATTTAATTACTTGGATTTAGCAGGTGCCCGTTTTAATGAGTTAATGAGGTCAAGTTTGACTGTGGGATTTCATTTACTGCTGAACGCTTTTTTTCCCCCCAAGATGTTATAGGAAAAAGACTAACCCACATGCGGCGAGCGACAAATATTGAATATTTATCTTCCCGAAATCGAGCAAATTAAATAGACAGGCGAGCTTCATTGTTAACTGTGAGATATTACGATTTATATGTGATATAAAAAGTTTTAAAAAGTTGTTAAGCAAGCGACTGCTTCTCTGAGAGAAGCCTTTTGTAGACACACAGAAAAAGCGAACGCACATACATACATACATACATACATACATTTTCGCTTTTATATTTATAGATGGAAATACAAATTTTCAAAATTATATGTATAATTTTGAAATATATATAGCAATTAAGCTACAGAGAATCCTTACAAGGATAAAATATGTAAAATTCTGTGTAGCTTAATTGCTATATATATATATATATATATATATATATATATATATATTCAAAACTTATTACCTAGCCCTGCTTATGTATCGAACACTCAAAGTAAATACTAAAAATATTTACATGAAATGTTATGTAGATACATGATAAATGTGTGTGTGTGTGGATTGGCTAAAAGAATCAGTCCTGAGCAAACTCAAAAATAACTTTAATTAAGATTTTTTTTTTTATCCTTTATGACTACATAATTGCTTAAGCTCATTGGTTGATGCCTGATGACATATTAAAAAGAAAAGCCGGAGATTGTCATAGAACAATTTTTTTTTCTCTTGCAATGTTTGCTCAAGGAGACGATCTGGCACATCCGGAGTTAGGTCGAGGTTGCTGTCTGAGCCAATATGTGAAATCTGAAATCAGTATGAGGGCTATGTATCACTGAAGATCTCTATTATTTGGCTTATTTGGGCTTAACGATGAATGCCCTGGAAAAGTCACTTCTGATTAATGTTTAGTTTTAAAATATGCAAACAAAGAAATGATTTGTGGCGATTTTAAATGATACTTCTTTTATCGAAAATCAAACTCATTATTAAGAAAAAATTAAAACAAAACGAGGTACACCAGCTCTTGAACAGGGGATCATTCAATTTGTAGTCGAATCCTCTACCACTAAGCTATGTCTCCAGATGATAATAAACCTGTTTTTTAAGAAAAAAATGATTTGCTGAAATTTGATTATCTCCCTTTGCCAGTGTACCGTAAAATATTCCCCTGTAAAAATTCTTCTTTATCTAGAAGAGAGAAAAGCTATTTTTAAGATCGGATTTTTTTCGGTTTTCGGTACTTATCGGATGAATTTCTGTACAAAACATATCTAAGAACACTGCCAGACATATAAATTAGCTTTGTGTGAAATTTGCAAAAGATAAGCTCAGCCATTTCAAGACCTATGAGGAAGTAACTCCCACACACAGTGACTGTTATATATATGATAGTATATATATATATATATATATATATATATATATATAAATAATCTATCTGTCTCTATCTATCTATCTCTCTCTCTCTCTCTCTCTCTCTCTCTCTCTATATATATATATATATATATATATATATAAATGTAGGTTGTATGTTATATAGCTTATTTATGTACGAAATATGTTGAAATTCATTAGGATAAATGTGGTTTTTAACTATTTTACGTAGGATTTTACAAATATTGTTTTATTTTATTCACACTAATGAATATTTTGCTTTTTTTATATATAAATTATTAAATTAATAGTAAATAATAAAATAACTCAATATAATTATTAAAGTTACATAAGCACAAGAAATACACACACATACCAAAAGTGGTCACATAATTTTATTAATATAGTAATAGTTTTTGTTTCAAAATTCGAACTTACTGCTTTCAATATTTTTGTTCTTTTGCTCTTCACGTTATCGATTTCCCCCTCCTTCCTCTCCGCTCCCTCCTTCCTCTCTCTTATTGATAAAGGTAATTATGATGATAATACAAATAGAATGTGCAACATCTTGAGTTATTGATTGCTCTACTTTCTCTTTGCTCTGATGCATTAATATTCTCGGTTTCAGCTTTTAAAAACAACAAAAAACCCACACGATTTTTGTATTGATCCTGTTTTATTGTGAAACAGTTTTGTATCACCATTTTTAGATTACCCCCCCCCCTTACTCGGTTTGGAAATTTTAGTCAGGTTTTATCTTAGCTCTCTACTTATCTTTGCTGCAAATCTTCATATATTTTTGTACCTACCGTTCTTTTTTCCTTTTTTTTTCTTTTTTTTTTTCTTTTCTTTTTTTCTATTTTTCTTTTTTTTCTTTTTTCCTTTTTTTCCTTTTTTTTCTTTTTTTTCTTTTTTTCTTTTTTCTTTTTTTTCTTTTTTTCTTTTCTTTTTTTTCTTTTTCTTTTTTTTCTTTTTCTTTTTTTCTTTTTTTCTTTTTTTTTTCTTTTTTTTCTTTATTTCTTTTTTTTCTTTTTCTTTTTCTTTTTTTCTTTTTCTTTTTTTTTCTTTTTCTGTTTTGTTCTTTTTTTCCTTTTTTTTCTTTTTTAAATTAAAAAAAAATTTTTTCCCGGGCAATTGAATTGCAATGATTTCAAACAATGTCAATTTCACATAAAAAAAAAAAAAAAAAAATGTAGCATCTGACGAATTTAGGTATAAAGCTTGTTACCCCTTTATTAATAAAATTGTATAACAACTTCTCATTTGTATGTGTGTTTCTCGCTTTCACATTATTTTTTTTGTTAATTAATTATTTATTGAAATAATTTAAAAAAAAATGTAATATGATGAAAGAATACAAGTTTATTAAAATCCCATTTAAAAAATATTTTAATTAGGTTAAACTGCATACTTAGAAGCATGAAGAAAAATTGTGTACAA
Source organism: Euprymna scolopes (assembly GCF_053919585.1). Lineage (NCBI taxonomy): Eukaryota > Metazoa > Mollusca > Cephalopoda > Sepiida > Sepiolidae > Euprymna > Euprymna scolopes. Next base: position 124,806,462 of record NC_136489.1, read on the forward strand.
GCGATAAATATTGATTTTGTTTTTGCTGATAAATATTAGTAAATGAGGACCCATTTCGAGTTAAAATCTAGTTAGTATTACGCTTGTAATCTTGAGAAAGCACTTGGAATGTGTACATATGCTGAAATAATTGCTAGTAAAATAAAAATAAAAACGGCGCTTCTACACTAATGGGACGAGATTTCGAAAATTGTAAAACTGAATTTCACATGAAAACAATTGTATCTATGTATCCCTCGCATTTTTAAGATGATTATATAAAAAAGGTTACGAAAATCGATAAGGTAGAAAATTATTTATATAAGAAAAGAAAAAATAGAATTTAAAGAAAACTCATAAAACACAGAAAAGTTCAAAAGGGAGCTAATTTTCCGTTTGGATTCAAACAAGATGGCAGCAATTTTTCATTTGCTAATACAATTAAAGTTTTTTTTTTTTTTTTAATAATTCAGTAATATTCGGATGCATAATTTGGAAGCTACCATTGTAACTTATTAGAATCGACGAAAGAAAATCAGTTGAAACCATTGTTTTTCATCTGAAAACTATTTATCGACTACAAAATCTTGTCCCAATAATGTAGAACCACCCAAAAACCCAAAAAAACAAAACAAAAAAAAAAAAAAAATTTCAGCCTATTTACACATTTGAAACATGTTCTTATAATTACAGATGTAATGCTAACTATATTTTAACTGGAAATCGTTCCTTATTTATTTTTTTCTTTATTAAGCCATAGTCATAAAACGGTTAGCAATAGACGGAGGCTACTCAACTAATTAGAGAATGCATAAAGCTTAGGAACATGATGATAGTTAAATACTGCAGAAACCCGAAAATGTGACAGTGATACATGTTCATTCACACAATTCTGAGGCAGCACGTTCAGGGCTGCAGAACACAATACAAAAGGGGATCGCCGGTACATCTTTGAGCAAACACCGATATTATCATACAGAGGGTCTAATATGAAAGTATATTATTGCGGGTTTGGTCTGTTCAGCTGCAGCAGAGGGCAGTATTTGAGGATTGCAGTGGAGTAAGAACCATGAAATAATCTGTAGACAGCAGATCTAATCCAAGCAGATCATATACTCCAGAGGGAACAGCGTCACAGCAGGGAATATGTAGTACATATGTGACTAGTGGAGTACCCGGCGTTGCCGAGGTGTGTGTGTGTGAGTGGGTGGGGCTAAATCAAAACAAAATGGAAAATAAAGAATAAGCGAACGTAATAATCCTGTTTAAATATTATAAATAAAAGAATAAAAAAACAACGAACGTGATGCAAAATAAAGAGCAAGCGAACGATGTTAAAACTTCTTGAAAAAATCGGAAAAACAAGAACAAAAAACCCCAAAAAAAACTGCAAACGTGATGGAAAAATATAAAAAAAATGAACGAACGAAAAAAAAATGGCAGAAATAACCTTGTTTCAATATTAAAACTTTAAAAATGGAAAAAAATATATCTGATATCTTGGCTTTAATGTGCAATCTTAAAATAATGACGCTGCTCATACTTTTAATCTATGACTGCGTGAGTGAAATTAGGTTGTTTCTTTTTTTTTATATTTAAACTTATTCAATAAAGAACGTTTTTTTTTTGTGCATGCATGTATGGCTAAATTGTCATGAAGGAATTATCTTTTGCTACTCCACCCTTTAAAAAAGTGCCCAGTTGAGGGTGAAGGAATTAATGTTTTTAGCCAATTTTTCGAAAATTGTCGTCCGAAGGGTCGAGCTTGAAAACGATACCGATCTGGTGAAAACCTGTCGCCTCTGTCGAAAGTTTTTACGAGACATACATACATACATTTAAATAGACAGGTGAGATTTATATTATAGACTAGCAGGGGGGGGATCTGGCGTTGGGCGGGTGTTTGGCGGTGTAAAAGAAAAAAAAAATTTTAGTAGGAAGGTAGGATTGAACCCCGAAGCCTTGACACGAAGGTGGAAACAGAAGGGAAAAAAAGCCAGCCACCTAACCATCTCGGCCACGAGGGGAGAGGAATTGATAAGCGTGTTAAGGGTTAAACGTGAGTCAAGTCAAAGATGTTTGATTTACAGGTGGCTGCTTAATGAGGTCATTGCGGGAGCGTTATGATGACGTGGCAGTTTTTTATTTACTGCGAGGCAGTCTTTTTGGGGTTTGTTTACTTTGTTTCAATGCAGGGCAGTTTTGGCTTCCCCAAGATGATGGGGGTGGCCAGCTCCCCACTTAAAGGGGATTTTCCAAATTCAATAGCAAAGGAAAAACTCTGCGTTGATCAAAGCTGATTGGTTTTGGACGTTCTCGGCGATCGCGACCGGAACAGATCACGACTGGAACAATGACGCCAACTCCGAATTAGTTTCGCTTTAATTATATGAAAAAGTCAAATCAACACGCGGCAATCCAAAATTGTGGAATATTAAGCTTTTCAAAGTCGGGAAAATTAAATAGCCAGGCGACCCCCGTTAACTCCTAGATATTACGATTTACACATGATATAAAGTTTTAAGAATGAGTGACGGCCTCGAGAACCCGCCGGAAAAAAGCCTTTTGCAGATATGCACAAAAAGCGAACATACATACATATACACACATTTTCACTTTTATATATATATAGACTAGTGGGGGTACCCAGCGTTGCTCGGGTGTTTAAAGGTGTGTGTGGTTTTGGGTAAAATAAAAAATCGTTGCCCTGGTGTTTGTGTCAGGGGGGGGGGTAAAAAAAAAGTTTTGGTAGATAAGTAGGAAGGATCGAACCCAAAGGCTTGAGGCGAAGTTGGAAAATAAAGTGTGAAAAAAAAAAAGTGCGACGTTAACCGATCGGCCACCAAGAAATCGTAACGGAAACATGTTTGAATTTATTTAAGTATTAAGAATTGGCAGGTGTCTGTACTTAATGACGTAATGAGGTCAGCTTTCACTGTGGGGCAGTTTTTTATTTACTGCGGGGCAGTTTTTGTATTTTTTTTGTTTCCCCAAGATGTTGTGGAGGGAAACCAGCCCCCCCCCCTAAAAAGGGGATTGTCCAAATTGAATAGCAATTGTCTGATATAAGGATAAACTCTGCATTGATAAGCTGATTGCTTTTAGACGTTCCCGTTGATCGTGCCGGGAATGATATGTTAAGCTTATTTTCGGTTTTATACGGAAAAGCTAAATCAACATGCGGCGACCCAAAATTGTGGAATATTTAGCTTTTCAAAGTTGGGCAAATTAAATAGACAGACGACCCCCATTGTTAACTTGTAGATATTACGATTTACATGTGATATAAAGTTTTAAGAATGAGCGAGTCGAGCGAGAACCAAGTGGAAAAAGCCTTTTGCAGACATACACAAAAAACATACATACATACATACATACATACGTACATACATTTTCGCTTTTATATTTATAGATGGCACAACATTTTAAATGCTCAAGAGAATCAAAGAACATCTTGCCAATTTGTGCAAACACTACGACCCTGTATTCCAAGTGGGGACGAATCATTGCATTGTAAAGCCTAGTCAGCAATTTTTTTTTTTTTTTCTTTTTTTTAAATTTTTTTTTCTTATTGTTTTATGACATTTTCACCCCAAACAAGGCACATTGCCACTTTGTTGTAGGGTGCTACTAAAAAGAACTTGGCCTTCGGGCCAGGATCAAAGTGTAGTATTTGTTCCGGCAGATACTGCACTTAAGATGATTTGTACCAGTCAATGGAGGGGAAACCCTCTATACTGGGACAATTATTATTTTTGGTAACCAGAGTGCCCCCTTTTTGCCTACTTTTAGGGGAGCTGGTTTTTACCTCACATTAAAAACGGCCTTGTGCCTAATTTGCTCTGTGGGGGAGCAAATAAATACCATCTGTTCCGGCAGATACTGCACTTAAGATAATTTGCACCAGTCAATGGAGGGGAAACCCTCTATACTGGGACAATTATTATTTTTGGTAACCAGAGTGCCCCCTTTTTGCCTACTTTTAGGGGAGCTGGTTTTTACCTAACATTAAAAACGGCCATGTGCCTAATTTGCTCAGTGGGGGAGCAAATAAATACCATCTGTTCCGGCAGATACTGCAAGCAAAGACCATATGTGGGGACGACCCCACATATAAGACCTTGGTCAATGTAGGGGCAACCCTTCATACCAGTTGTCACTATCCAGCTCCCCTACTCCCCGGGGAGTTGGTCCCCATTTCCCTTTCACTCCTCACATTAAAAATCGGCCTTGTGCCTAATTTGCTCGGTGGGGAAGCAAATAAATACCATCTGTTCTTCAGATGCTGCACTTCTATTTCTTGTTCTCTTTCGGTGGAGGAGAAATCCTTCACGACTGAGACAATTTTTATTTTTGTACCTTTTCTCCACGTTAAAAAAACGACCCTGGTGTCTAACTCTGTCCCGTGGGGAGGCATAGTAAATAGGTACTATCAGGGACATAAGCATCAGGGGTATTGTGTAAGGAGTTGGGCAGCAAGTTGTCAGTTCACGTTACACTTGAACCTCTGCATGTCAGTACAGTTGGGGAAGCAGGGGTCTGGAAGGGAATTCCAAAGTCTAGCTGCCATTTATGAATTTGGTAGCTCATTTATTTAATCATCAAAATAAAAACCTTGTTAGTCATTGCATTTAATAGTTTTTTTTAAATTATTCCCAAGTAACTAAGTTTTTGATATATGCAAATGTATCTTGCATAAACTTAACAAAGTTTTCATTTGAATTTCAAAACAATCAAACCGGAAGCTACGATTTTATATTTGAAACTTTTTTTTTTTTTTTCATGAAATCACTTTAATTAATATTACTACTTCAGAAAACTATTGTGTATATATAATAAAATTGGAGAATCAAATTACAAATGAGTCGTACAAAATATTAATGTTATAGAGATTCACCCATGCACGGAAGATGAACTTTTCCAAACTGTATAAATTAACTGAGTGTTACGATTCTCGATGTGGTCAGGATACTTTCATAGTCCGCCATCTTGGCGGTTCTTACTACAACGGTTGTTCTTTGTATATGCTGTTCTTTTTTTTTTTTTTTCTCCCAGTACATGTTACCTTTTCTAACTCCTCTCTGCGTTTTCCTTAGTAACCCTTCCAGGTCCACAACAATTAGTTTCTTATAAACTGTATAAAATAGTTATGCAAATGAAGTATGACCTTGGCTGTGCACAATATCAATAACATATTTGAAAATATTTTGTGACATTATTGAATTAAATAGGTTTGAGGTGTTTTCATATGAATAAAGTTTGAATAAATCAAACTTTCACATTGATTTTGATTAAACTGATTTTTTAAAATTGTTTTTACTTTTTTTTATTAAATTATTTATGCTTAGGAATTTTTGAAATGGGGAATGATTATTGGTATTATTTTGATTAATCAGACTAACGTTATCATCTTGTTATTTGCATAACGTTTTGGTTGATGTAACCTTTGATCTTTTTCTAACTTAGCCTAAATTCAAAACTTCGAAAATGTAAAGCTAAAACCTCCTTTTTTCATTTACCGAACATGGCGACTTATGCACCTGAAGAAGGTCGAAGGTTACATCGACCAAAACCTTGTGCAAATAACAAGATGAAGAACATTAGTCCGATTAATTCAAATAACACAAACCGGGTAAAAAAAAAAAATCTTTCTTTGCTACAATTGGTCATCATAAATGGGTTAGGAATGTATAGAGCGATTTTCTACATTCGTTAAAAGTGACCTCCATTTTTTTTTTTTTCTTTGCTGTCCAAATGATAGAATTGAAATTTCGAGATGATTTTGCAATGTAAGTTTTACAAAGCAGTGAATAAAATGGTCATCATGGTGATTCTCCATTCATTCTTGATTCTATTCTCCCCGCGCTTCAACATATTACCATAAGTTACAAAAGTTAAAATAGAATAGATTCACCCACATTTACTCTCTGAAATGTTGACTTCGAACTCTACAGGTTCATTTACGAGAAAACAAATTCTATTTATATTCTATTTCTTATTTTTAGTCTAAAATTTAAAAACAAGAGAATGCGTTTTTGTGTTAAAAAAAGTTTTGTTTTAATAAAGCGAAAGAAATTATTGAATTTTTTGAGATGAAAAATGATTGTCGATATTATTTCGGTTAATCAGACGATTGTTTTCATCTTGGTGTTATTTGCACAACGTTTCAGTTGATGGAACCTCCAGCCTTCTTTAGGTGTGTAAATCGTGATGTTTGATAAAGGAAAAGAGTGTTTACCCTCTATTTTTAATTATATTAAAAAAAAAAAAAAGTAGGATTGACAACTATTTTTATATTACTAATCCCTACCGCTGTTCACTCAGGAGTTGTTTTGTCTTTTTAATTGATTGAAGTTGTTATAAAGCTATAACTTCATTAGTCGGTGATGACCTTTTCACCTCCCTACTCCCTCTTTCTCACAGAAGAGACATTGCTAGTCTGTCTGTTCTATCGATATCTTTTATGGTAGGCGTTCGACTGAGCTCCAATCTATAGTCCCTCCCAGTAAAACATTCACAACAAATACTTTCCCCACTCCCTATATTTGACCAAAACTGCACTAAAATTCCACGAGTTCTTTCCTAGAACTGTTTGTCTGCTTCTCGGCTGAATATAATATGCAGTCTTTATGTAAATAAATTTCTGTTGAGTCGTCCATTTCGATAATCTAGCCCTGCCCAAGTTCCACCGTGACTGATCTTGTCTCAATATTTACCTAACATCTAAACCTTTTCCTTGAGTGGCCTCCGAACCTTGATAAGTGGTGACCCTCCATGTACAAAAGAAAAGAAAGAAAAAAGTAAGTAAATTCTGAGATTTTTAAAATTTTATTTTATTTTTTTTATTACATTTTCACCCCAAACAAGGCGCATTGCCACTTTGGTGTAGGGGGCTACTATCAGGGGCAGCAACTACTGGGGCACTATGTTGGGATTTGGGCAGCAAGATGTCGATTCACGTTACACTTGAACTTCTGCATGTCAGTACAGTTGGGGAAGCAGGGACCTGGAATGGAGTTCCAGAGTCTAGCGGTTCTGGGGAAGAAACTACTGGAGTAGAAAGATCTTTTACATCTAAGGATCTCTACTGCGTGGGGGTGGGATTTAGCTGTCTGTCGGGTTTGTCGAGGGTGTCTACGTCGTGGGGGTACAAGTGTCTGCAGTTCGTCAAAGCATTCACCATTAAAATACTTGTAGAACAGGTAGAGGGATGCAACGTTTCATCGATGGGACGGAGGCTGAAGCTTAGATGCCAGTTCAGGGCCTATCAGATTTGCGACTCTCTTTTGAACCTTGTCTAGGAGCGAGAGACTAGCAGCAGATGCACCAGCCCAAATGTGGCAGCAATACTCCATACATGGGCGAATGGTGGCCTTATAGAGGTACAGGATACTTTCAGGTGTCAGTAGTTTTCTAGCACGGTAGAGAGAGCCTACCTTCTTCGCAGCGGCCCTGGCAATGTTTTCAATGTAATTGTTCCAACACTTGTTTCCTGTGAACGATAGGCCAAGCAGTTTGAAAGATATACTCTCAGATAAGGAGTCACTGGCCATTGCTATTGGTGGCAGAGAAGGTTTCTTGTAATTATTGAAAGAAACCAGTTTAGTCTTGGCAGCATTGAATGTGACCATCCATTTTTGTCCCCATTCCACTACACATTGGAGGTCATCCTCTAGTGTTTTTGCCATTTCTTTAGTTATGTGTTCATTTGTTTTGCTGTCATGCCTGTTATAGAGTGTGGTGTCATCAGCATATATACCCATCTCAGAGGCAGTTTTGTCGGGGAGGTCATTAATAAATATTTGGAATAATAGAGGTCCAAGGATAGACCCCTGAGGCACTCCCGCATTTATATCATATTGTTTAGATGTACGACCGTCGAAGACAATCTGGATTTTTCTTTTATCTAAGAAGGATTTAATCATGTTAAGTATTCTACCAGTGATACCGTATGATCTAATTTTCCTGAGGAGACCCTCATGCCATACCCTGTCAAAAGCCTTAGATATATCTAGAGCTACCGCTCTACCCTCCCCTGCTTTGTCCAGTGAATGGTATATACGTTCAGAGATTACAGTGAGGATATCTGCTGTGAAACGGGCTTGTTTAAATCCATATTGTTTGTCAGTCAGAAGTTTAGCATCTGTAAGGTGACGGACTAGAGCATGGTTAATTATGGTCTCAAATATTTTGGCGAAAAGTGGGAGGAGGCTAATGGGGCGATAATTTGATGGATCAGTTTTTTCGCCAGAATTCTTGAATACTGGTACGACAGAAGCAGTTTTCCAACAGCCCGGAAAGCATGATTCATTAAGGCATTTGTTGTAGAGTTTAGAGAGAACTGGAGCTACTTCGGCTGAGCACTTTTTTAATAGCACAGCTGGGATGAGATCAGGTCCACATGCTTTTGAAGTGTCAAGGTTTTTTATGATAGCATGCACCTGAGCGGGGGTGATTTTTAGATCGTCTAGCGTGGCGTCTGTCTGCAAAGGAAAGTCAGGCAGGGGGTGGTTGGAAGGGTCCAGTGTGGAGTTGGAGGCAAACCGACTGGCAAGCATATTAGCCTTGTCGGTTGCTAAGCAAACAACCTTGTGATTGTTGGTTAGTGGGGGAATTGTTGATTGCCCATTATTTACTACACTGTTGTAGATTTTCCAGAAGTCACGAGTTCCTAATTTTTGTGCTTTGATGCGTTTTTTAGTGGTTTCAGTAAATTCTCTCTTAGCTGTCGCTATTTCTTTCTTAACGTTACTTCTAGCTTCTATAAACTTCTGTCTGTTTGAACTGGACTTATGTCAGTTAAATCTACGGTATGCATGCTGCCTTTGAGCAATGGCAGTTGCGAAAGTAGAAGTAAACCATTGGGGGAGAGGTGGGGCTTGCTATAAAATTTCCATTCAGAAATTAGTTCAGAAATTACTTTCTGTTGGTTAAACTAGCAGGTGTTTGTGTGATTGCAAGAGCTATGAGTGGATGGAGTAAGTTCAGGGAACTTTTACCATTACTAACCAGCAGATCATTATCATTGTTAACCAAGTGATGAGTTTATCAGGCATGATAGTGTAGGGAAATAAAAGCTGGTCAGTGAGAGTTGAAGACGTGTTGCATGGAGAGAAATGATATGCAATAGATATGTAATGGAAGTGTTGAGGACAGGCTTAGATTTGTGACCTTAGAGCAGAGATGTCCAAACTATGGCCCGCAGGCCAGATTCAGCCTGCCAAAGTCTTTAATCCAGCCTGTGGAGGTCTTATGAAAAATGTAAAAATATTCAGGAAAATTTTTTAAATAAAAAATGTGTGAAAATAGTGTTTTTTTTTTTGTTTTTTTTTTGATTTTGTATTCTGAAAATAATTTTGAAAATGAGATTTTTGGTGAACCAGTTTCATTAAAAAAACAAAACTAATGAGCAAAACCGTATAAAAGGCGTCCAGATCATTTTTTAAATTTTTTTTTTATTTTGGCCTGAGTAACTCTAAAGCAGGGGTGGGGAAACTACATCCCGCGGGCTGCATGCGGCCAGCAAAAGGAATTCATGCGGCCCTCCAAGTACTGAATGTTGAATGCCCAAGAGGATTTTATATTCAGTAATGTGAAAATTAATGGCATTTTTTCTTTGAAATCCTTTTTTTCTCTATTTTAGATATCAATTATATTGGACAATATACAATGAGGCCCAGTAAAATTTGAATGTTTTTTTAATGTGGCCTTGCACTGAAAAGTTTGCACACCACTTCTGTAAAATATCAGCAATGTGCCCCCACCCTCACCCTGATTGAAAACTTTGGAGACCTCTGTCTCAGAGAAAGATAAAATCTAAACAATAATATAAGATGTATGTAGAACAGGAGACTTTGATGGTATGGCCATATTGAAAGAGTAGATGAAAGTTCAGTTGAGGTAAGAGTTTCGTTTTACATGGTAAGGCTAATGAAAACTTGAGTGGCAGTGATAAAGAGGGATAGACAAAGATCTGGCCAGGGACAGGTTAGCTTGTAAGTCAATTCTAAAAGTAACCCATCACATGCTAGTCGATGTTATACCAAACTAGTAGGACCTGTGGAAATTCCACAGCAGATTCTTTCATATGTAATACATTGATGTTGGCTTTGTGTGAATGTTAAGCATAGAGACGACCTGATATTATTGTAGCTCTTTCGTTAAAACTGCGTAAGTTTTTATGTAAGCTAGCAGGGACGCCCGGTGTAGCCCGGGCGGAAAATATACTTAAATATGATATTTTAATTCTTGCAGATTTCGTATATAGAGTAAAGTTTCTATCGATTCTTATATATAAAAGTTATGATTTCAAAAATAAAATATATATCCATATGACTTGGGTGCATCAGCTTCAACCAAAACTTATATAGATACATTTTTTTTTCTTCATATATATACATAATTCTTGGTTCGTTCAAAATCGATAAAACCATATTTCTACATTGCCAATTTAATTGAAATTTTCAGAAAATCTATCTGTAAACTCAAGGAATGGTTTCATATTATTAAAATAATTTAACATTGCGAATTATAAAAATAGTAAATAAAATCAAAATATTTTTTGTAACTGAGAGACTGTCTGTCATTTCACTTCCAGTAGAAATGAACCTTTCACTTGCACCACGCATTGACGACTTTTGAATTACAACATTTTACTATCTACTTAATAGTAGCCAAGTAAGTACATGAGAAATTAATAAATGTTTAGTAACTTTTCCTTTTATTATTCTTAAAGAGTAAAACTCTTTTTTATTCATGAAAAGAGTTTAAGCCAACGTAAATAAATAAATAAATAAATAAATGTTTGTATACGTGACAAATTATCAATAAATGGTTTAGTTACTTTTTTTTATTATTTATGAAAAGAGTTAAGCCAACGTAAATAATGTTTGTAAAAGTGTGAAAGGCAACGTAAGTAAATAAATAAAAAAAACATTACGCATTCATGCGTTAGCCTTGACCGAGAGGGGGGAAATAAGGGAACGACCATTAAATAATTCTGCGGGTCGCCATGGAACTCAACACCCAGGAGTACCAAAAATAGTTTTCATGTAAATTTAACTTAAAATGAGCACCCAATTTCTGGCCACCCGAGGAAGGGGCATTTATTTTCGTTTTTATTGGCTTAAAGGTTTTTTGACAAGGCAGTTTGGTACGCGAGTGCATGTTTAACAGCCTTGGTTTATGCTCGCGCGTAGTGTAAACAAAGACTATGTCTGTGAAATGGAAAATAGTCCCAGAGTTCAGGGGTTAATACCATGCAAAAAAATCAAACAAAAAACTTTTTAGCAAAGAAACATGCAGAAAAAAAAAATAGCATTCATTTTTTTTTTTTTTTCTATTGAATTCATTTGCTGTTTTTATTGAAAACTATTTTCCCCAAAAATTTTTGATAAAATTTTCCATTAAGGGCCGTGCGTTTCACGTTCGTATATAACAAAATTTTTATTGTTTGTAGATTTCGGTGTGCTAAAAACGAATCTGCAAACCGTTTCCGTCGCAAAAAAATAGAAATTTTTGTATACAGAAAAAAAAAAAAAAAATATTTAGCGTTTCAACATTTTTGCTATGTTCGACTTCACCCACTGATTGGTCGAGCCCAAACCATGATTGACGAAAACTCCTGAGGATCCAGATCAAATTCTGCAAGAGTACCATTTTTTTTCATTTTCGCCCTCTTTTTCACTTTTTGGAGTGGGTTGCTGTACTAAGAATATAAGAAACATGCATTTTCTGTTTTTATTAGATTTTTCCATTACACCAAATTGAGCCACTGCAACGCTTGTCAGGGTACAGCTAGTATATATATATATATATATATATATATATATATATATATATATATATATATATATATATATATATAACTTGAGTTCCTTCAACTATAATCAAAACGAAAACTTATGAAGAATTTTTTGTAAAATTATTTATTACAAGAAATGGAAAGTGATCTTTAATAGAAATCTCACCTGTCTATTTAAATGTATGTATGTCTTGCAAAAACTTTTGACAGAAGCGACGGATTTCATGAGATCAGTATCATTTTGAAGCTCGACCCTTCGGACGACAACTATCAAAAAATTGGCCAAGAACATTAATTCCTTCACCCTCAACTGGGCACTTTTCTACAGGGAGGGGTCGCTTTTTTCACCAATATTTTCGAAAGTCATTCCCCTCTTTTCAATTGATTAGCCTTAATGTAAGCCTTCGCCACTTCCGGGTTGGTGATGGACGCAATAGCAAAGACGTCACGTTTTTTTGTTTCTTTTTTTTTTTTTTTTTTAACGTTCTTTTCCTCCTTCGCGGTATGGGTTCGAGCCTGCCTGCCTACTAGCACTTTTATTTTTATTTATTTTTTTTTTTTTGCTCAACAGACACCTCCAACCCCCCGGGCAAAGCCGGACACCCAGGCTAGTCAGAATCAAACCACAGTCACTCGGAAGAACAAAGATGTAAGCGTGACACACAAAGAAAAGACACGCTCTCGTATTTAATGTATATAGATGGATGAAAGTGTAAAAGAAAAAAAATATTAATGGGATCCGATGAAATAGGGACAATTAAATTGTTTTTCTTTGGTTTCTGACACCAGATGTTTTGTCCGATCATGTATCAAGCCACAAGAAATAATGGATGTTGACGGTCAGGTTGGAAAATTAATACTGACTTTTATTTTGATTTTATTTTTGAAAAAAAAAAAAAGGCAACATTCCTATTGCCAAAATAAATAAAAAGTTGCCATAGCAACCGTCTCTTTCGTGAATACACGATACGCAATACAATAAATATAACCAGATTTTGGAGATGGCAACATGGAGAATATCTTGGCCATTTAACTGGGAGCAAAGTGTAATATCGGTTCTGATACAACACTTCATCGTTTCTGTCCTGTAAGTGCAGGAGAAATCTGCCTAGACTGAGGCAATTTTTTTATTTTTGTTTCAGTCCTGACTGCACTTTTTGGTGAGCTGTGGTTCTCCACATTAAAAAAACAACCTTGTTCTAACTAGGAATACAAAAAATTAAATTAAAAAACTATTAGGTACAGTGGGAATATTTTTGTAGTATTTGTCTATAGGAAATGGTTACCTTGTAAAAGTTTTGAATAAGATGAATACTGGTTGATATAACATCTGTCAAATTACTGATGCTCTTTTTTTCCCCCCTCTTTCTTTTCTATATTTCTCTCTCTCTCTCTCTCTCATATCTTTCTCTCTCTCTCTCTCTCTCATATCTTTCTCTCTCTCTCTCTCTCTCTCTCATATCTTTCTCTCTCTCTCTCTCTCTCATATCTTTCTCTCTCTCTCTCATATCTTTCTCTCTCTCTCTCATATCTTTCTCTCTCTCTCTCATATCTTTCTCTCTCTCTCTCATATCTTTCTCTCTCTCTCTCATATCTTTCTCTCTCTCTCTCATATCTTTCTCTCTCTCTCTCATATCTTTCTCTCTCTCTCTCTCTCTCATATCTTTCTCTCTCTCTCTCTCTCTCATATCTTTCTCTCTCTCTCTCTCATATCTTTCTCTCTCTCTCTCTCATATCTTTCTCTCTCTCTCTCTCTCTCATATCTTTCTCTCTCTCTCATATCTTTCTCTCTCTCGCTTCTCTCCTCTCTCTCGCTTCTCTCCTCTCTCTCGCTTCTCTCTCTCTCTCTCGCTTCTCTCTCTCTCTCTCGCTTCTCTCTCTCTCTCTCGCTTCTCTCTCTCGCTTCTCTCTCTCGCTTCTCTCTCTCGCTTCTCTCTCTCGCTTCTCTCTCTCTCTCTCGCTTCTCTCTCTCGCTTCTCTCTCTCGCTTCTCTCTCTCGCTTCTCTCTCTCTCTCTCGCTTCTCTCTCTCTCGCTTCTCTCTCTCTCGCTTCTCTCTCTCTCTCTCTCGCTTCTCTCTCTCTCTCTCTCGCTTCTCTCTCTCTCTCTCTCTCTCGCTTCTCTCTCTCTCTCGCTTCTCTCTCTCTCTCTCGCTTCTCTCTCTCTCTCTCGCTTCTCTCATCTCTATCCCCCCTCTCTCTCGCGCATATCTTTACTCTCTAATTCCCTCTCTCTCTTCTTCCTCTACCTCTCTAATACCCTCCCCCCCTCTCTCTCTTTCTGGCTCTCCTTTCCTCTTTCTATAATATTTATTATTTTAGCATAAGATTATATCTGTCAGTTTTAAGACCAGAGAGAAGCGGTTGTATAAACTGAGAAATATGGGATTGTCCAATTGAAAAGATGTTCATGAATAAAGATTGTTTAAAATTCTAAATAATGAATCATCTGATAAAAGATGCAACTCAACGAATGGTGTGAAATAAACATGGTTTTCTTTTTTATATTCGTCTCATTTTAGTTCCTTCAACATTTGACTTGCGTGAGAATTTAGTTATAGATAACCATAAAAATTAAATATGACACTCGTTTTTTTTTTTTTTCTTTCAAAATTTTAATCATCTAACTTTTTTTGTGCAGTCCTTTTTTGTACTTTCAAATCGTATGCATAACTAGCTGTTCCGACCTGTCATTGGTCAGGAATATTTGTACTTATATTTTTCTTTTGTAGTAGAATATTATTTTTAACTGTTAGACATCTTTGCAAAATTAAGTTCTAAATTTGTTCTTCATAGTGTACAAAATATGGGCCTTTTGTTGTATAGACAACAAAGCAAAAAGGTGGTAAAAAAAACAAAAAAACGAATGTTACCAGAGGTAAGATAAGTTACTTTGTTACCTACCTAGATGAGTTTTTTTTGTGTGCGTTTTCGCTTATTTTAAAGCGTTTTAGTTTAAAACACAAATAGTGTCGAATCTTAGGTTAGAACAAAAATGAAATGGCCTACACTCGGTCATGATCTTGATGAAATAAAATTGAACAAAATGCTAGTATAACATTTAATTTCTGCACGATTAGTGATATTTATTGAGTGGCTTTCTGCTAGTATTTCTAATTTTAAATTTTGAGCGATTATCAAGACATTCCAAATGGAAACTTTTTTTTTTTTTTTTTAATAGACATTCTCTAATGGAGACTATTTTTTTCTTCTAAGATTCAACACGAATGAATTTAACATCAGTTTTGAGTGCCATAAGAGATTAAAGGAAAGCAGGAATTCTGTGAGGAAGGATGAGAGGTGTGTGAAGAGTAAGAAAGTCAGAACACCAGAATTGATTGGCCAAATAAAGAATTTTATAAATAAGGATAGTCGTGTGTCTATAGAGACAATAAGTGCACAGCTTGATGTTAGTGTGGTAACTGTACACGCAATTATTTGCAAAGAACTGAAGATGCGGGAGATTTGTACAAAGTTTGTCCCAAAGGTGTTCAGAGAAGATCAGAAAGAAAGACGTTATCATGACAGCAGAAAGGAGATGGTTGAGCTGATCAGTTCAGATTCCACAATTCTTGATACTCTGGTAACCTGCGATAAAAGCTGGATCTACTGCTATTACCTAGAGATCAAGAGACAGTTCTCAGTGGAAGCATACTGGCTCTCCTAGATCCAAGAAGGCCAGATCGAGCAAATTCATCAAAAACTGATGATAATTTTTTTTTTTTTTTTTATAGCACAGGCATGATCTTCCCTCCCGTCGAGTTTGACGCAAAGGTCCCCCCCTCCCCTCGAGTTTGCCGGGAAGATCCCCCCTCCCCTCCCCTCGAGTTTGCCGGATACATACAATTTAAACTTTTTTTTCGATATTTTCATTTTTTAATGTCTTGATTAAACTGTACAAGTACCAAACATTGTTTTATGAGTGGTCCTGGTGCAACACAATCACATTGAAACACTGGTTCTTACCAGATCACCGAAGTTAAGCAACATTAAGCATGGCCAGTAACAGATGGGTGACCATTTGGGAAAGTGAAGTGCTGTATGTACTGCAAGGTGAAATACCAGGTTGGGAAACTAGCACGGTCTATCTTTCTCTTGAGGGTAGATGGGACTCTCTTAAGCCATGGTAGGCAACCCATCTAGTGATGGCGTCACGATAAAAAAAAAAGACCCTTGATAGCCCTGGTGAAGCATCAAGTATTCAGCTACGAACAAAATTTTAATTACACTACAAACTTATGTAGTGAGTTCAATCTCGGCTGTGGCCGCATGTTATGTTTATGGTGCGACCAGATCAGGCTAATTCAGATAACGAATTTGACTTAAAATGCACCAAACATTAATGTTGTGTTTTTCTTTTCCTTTTGTAAAACTCAATCATGTTCTACAAAGTCAAAAACAATGATTTTCCTCTACAAAACAATTAAAATTAAAACCATGAATAAATATTTGAAGATTTAGATAATTTGAGACATAAAAGCTGTTAGCAAAATGACTAGATTTAGCATGAAATAACCCAAAAAGGGTTAATACACCGTAAAACAACCAAACTAAATCACCAACTGAACCGATTGCTATTTCAAAAATTTCCACTCTCTCTCTCTCTCTAACCCGTTCTTGTTTAACTAATCTCAAAGCCTCCTCCCTCAATACTATCAAGCATATATACACATGTATAATGTTCATAAAATGTTTATCAAAGAACTTTCCTGTTGGAAGTTAATGCTAAACTTTTGGTTGTGATTAATTTATACTTTCCTCTTGGTACAGTATCTGGGTATGTCAGATTACATATTTATTGTTTTATTCCTACTACAAAGAAAATTGACATTTCATGGGAAAAAAAATATCCTATACAGTATTTGCATGAGAGAATAAGTAACTGATGAACGTGTTTTTATTGGTGGAAAAATATGGTTAATATTATACCAGTAAAATGAAGAAAAGAAAAAAAGGGGAAGTAAAATGAAGAAAAGAGAAAAAAAAGGGGAAGTAAAATGAAGAAAAGAAAAAAAAAGGGGAAGTAAAATGAAGAAAAGAAAAAAAAAGGGGAAGTAAAATGAAGAAAAGAAAAAAAAAGGGGAAGTAAAATGAAGAAAAGAAAAAAAAAGGGGGAAGTAAAATGAAGAAAAGAAAAAAAAAAAGGGGAAGTAAAATGAAGAAAAAGAAAAAAAAAGGGGAAGTAAAATGAAGAAAAGAAAAAAAAAGGGGAAGTAAAATGAAGAAAAGAAAAAAAAAGGGGAAGTAAAATGAAGAAAAGAAAAAAAAAGGGGAAGTAAAATGAAGAAAAGAAAAAAAAAGGGGAAGTAAAATGAAGAAAAGAAAAAAAAGGGGAAGTAAAATGAAGAAAAGAAAAAAAAGGGGAAGTAAAATGAAGAAAAGAAAAAAAAGGGGAAGTAAAATGAAGAAAAGAAAAAAAGGGGAAGTAAAATGAAGAAAAGAAAAAAAAAGGGGAAGTAAAATGAAGAAAAGAAAAAAAAAGGGGAAGTAAAATGAAGAAAAGAAAAAAAAAGGGGAAGTAAAATGAAGAAAAGAAAAAAAAAGGGGAAGTAAAATGAAGAAAAGAAAAAAAAGGGGAAGTAAAATGAAGAAAAGAAAAAAAAGGGGAAGTAAAATGAAGAAAAGAAAAAAAAAGGGGAAGTTAAATGAAGAAAAGAAAAAAAAAGGGGAAGTAAAATGAAGAAAAGAAAAAAAAGGGGAAGTAAAATGAAGAAAAGAAAAAAAGGGGAAGTAAAATGAAGAAAAGAAAAAAAAGGGGAAGTAAAATGAAGAAAAGAAAAAAAAAGGGGAAGTAAAATGAAGAAAAGAAAAAAAAAGGGGAAGTAAAATGAAGAAAAGAAAAAAGGGGAAGAAAAAGTGAAAAAGAAAAATGAAAAAAAGAAAAAAAGGGAAGTCTTTTCTTTGAAAAAGACATATTTGCTGAAAGACTCAGGTTTTAAAGGTTGCGGGTTTGAACTTAAGACGTCCAATGGTAAGGCTCCATTTGTGAGCTGTTGGGAATGTGGAGTTGCTCCTTAATTATGATTGCTCCCAGGTTTACTTTGGCCAGGAATTGTAGTACTACGAAATCAGGTTGTCTGGAAATACTGGCATCCTGACCAAAAATGCACCAAACATCTGATTTTATTGTATTTTTTTTTTCTTTTTTCTTTCAGTCATGTTTTGCAAAGTCGAAAACAAAAACATTTAACTTCTACAAAACAATCAAACCAGGCATGATAAATAAGTACTTGAAGATAAAAAAAAAAAAAACCCAAAAAAACCCTGAAGCATAGAAACTCTTTCCAAATTGACTGGATTAAACATTAAATAATCTGAAAAGGATTGATATGCCATAAAACAAAACCACCAAACCAAACTCTATTAATAAATATTTGAGGATATAAAGTACTTGAAGCATAAAAACTTTTACCAAAATGACTGGATTCAGCATTAAATTAATTAAGTTAATTATGTCAATATGCCATTAAACAAAAATAACTAATCAGCTTTTGTAAATGATTTTATTCCTTAAAAAATAAATACATTATTTGGTTTTCTGAATTTCTATAAATTATACCATATAAAAACGTTTTCTTACATGTGATCAACTGTTTTTGGTTAGAAATGATTGTTTCTAAGCAAAACTAATCCACTTTTAAATACTGCTTAATAATCTTTGTTTACTTTTTGCTGATTATATAAAAAAAAGGTTGGTTTTAAAAAGTAAATGTTTTTTTTTTTTTCTTATGTTACTTTTTTTTTTTAGTTTATAAAATATTCAACTAAAATGAAATAATTTAGACTTACATGAAATTAACATTCTGCTATTGACATAAAAAACTACTGTGTTCGTAATGAGTACTCTGCCTATTCCTTTTGTCAACTACAAGTGCTCGTCTGAGCTCCAATCCATACCCCCCCCCGGTCTGACTTTCACAAAAAAAAAAACTCATCTAGCTGAAACGACTATCAATAATTTCACCCACTTTTTGTCTGTGCCTAATAGATTCCATGAACAAAGCTTCTTTCTTAGAACTGCACGCCTGTGGAACTCTGTTCCGTTTTCCTGCTTTCCAGCTGACTACAATATCGTTGCCTTCAAGTCCAATGTAAACAAGTTCTTGATGAGTCATCCCCTTAAGTAATTCGATTTACCAAATTTCCACAACTAACGATTACTACATTTTCCCATTGACTACTCTACACTCATTAACCCTTATCCTCGAGTGGCTTCCGGGCCTTTATAAGTGGTGACTCCTTTGTAAAAAAAAAAAAAAAAAATTGCCTGTTTTTATTTGCATATAACAAATTGCAAAACCATTTTTTAATAATGTATAGATAAATGTAAATGATAGACATATTTGCATGATTTTTTTTTTAAATTAAGTCTTTTGGGGTGGAAAGTTTAAATTTATGAAAAGATATTTAGATTTTATATATTTAATTTTAAAACTAATTTTGAATTTGAATTTTCCATCTGACTGGCATAAAAGTATAATTATGTTCAAGAGAATTTAATATCTCTTATTTTGTATTATATTGATTAAAAATTGCATTGTGTTCTTTTAAAAAAAAAAAAAAAAAAAAAAAAAAAAAAAAAGGAAAATAAGCATGACTATCGATCCTCTGTTTCGTAAAACATTTCTTTTCACTAATATTAACAATTAGTATAGATATTCCGAAAAATTGAGTCCTAGGAAAGCCTTAAATAAATATCCTAGTGACCCCTGAAGATTAAACCTTCTTTATGGTCTATGGACCCACCCTCAAACCTGAGCTAACCCCTCTTTTCCTTAGTAGAGAAAAGGAAACCTGTATTCAACACCTGAAGAAGGTCGTGGGGTGCAGTGAGTGAAACATTGTGTCAATAACACCCAAGATGAGAATAATTGTTCGATTACTCAAAATAATACAAACATTCACATCTCGTCTCAAAATTTCATAATCCCATCTTATTTGTTTTTTCGTTTTCTTTTCAGAATTGGAAGTCGAAGAAGCTATAATAAATTGGAGTTTGGAATTAACAGATAGGTTGAGTAGCCGCTTGTACGCCTTATGGAACCGAACTGCCGGAGACTGCCTTTTGGATTCAGTCTTGCAAGCTACTTGGGGTGTCTTTGATGTCGATAATTCACTACGTAGAGCCCTTGCTGAAAGCCTCAGTGATGGTGCAATGATGTAGGTATCCAATCCAAACGTTTCAAAATCTCTTTGCTAACAAAATTATCCGCAAAATGTCATCATCGTTACTGTCATTCTCTTCCTCATCCTCATTATCCATTTTATTGTCGCTTTGTCAGTGATCTTATATTTTCTGGCAGCCTACAATCTGTTTCCAAGCTTGGTGGTCATGTCTTTTGTCTTGTTCATTGTATTTTTCTCTAAACTTTTTTTTTTTTTTGTCTTAAACTTTTTCTTATTTATGCTATTTTTCTATGCTGTTTTTGACAGTGTATTCTCTGATTTTCTTAGAACTTTCCAACTTACAACCACAATCAACTTTTATATTCTAGAAAAAAGGAAAAACTTTAAAAAAAAAGTACCAAAGTGTTTCTAACCAAAACGTTTGGTACACTCGCATTAAGTTTATGTGATGATTTAATGACTTAATCATTGCAATGTATGTACCTTTTGGGAAGGTTGGGCGTGGGGCCAGCACCATCACCCCCAAAAAGAATTCCTCACTACAAAAGCATCTACAAAGTTGTGGATGGCCTATGCCCCTCCAGGGGCACAAGGCTATGGATGGGATAGATGGAAGGTCTTATGTTAATGGATGTTCGACTTATAATTTACTAGCTGTCCCATCCCAACATTGCCTAGTGATGTATTTTCATTTTTTTTTTTTTTTAAATGTGCATTTGTTTATTTCATTTAAGTTTTAACTTTTATTCTAAGGATAATAAATCTGTGATGTATGAATATAGTTATCTCCCTTTTTTTCCAAAAGAAAAATAAAGTCTGTAATGGATAAAAATAAGATTACTTCCTTTTTTTTATTGTTGTTAAATAATAGTACTTGTATGAAAATATATCCAACTGATGAATTATTTTCTAGAAAGAAATTAACTCCAGTTGCATTTTATTGTTAAAAACATGGACCACCGTTCAAAATCAAGATAAAATGCCTATACAGAAAGAAGTAATTTTGTAAGAAGGAATATATTGATGACAAAAATCGAATATCTGGCTGATTTTACTTTATTACATAGAAGATTAGATGTACTTACCCGGGATTGATTGTAATTGTTGCAAATTTTTAAAGTTATACAGAAAAAGAACTGAAATTTCAGTTTTTGATAAGTTATATTGTTTACATTATATTGTTTTCCTTCTTGCCAGAAAATTAGACACAATTGCAAGTGCGATTTTGTGAACCCAGTGTCCTAAAATAAGTGCACTATAGATTACTAAAAAATGCCTGAGCAGCCCCGTTGATATTCTCAGTAGGGGTGCCACAAGCGATTAGCCATAAGCTCTGTTCTTAGAGAGAATATAAAGTCTGAGATGGTGGACTTTCTAAAACTGAACAGAACAGCAATGCGACAGCAACAAAGTTACTGTTGGACTGGGTATTTATTTCACTCCCATCACGAGAAATGTGACACCAGAAAGTTGAACTAAAAAGTCTGTGCTGCAGAGAAGGAACATGGTGACCCTGCAAAAGATGCCTTTGCCGTCCTGTCGGCATTCCCCGGCAGATGCACCTCAGATGATTAGCAAAAAACTAAACCTTTCTTAAAGAGAAAAGGCAAAGCCTGGGAGTGTGGACCTCCTAGAACTGCACAAAACCAGCATTACACAGTAATCAACAGGGAACAGGTAATTACGGGAATGTTCTAATCTTAGTGAGGGGAAAAAAAGTTTGCTAATTTTCCTGAGAGGGGAAAAAAGTTTTCCCCTCTCAATGTCTGACTGATTTGTGTCCTAATTCTATTTTATTTCAATAATTTTCAGTTTTATTTTTTTGCTCTATTGTTACATAACTTTTTTTTTCTCTATTGTCACATAACTTTTTTTTTTCTCTATTGTCACATAACTTTTTTTTTTCTCTATTGTCACATAACTTTTTTTTTTCTCTATTGTCACATAACTTTTTTTTTTCTCTATTGTCACATAACTTTTTTTTTTCTCTATTGTCACATAACTTTTTTTTTGCTCTATTGTCACATAACTTTTTTTTTTCTCTATTGTCACATAACTTTTTTTTTTCTCTATTGTCACATAACTTTTTTTTTTCTCTATTGTCACATAACTTTTTTTTTTCTCTATTGTCACATGAGTTTTTTTTTGCTCTATTGTCACATGAGTTTTTTTTTTTGCTCTATTGTCACATGAGTTTTTTTTTTGCTCTATTGTCACATAACTTTTTTTTTGCTCTATTGTCACATAAGTTTTTTTTTGCTCTATTGTCACATGAGGTTTTTTTTTCTCTATTGTTACATAAGTTATTTTTTGCTCTATTGTTATCACTCAGTCGGATTTCTCCGTAAAATGACGTCACATGCTGCCGGAGAAAATGGACGAGGGGGGGGGGTTACAGGGGAACAGCGCCAAATACAAATTTCCAGAATATTTCAACACGACACTGCTTGAAAAATTAATTTTTTTGCTCTATTGTCACATAAGTTTTTTTTTGCTCTATTGTTACATAAGTTTTTTTTGCTCTATTGTTACATAAGTTTATTTTGCTCTATTGTCACATAACTTTTTTTTTTCTCTATTGTCACATAACTTTTTTTTTTCTCTATTGTCACATAACTTTTTTTTTTCTCTATTGTGACATGAGTTTTTTTTTTCTCTATTGTCACATGAGTTTTTTTTTCTCTATTGTCACATGAGTTTTTTTTTTCTCTATTGTCACATGAGTTTTTTTTTTCTCTATTGTCACATGAGTTTTTTTTTTCTCTATTGTCACGAGTTTTTTTTTCTCTATTGTTACATAAGTTTTTGTTCTATTGTTACATAAGTTTTTGTTCTATTGTTACATAAGTTTTTGTTCTGTTGTTACATAAGTTTGTTCTCTATTGTTACATAAGTTTTTGTTCTATTGTTACATAAGTTTTTTTTTCCTATTGTTACATAAGTTTTTTTTCTATTGTTACATAAGTTTTTTTCCTATTGTTACATAAGTTTTTTTTCTATTGTTACATAAGTTTTTTTCTATTGTTACATAAGTTTTTTTCCTATTGTTACATAAGTTTTTTTCCTATTGTTACATAAAGTTTTTTTTTCTATTGTTACATAAAGTTTTTTTTTCTATTGTTACATAAAGTTTTTTTTTCTATTGTTACATAAAGTTTTTTTTTCTATTGTTACATAAGTTTTTTTTCTGTTGTTACATAAGTTTTTTTTGTTCTATTGTTACATACGTTTTTTTTCTCTATTGTCACATAACTTTTTTTTTTCTCTATTGTCACATAACTGTTTTTTTCTCTATTGTCACATAACTTTTTTTTTTCTCTATTGTTACATAACTTTTTTTTGCTCTATTGTTACATAACTTTTTTTTGCTCTATTGTTAAATAAGTTCTTTTTGCTCTATTGTTACATAAGTTTTTTTTTGCTCTATTGTACATAAGTTTTTTTTTTGCTCTATTGTTACATAAGTTTTTTTTTGCTCTGTTGTTACATAAGTTTTTTTTTGCTCTATTGTTACATAACTTTTTTTTGCTCTATTGTTAAATAAGTTTTTTTTGCTCTATTGTTAAATAAGTTTTTTTTTGCTCTATTGTCACATAACTTTTTTTTGCTCTATTGTCACATAACTTTTTTTTGCTCTATTGTCACATAACTTTTTTTTGCTCTATTGTTAAATAAGTTCTTTTTGCTCTATTGTTAAATAAGTTTTTTTTTCTCTATTGTTAAATAATTTTTTTTTGCTCTATTGTCACATATTTTTTTTTTTCTCTATTGTAACATAACTTTTTTTTTGCTCTATTGTGACATAACTTTTTTTTTCTCTCTATTGTTACATAACTTTTTTTTCTCTATTGTTACGTAACTTTTTTTCTCTATTGTTACATACTTTTTTCTCTATTGTTACATACTTTTTTCTCTATTGTTAAATAACTTTTTTTCTCTATTGTTAAATAAGTTTATTTTTGCTCTATTGTTACATAACTTTTTTTTTTGCTCTATTGTTACATAACTTTTTTTTCTCTATTGTCACATAAGTTTTTTTTTGCTCTATTGTTAAATAAGTTTTTATTTTGCTCTATTGTTACATACGTTTTTTTTTCTCTATTGTCACATAAGTTTTTTTTTGCTCTATTGTTACATAAGTTTCTTTTGCTCTATTGTTACATAAGTTTCTTTTGCTCTATTGTTACATAATTTTTTTTTTGCTCTATTGGTACATAAGTTTTTTTTCTCTATTGTTACATAAGTTTTTTTTCTCTATTGTTACATAAGTTTTTTTGGTCTATTGTTACATAAGTTTTTTTTTGCTCTATTGTTACATAAGTTTTTTTTTGCTCTATTGTTACATATGTTTTTTGCTCTATTGTTACATAAGTTTTTTTTTGCTCTATTGTTACATAAGTTTCTTTTCTCTATTTTTACATAAGTTTCTTTTCTCTATTTTTACATAAGTTTCTTTTCTCTATTGTTACATTAGTTTGTTTTGCTCTATTGTTACATAAGTTTGTTTTGCTCTATTGTTACATAAGTTTTTTTTTTGCTCTATTGTCACATAAGTTTTTTTTTTGCTCTATTGTCACATAAGTTTTTTTTTCTCTATTGTCACATAACTTTTTTTTTGCTCTATTGTCACATAACTTTTTTTTTGCTCTATTGTCACATAACGTTTTTTTGCGCTATTGTCACATAAGTTTTTTTTGGCTCTATTCTCACATAAGTTTTTTTTCTCTATTGTCACATAACTTTTTTTTTTCTCTATTGTGAAATGAGTTTTTTTTTTTCTCTATTGTCACATGAGTTTTTTTTTTCTCTATTGTCACATGAGTTTTTTTTTCTCTATTGTCACATGAGTTTTTTTTTTCTCTATTGTCACATGAGTTTTTTTTTCTCTATTGTCACATGAGTTTTTTTTTTCTCTATTGTCACATGAGTTTTTTTTCTCTATTGTTACATAAGTTTTTTTTCTATTGTTACATAAGTTTTTGTTCTATTGTTACATAAGTTTTTGTTCTATTGTTACATAAGTTTTTGTTCTATTGTTACATAAGTTTTTGTTCTATTGTTACATAAGTTTTTGTTCTATTGTTACATAAGTTTTTTTTCTATTGTTACATAAGTTTTTTCTCTATCGTTACATAGGTTTTTTTTCTATTGTTACATAAGTTTTTTTTCTCTATTGTCACATAACTTTTTTTTTTCTCTATTGTCACATAACTTTTTTTTTCTCTATTGTTACATAACTTTTTTTTGCTCTATTGTTAAATAAGTTCTTTTTGCTCTATTGTTACATAAGTTCTTTTTGCTCTATTGTTACATAAGTTTTTTTTTGCTCTATTGTACATAAGTTTTTTTTTTTGCTCTATTGTTACATAAGTTTTTTTTTGCTCTATTGTTACATAACTTTTTTTTGCTCTATTGTTAAATAAGTTTTTTTTGCTCTATTGTCACATAACTTTTTTTTGCTCTATTGTTAAATAAGTTTTTTTTGCTCTATTGTTAAATAAGTTTTTTTTGCTCTATTGTTAAATAAGTTTTTTTGCTCTATTGTTAAATAAGTTTGTTTTTTGCTCTATTGTCACATAAGTTTTTTTTTCTCTATTGTTAAATAAGTTTTTTTTGCTCTATTGTCACATTTTTTTTTTCTCTATTGTAACATAACTTTTTTTTTGCTCTATTGTGACATAACTTTTTTTTTGCTCTATTGTGACATAACTTTTTTTTCTCTCTATTGTTACATAACTTTTTTTCTCTATTGTTACGTAACTTTTTTTCTCTATTGTTACATACTTTTTTCTCTATTGTTACATACTTTTTTCTCTATTGTTACATACTTTTTTCTCTATTGTTACATACTTTTTTCTCTATTGTTACATAACTTTTTTTTCTCTATTGTTAAATAAGTTTATTTTTGCTCTATTGTTACATAACTTTTTTTTTGCTCTATTGTTACATAAGTTTTTTTTTGCTCTATTGTTAAATAAGTTTTTATTTTGCTCTATTGTTACATACGTTTTTTTTCTCTATTGTCACATAAGTTTCTTTTGCTCTATTGTTACATAAGTTTCTTTTGCTCTATTGTTACATAATTTTTTTTTGCTCTATTGTTACATAATTTTTTTTGCTCTATTGTTACATAATTTTTTTTGCTCTATTGTTACATAAGATTTTTTTCTCTATTGTTACATAAGTTTTTTTTTTGCTCTATTGTTACATAAGTTTTTTTTTGCTCTATTGTTACATAAGTTTCTTTTCTCTATTGTTACATAAGTTTCTTTTCTCTATTGTTACATTAGTTTGTTTTGCTCTATTGTTACATAAGTTTGTTTTGCTCTATTGTTACATAAGTTTTTTTTTTGCTCTATTGTCACATAAGTTTTTTTTTCTCTATTGTCACATAACTTTTTTTTTGCGCTATTGTTACATAAGTTTTTTTTGGCTCTATTGTCA
This sequence comes from Euprymna scolopes, assembly GCF_053919585.1. Classification (NCBI taxonomy): domain Eukaryota; kingdom Metazoa; phylum Mollusca; class Cephalopoda; order Sepiida; family Sepiolidae; genus Euprymna; species Euprymna scolopes. Next base: position 124,832,812 of record NC_136489.1, read on the forward strand.
CATAAGTTTTTTTTCTCTATTGTCACATAACTTTTTTTTGCTCTATTGTCACATAACTTTTTTTTGCTCTATTGTTACATAAGTTTTTTTTTTCTATTGTTACATAAGTTTCTTTTCTCTATTTTTACATAAGTTTCTTTTTGCTCTATTGTTACATAACTTTTTTTTTGCTCTATTGTTACATAACTTTTTTTTTGCTCTATTGTTACATAACTTTTTTTTTTGCTCTATTGTTACATAAGTTTTTTTTGTGCTCTATTGTTACATAAGTTTTTTGGTACTAGTGCATGAGCTGGCCTGGGCGTGGCTTATCACTCGCTCGGATTTCTCCGTAAATTGACGTCACATCCTGCCATCTAACGGAGAAAATGGTCAAGATGGGGTGGGGGAGCTTACAGAGAGAGAAAAACGCGGAAACAGCGCCAAATACACGTTTCCAGAATATTTCAACACGAAACTGCTTGAAAAATTAATTATAGCATTTTCTTTAATTACTTTAAAATTAATATAGTGGTAAAATTATTTAAAAAAAAAAGAAAACAGAAGCCAAATTTGAAGCCAAATTAAAAGCCAAAAAAAAAGAAGGCCAAATACAATTTCTTGAAGGCCAAACAATTTCAAAAAAGGCCAAATTCACGAAACCAAAACGTGACTAATGCACGCTAACCTTATAGGACGGCGCCATCTTGTATTGGCGAAGTTCTAAAATGCCGTAAAACATACCCTGTTTTTTTTTGTTTTTTTTATAATTACTACTTTTTTAAATAGAAAAATGAATGATGCAGGTAAGTTGCAAAGTAATTTTTATTGTCAAATAATAACAGAACAACTTACCGTAATTATTGTTCACATGCATGGGAGTCAAATAGAAGAAAACTTGTCGTAATGTTTTCAAGGAAAAACGCTAAACAAATTTGTTTTTTTTTGTCAAATAAATTAAGTTAAAAAATTTATTTCTTCTTTCACAAAATTTAATTTAATTTTTTTCAAATAAAATACTTTTTTGAATGTCTTTTTAAAAATTATTTAAGCAAAGTTCAACAAGTTTTTTTTTGTAAAATGAATTAACTTTTTTCTCTCTCTGTAAGCCCCCCCCCCCCACCCGGTCCATTTTCTCCGTTAGATGGTAGCATGTGACGTCATTTTACGGAGAAATCCGAGCGAGTGATAAGCCACGCCCAGGCCAGCTCATGCACTAGTACCAGTTTTTTTTTGCTCTATTGTTACATAAGTTTGTTTGTTTTTTTCTCTATTGTTACATAAGTTTGTTTTTTTTGCTCTATTGTCACATAAGTTTGTTTTTTTTGCTCTATTGTCGCATAAGTTTGTTTTTTTTGCTCTATTGTTACATAAGTTTGGTTTTTTTTGCTCTATTGTTACATAAGTTTGTTTTTTTTTGCTCTATTGTCACATACGTTTTTTTTTGCTCTATTGTTACATAAGTTTTTTTTTTTGCTCTATTGTTACATAAGTTTTTTTTTTTGCTCTATTGTTACATAAGTTTTTTTTTTTTGCTCTATTGTTACATAAGTTTTTTTTTTTTGCTCTATTGTCACATAAGTTTGTTTTTTTTGCTCTATTGTCACATAAGTTTGTTTTTTTTGCATTATTGTTACATAAGTTTTTTTTTTGCTCTATTGTTACATAAGTTTTTTTTTTGCTCTATTGTTACATAAGTTTTTTTTTGCTCTATTGTTACATGAGATTGTTTTTTTTGCTCTATTGTTACATAAGTTTGTTTTTTTTGCTCTATTGTCGCATAAGTTTTTTTTTTTTTGCTCTATTTTCACATAAGTTTTTTTTTTTTGCTCTATTGTTACATAAGTTTGTTTTTTTTGCTCTATTGTCACATAAGGTTTTTTTTGCTCTATTTTCACATAAGTTTTTTTTTTTTGCTCTATTGTCACATAAGTTTTTTTTTTTGCTCTATTGTCACATGAGTTTGTTTTTTTTGCTCTATTGTCGCATAAGGTTTTTTTTGCTCTATTTTCACATAAGTTTTTTTTTTGCTCTATTGTCACATAAGTTTGTTTTTTTTTTTGCTCTATTGTCACATAAGTTTTTTTTTTTGCTCTATTGTTACATGAGATTGTTTTTTTTGCTCTATTGTTAGATAAGTTTGTTTTTTTTGCTCTATTGTCGCATAAGTTTTTTTTTTTTTTGCTCTATTTTCACATAAGTTTGTTTTTTTTTGCTCTATTGTTGCATAAGTTTTTTTTTTTGCTCTATTGTCACATAAGGTTTTTTTTGCTCTATTGTCACATAATTTTTTTTCCTCTATTATCACATAAGTTTTTTTTGCTCTATTGTGACATAAGTTTTTTTTGCTCTATTGTGACATAAGTTTTTTTTGCTCTATTGTGACATGTTTTTTTTGCTCTATTGTCACATAAGTTTTTTTTTTTTTGCTCTATTGTCACATAAGTTTTTTTTTTTGCTCTATTGTTACATAAGTTATTTTTTTGCTCTATTGTTACATGAGATTGTTTTTTTTGCTCTATTGTTAGATAAGTTTGTTTTTTTTGCTCTATTGTTGCATAAGTTTTTTTTTTTTGCTCTATTGTCACATAATTTTTTTTTCCTCTATTATCACATAAGTTTTTTTTGCTCTATTGTGACATAAGTTTTTTTTGCTCTATTGTGACATAAGTTTTTTTTTCTCTATTGTGACATAAGTTTTTTTTGCTCTATTGTTAAATAAGTTTGTTTTGTTTGCTCTATTGTTACATAAGTTTGTTTTGTTTGCTCTATTGTTACATAAGTTTGTTTTTTTTTGCTCTATTGTCACATAAGTTTTTTTTTGCTCTATTGTTACATAAGTTTTTTTTTTTGCTCTATTGTCACATAAGTTTTTTTTGCTCTCTTGTTACATAAGTTTTTTTTGCTCTATTGTCACATAAGTTTTTTTTTTTTTTTTGCTCGATTGTCACATAAGTTTTTTTTGCTCTATTGTCCCATAATTTTTTTTTTTTGCTCTATTGTTACATAAGTTTTTTTTGCTCTATTTTTACATAACCTTTTTTTGCTCTATTGTCACATAACTTTTTTTTTGCTCTATTGTCACATAACTTTTTTTTTGCTCTATTGTCACATAACTTTTTTTTTGCTCTATTGTCACATAACTTTTTTTTTGCTCTATTGTCACATAACTTTTTTTTTGCTCTATTGTCACATAACTTTTTTTTTGCTCTATTGTCACATAACTTTTTTTTTGCTCTATTGTCACATAACTTTTTTTTTGCTCTATTGTCATATAAATTTTTTTTTGCTTTAGCAAAAAAGAAAAATTTATGTGACAATAAAGCAAAAAAAAAAAAAGTCATGTGACAAAACTTCTGTAATTAAGACTTTCTTGTCCTGCTTAAATGTATGTATTATATTTCTTTTAGTTTATCTGTTTGTTCCACTTTTTCTCTGAAACTACTTGACTGCTCTTGCTGAAATTTTGTATGGACTTTTTTCCTATGATAAAGTGCAGAGAGCTAAGTAGTATGATATTCATTGAATGCACAGTTAAGGATTAATATGGATTAGTATTTAATGCTAGAATGAGCACAAATTTAATGATATTGAACCATCAGTTTGGCATAAAGTACTCATTCTTAAGTCACTGGCTTATAACTTTTTATCGTTTCTAACAGAAAAACGTCTAGTAGATTTATAATAACTATGGATAGATTTACTTTCTTAATAGCTGGTCAATGGGTAAGTTTAAAACATTAATCAGTTCTGCCTTTTTAATTGTCAACATGAACAATAAAGGATTTTAATATTTTGTTTTTAAGAAAATATTAAGATTATATAATCATTTCTGTGGACAAATCAAAGCAAGTGTTTTGAACACAGATTGCCAATCTTTTATCTTTTACAGTTTGATTTCTGGTGATTGATCGTTTAAATTCTAATCATGGAGGTGGGGAAGGGGAAATGGCAGAGGTGATGAGTTGACCAAACAAGTCAACTCCTGACTACTTTTTAAAAACTCTACAAATTTCCAATTTTGACTTCTGTAAAAATTGTATACCTCTGATTGAGACTGTGATATTTCATCATTTTTTTTTTTTTTTTTTTTTTTTTTTTAAGTGTTTGTCATCTACGACATATTTTTAAAACCAACATTGTTAATAACTTATTTGATAACGTTGTGCATGACTGTTATTTTTCTTTGGTTGGAACTGAAATATTTTGGAAAAAAGGGAGATAATTATATTCATACATAACAGATTTATTATCCTTTGAATAAAAGTTAAAAATGAAATAAACAAATGCAGATATATTAAAAAAAAAATAATAATCAAGTTTATAAACAAAGAAAAGTTAACAAGACTGAAAAGCATTTTTTTTTTTTTTTTTTTTTAGATAAGGATTGATAACTTGTATTTTTTTTCAATTATTTAGACTATTATTCTCATCTTGAAAATTATTATTCTCACAACATTTCAGCTGATGTAAACCCCTGAATTTCTACAGGTGTATCTTTTCAAATTCTAGAATCTTGATGGAATTTTGAACTGAATCCTTTTATTTAATCAACAAAGGTACATTACCTAGCTATGGCCGACTGAACAAGAACAGTCTACCTCTATGGATTAAATAAAGGCTTCAGTTTGTAATTCTATATACATTCCCGAATTCAAAAAGATGCACTTGATTGAAGAATTGCATCAAGCGAAACATTGTGAAAATAACATTCAAGATAAAAATAGTAAATAGTTTGACTATTTCAGATAATACAAGATATCTGAAGGAAAAAATCTAAACATTGCGTTCAGGTTGCAAACAAGGCAAGGAGCTCCCTATTTCTCATCTGATACTCCTTCTGCAATTTCACTCCTAAAATATTTCTCCAACTTTATCTCTCCTTCATCAGACCAGTGCTGGAGTTTGATGTCCTTTGCTCCATATTCAATATGTGATATCCAGCATCTGGAGAGTGTTTAATCACTGTCTATTTGAATTGTACACCAACTATGGAATCTGTCCTACAAAAACCAACTCAAAAAGCTTAAACTTTTTTTTATCTCCTGAGTGCTAATTAGTGATGGAGCAATTCCAATATTTTTCCTGATTCTGATACAATTACCGATTCTGATTCTTTATAAACCTCTAAATATTTAACTATAAAAGTGTTATTTTTCCCCAATTACTGTAAAAACAGATCTTAAATATGCATATATTTTCTCAGACGTAAAAACACCCTAGTGAGGGGGTGATCTAGAGATTTTAGTCTTACTGGAAGTTTAAATCAGTAATTGTTATTTTATTATTACTACAAGTAGTGGAAGATGTTTCTTAAACCAAAATTGAATAAAGATAATTAACGGAATCTGTTTTGGCATTGGAAAATTGGTTCAAATTCTTCTGATACCCCCAAAAGCTCCGATTTTACCGATTCCGATTGATTGTCCCAACACTAATGCTAATGATTACACGGTGATCTTATTTTTGGTCCAGAATGTATTCAATGTCCATGAAAACCTCTATCTGGACCTATTATTATTCACTCCAGGAAGAGGCCTATGCAGGCATCACCAGAAACTGTTTCATCAGTGATTTCAATTGAACTGAAGGAGGAATGCTTTCTCAATCAGTTACTGCACTTTCTTTTTTTTTTTTTTTTTTTTGTTATAAGCTGGGTATAGGGCAGCCACACCAACTGTCAGCATTCGCCAGTTTTTATTGACTCCAACCGAGAGCTCATTTCAGAATCCCCGTTGTCCCCTTAAGTGCGATGGTCTGGATCTCTCTTGCACCTGATTCACCAGTAATACTGGTTAGATAGGTCTTAAAGTTCTTCATAAGATCTGCGACACTTATAATCACCAGGATGATTGATATCTCCCTAAGATTCCAGTTTCTCTACATGTCATAGTTGAGACCTTGATATTTGGCCTGTTTCTCTCTTTCAACTCTGTTCAGACCTCCATCATTAGGGATACTCACTTCAACCAAGGTTGTCACTCTAATGAACTTCAAGATGATGTAATAATTACACCAACAATGCTGCAATTCAAAGTGAAATTTGACTGGTGCTGGGTTACTGCATCCTATTGTGTAAATTTCTACCCCTCTTTTCCCCACATGGCAATCAAAGCAAACTTGTTTTATTTATTTTTCTTTTCTTGCTAAATTAATTGACTTGAATAATGTAACAAAGTTTACTTGGTACAACTATAAACTTCAAACGTTAACTTTTATATATAAAAAAACCCTGAATTACAAAATTTCTTAGCTTTTTTTTTCTTTTGATTTTTCTTTAGTTCTTTGAAAAAAAAAAAAATGAAATTCTAATCTTTGCTTCATAAAAGAATGTCATCTCTCCCTTCCAACTTTTACAGAGCAGATTACTTTGAACATGGTTTTCAACTAACGTGTGTCAACTTTGATTACACAACCCTTCTCAAATTTGATCCTATATCAATAGCATGTTTTCTTTAAACATGAAAAATCTGTTGATGCGATACAGAGAGTCCATGAAACAGTCTGTGACTAAGACTCTTTTGTTTTTAGCATTTCATTGGTAGTATTCAAACGTTATTGAATATGATATTGTGTTAAATCTTGAAATCAATATTCTTTGGTTTTGATCGCATTAGATCAAATGTTACTTTCAATCCGAATCTGATATCAACTCTTTCTTAATTAAATGTCACATTGCTTGGGAAAAAGTAAAAAGAAAATATATCACAAAGTTTAGGATCTATTTAACATCTTTGAACTTGGATTAGTTGGATTATTCAGACTACTATTCTGTTCTTGATTGTTATAATAAACACTTCTACCCAGTTATAACTAATCAAACAAGAACAATATACTCCCATCTATATATATAAAAGCGAAAATGTTTGTGTGTGTGCGTTTTCGTGTATGTCCAAGAAAAGCTTTTTTCCGAGAAGCAATTGGTCGCCTCACAACTTCTTAAAACTTTTTATATCTCGCCTAAATGATAATATCTACGAGTTAACAACCGGGGTCGCCTGTCTATTTAATTTGCCCGACTTTGAAAAGATAAATATTCAACAATTTTCGATCGCCGCATGTGCATTAAGCTTTTTTGTATAAAAAAAAAAGTGAACAGACTCGCAGTAAATAAAACACTGTCCCGCACTCAAAGTTGACGTCATTAACTCGTCAAAAACGGGCACCTGCCAAGTCGCATATTTTTTTTTTTTTTTTTTCAACTTTATTATTTTCCAACTGCGCGTCAAGGCTTTGTTTTTTTTGTTTTTTGGGTTTTTTTTTTAAACAACCAACGATTTTTGTTTTCATTTACCCAAAAACACACACCTACAAACACCTGGGCAACACCGGGTACTCCTCACTAGTGTATTATATAAATCTCACCTGTCTGTTTAAATGTATGTATGTTTGTATGTCTGCCTAAAACTTTCGACAGAGGCGATGGATTTTCACGAGATTGGTATCGTTTTGAAACTCTACCCTTCGGACGACAAATATCGAAAAATGGACTGAAAAAAAATTCCTTCACCCTCAACTGGGCACTTTTCTACAAGGAGAGGTCAAATTTTTTACCGACATTTTTGCAAGTCATTCAAACCGCGCATAAAAGACGTTATTTTAACTGCTCGTGACGTCACAATCGCAGTGGGCGCATCGATAAGACCGTTTTTTTTTTTGTTTTTTTTCTCCATTCCTTTTCCTCTGGCACGTTATGGGTTTCGGCCTGCTTACTACACCTACTTTTTTTTTGCGTTTGAAATTTTCCTATTTTGTCTTTTGTTCAACCAACACCCTTACACATACCTCCACTTTCTTTTCCGCCTTCATGTCACGGATTCGAACCTGCCTGCCTACTACAACTTTTTTTTTTTTTTTTTTTTTGCCCAACACATCTACAAACACCCGGGCAACGTCGGGCACCCAGGCTAGTGTATAAAATAAAAGGTACATTTTGAATTTCTATAAAATGAAAGTAGCTCTAATTTTTTTCGCAGTTGTTTCCCTTGTACTGACTTGAGTTATGTGTGTGTCCAAAGAGAGTAATAGGCTGGGAGAAGAAAAAAGAAGGGTGGATAGAGGAATAGAAGTTATTTTACACTTACCTTAGGCAATGCTGTGTAGCCCTGCTAGTTATTATTTTTTTTATTAATTTTTATATCTATTAATCTTTTTTTTATACTCTTTTTCACCTCAAATAAAACATTACCGCCTGGAACATAAGGGACTACTATTTGGGATTATGTCTAACAGGGGATTGTGAGAAATTGAGCAATAAGATGGCTGTTCAGATTACAGTTAAGCTTCTGTAGGTTAATACAATCAGGGAAGCAGGAAACAAGAAGGGAATTCCGAAGTCTAGCAGTCCAAGAGAGGAAACTATTAGAGTAGAAGGTTTTTCAGCATCTAGGAACCTCAGCAGTGATGGGAGGGAATTTTGCTACTTGTTGGGTTAGTCGGAGATATGCATGTTCAGTAGCATGCAAGTTTTGAGTTTACCAGGGTGTATTCCATTAAAGTAATTGTAAAATAGGCACAGGGATGCAACATTGTGATGATGAGACAGGGATTGGAGCTTGACTGACAATGCGGGACCTATTAATAATAACAATATTCTTTTGAAGTTTTTTTTTTTTTTTTTTTCTTATAATTGTTTATCTTGTGAAATTTAAAGTTTTCTTTTAAGCTTTTTGTAAATATTTAAAATAAGAGTTAAGAATAAATTATTTTCGGATGGAATGAAACCCAATTAAGAGAACCTTTTCCAACTTTCATCTTCATTATTATACTCCTCATTCAGTTTAATAGCTGTTTTACACGCTGGCATGTGTTGGGTGGCTTTTAGAAATTAACTTAAAAACTAACCTATCTCTGGGCAGATCTTTATTTTTCTCCCACTTTTTTTTTTTTCCTTTAAATCCATCTTTATCATTTCCTCTCAAGTTTTTTTTCCCCTCCCCCTGCCAACTGACCTTGTTACTTCAACTGTTTTACATCTACTAACCCAAACACTCTCATACATTCTTTCACTATGACCATCCCAGTCTCCTGTTTTGCATAGATCTCCCCATACTGTCGAGAGTTAATCTTCCTCTAAGGTCATCAGATATAAGCCTGTCTTTAAGGCTTATGTTACACATTCAATGTATAATTGTTTTACATTTTTTTCTCTTCATGCAACACATATCCTCAACTCTGACTGGTCATGTTTCACTTTCATACATCATCGCCATTTGTACACAAGCTTGATAGATTATTCCCGTGTTCAAATGTGGTGACATTCTGATGGTTAATGATGGAAACCTTGGTTTAGTATTGATACTTATGTTAATGAATGCCAATGAAATTAATGACATTTACTTTGAAATTAATGACGTTTGCTTTGAAATTAATGAAGAAACAAAATACTTAGTTTAATATCAAGTCAATTTTTTTTTTTTTTTTTTTTTTTTTTGACTAAAACTCTCAAATAACATCTATGTTTGATAATCATATTTGGAGTTGGTCTTTCTCACTTTTTGGCCTTCGGGACAAGATCAAAGTGTAGTATCTATTCTTCAGATGCTACACTTCTATTTCTTGTTCTCTTTCGGTGGAGGAGAAATCCTTCACGACTGAGACAATTTTTATTTTTGTACCTTTTCTCCACGTTAAAAAACGACCCTGGTGTCTAACTCTGTCCCGTGGGGAGGCATAGTAAATAGGTACACAAAAGTTCTTTGTCTTTATTCATGTAACAAAAATAATGGGTGATTGTTTCATGTCTAGTTTCAAAAGGAAGCAATTATAATTGCCAAATTATCGCATGTCTCATCTAGAAAAAAAAAATGAAGGCTTTGTTTTCCATTATCTAGAAAAAAAAAAATAAATAAATAAAATGATTGGCAGTCTGAGTTCTCTTTTTATTTCTTTTAGCGAAATGTTGTCTATTTTAATGCTGAAAAATGGGATTTTTGCTTAAGTCGCTAGAACTTCCCATGAATGCAAGTTCTCCCTTGTTTGGTCAAAATCCCACCTACCTCTCTTAATTATGCAAGAAGAAAACTTAAAATATATGCCAAAGTTTATGAATTTTCAAATGAAATCCAGGTAGAGTGTCACAGGCACTGCTAGTAATTTATGAATTGGTCATCATTAGAATTTTGATTATTATCTCAACCGCAGTGTTATGTTTAAAAATTTTTTAGATAATTTGAATCATCTGAACTAATGTTCTCAACTATTATTATTACATTTCAGCCAATGTAACCTCCGACTATCTCATCAAACTCTGGAATTTTGTCCGCAAAGATCTGTGGCATAGCCCATATAAGTGCTAAGTATAATCAGTTTGTAAGTGAGTCTCTTAGACATTTAATGTTCAATCCTCAGCATAGGCGATACTAAGAATACAATTGTGAATTACTTAAGATTTCTACCTGGTCCTGGCTGATGGAACAAGAGCAAGCTATCCTCGTGGATTCCATTTGAAATTTCGTAGTGATTCCAGAGTTCAACAGAAAGTTTGACAAGGCACATCTGAAGGTCAGAGGTTACATCAGCTGAAACATTGTGAGAATTACATTGAAGACGAGAACAATAGTCTGAATAATCTAAATAACATAAGCTTTTGAAATGAAAATTTTCAAAAAGTTGAATAGGTAAAAGCGATTTTCAAACATATTTTATCTTTCAATCTGACGGTTTCATTTATTTGTGTGTGTTATTATCAGATATCTTTGCTGTGATTGGATTGCAAAATAGGTAAGATTCGCTGAGCAAAATAAGATATCTTGAAAGTTTTCCCATTTTCAAACCTCAATATTGATTGCAATTCTGCCGTCTTAAGAATAATGCCGCAACAAAATGGCGCCAAAGCAAGTGAACAAAGAATGTTTGTTTTTAAGGCAATGAGTTTAGAAAGATGAGGTGCTTTGTAAGAAGTCTTACATTTGTTGGATCAAAATAAAAAGAAAATGACTGAAGTTTCTAAATTATACTTTAGTTCAAAGGAAAGAAAGCAGAAAAATTGTGTGGGCGTGAGAGGAGGAGAGGGAGGGGCAAACAAAGCTATAAATTAAATAAGTATGTTTGATTTTTTTTTTTTTTTTGTGCCGCTATCAGAGTTGATAGTTATCTACAAATTATCTTTAGAATTTCTTATAAGCCTTTATGGACATGTTTTTAACTGTTCGGTGGGGGCAGGGAAGGAGCAGGGGAAACTGTTCTATTTTCTTTGATCTCTTTCATATGTATATATAAGTGATGGGACGATTTTAATATTTTTCCTGATTCTGTACTAAATTCTCGATTCCGATTCAATATAAATCTCTAGCTATTTGTAATTATAGAGTTGTTATTTTTCCCCGATTACTGTAAAAACGCATGGTTAATGTTCAGATATTTTTCTAAACGTAAAAAAATACACTTGTGGGTGATTATCTATCGATTTTAGTTTTACTAGTAGTGAAAAATCAATAAATATTTATTTTATCATTAATCATTATTATCAGCAAAAGATTTTGCTTTAAACACATTCAAATAAAAGAAACAATTAAAAGAATCGTTTTGGCATCAGAAAAATATGCACACATTTTTCCGATACCGATTCCGATACCCACAAATGGTCTGATTTTTCTGATTCCTGATTCCGATTAATCATCCCAACATTAATATATATATATATATATATATATATATATATATATATATATATATAATTATTAAATACCTACAGACACTTTCGAGAAGGTCCTGGATATGACCTTAAACTATATCCGACGGTGAGGCCCCAGCTTGTGGGCTTTGGGGAGTGTGGAGCCACCCTTTAACTACCATTGCTCCCAGGTCCACTCTGACCCGGAGTGATAGTATCTGTTAGGGTCCCAACTATGGGTTAAATAGAAACCGACGTGAAAACAACAAATATATTCTATTAAAAAAATTTTTCTTCAAAATCTTTGGATTCGGCATTAAATAACCTGAAAAGGGTTGATATGCCGTAAAACAAAAACCAACCAACCAACCTTCTTGATTTGGAGTTTGAACACTAGGATACTTCAATTAAAAGTCAAATATGAACAGGTAAAATTATAGAGGAATAAGAGGCGAATCAAATGAGGTATAGGTTTGTGCAGTTCTAGGAGGTTCTTCCCCCCCCTTACCCCTCCCAGGCATTGCCTTCTTTCTATGAGATGGAGTTAGTTTATTGCTAATCACCTGAGGCGCCCTTACCGGGGAACGCCGACGGGGCTGCCCAGGCAGTCTTTGCAGGGGGTGCTGACTTCGCAGTCCCACTTTCCGACCCTGGTGTCTAAGTTCTTGCAGTGGGAGAGAAGTAAAAACACTTCTGCACCCAATGCTTACAAGTAACACATATACACACACAAAAAAAGAGTTGAGTTGTTTGGACTCCTCTTTCAAACTTTTTTCCCATATTAAGTGGTTGAGATACATGAAGTGGCAGTTAACACACACACACACACACACACACACCGTTTATCATTAAACTGTATAGATACTACGTGAAGTGTTGGAATCATTGATCTCACTAAATCAAAGACGTTTTTCAAGGTTATTTTAATCCAATATAATTTTTTTCTTTTTCATAATAAAAGGTTGCAAAAATGAATTTCTAATGAGTGAATTGTCAGCGAATGAGAATTCATGTCATTTTCTTGAGAATAAACTGCATGACTCAATTTCCGTCTGTCAGAAAATGTTAACAGGGGTTTTTTCCACCAAATTGACACACTAAAATGATCTTTCTTTATGAAAAGAAAATGAGTTAGAAACCAGTCATCTTGCTCACATTGATCCGTGCAATGAGGTGTCAGCAAATATGAATTCAAAATGACTTCTCTTTTGATAGTGACTCAATACTGAACACGGATACCTCCATTCATAATGAGTAGCATCCAATATTCCTATATTTGGCTAATCTAAATAGATTAAATAATAATAATAATAATAATAATAATAATAATAATAACCAGTTTATTTAAACGTTTTATGTTTACTTGGTGTTTAGGAATTATTTTTTTTACAAAGGAGTCACCACTTATCAAGGCCCTAAGGCCACTCGAGGATAAGGGTTATTGAGTGTACAGTAATCAATGAGATAATATCGTAGTAGTCGTTGTTAATGGAAATTTGGTAGATTGGATTACTTAAGGGGGTGGTTCATCAAGAATTTGTTTATGTTGGACTTGCTTCACTTCATTTTATTAACCACGCCATTTTTTTTTTATTTAATTTTTTAACCAAATTATCTATATATTAATATGATAGCGCATGTGTTATTTTCTGTGTCATGCTTACATCTGGGTCGTTTAATTGGTATGTACTTCCATTTCTTGCAATAAATAATTTTACCAAGAATTCTTCATAAGTTTTGGTTTCAGTTTCAATTATAACTGATGGCACTTAAATCATCTCTTTTTTTTTTTTTATAAATAATTTTACTAATAATTCTTCATAATTTTGGTTTCGGTTTCAATTAAAGCTAATGTTACTCCAATTATCTATTTTTTTAAAAATAATATCAAGAATTCTTCATAAATCTTGGTTTCGATTTTAGCTGATGGCACCTTAGTGATGTATTTTTTTTTTTTAATAAATAATCTTATCAAGAATTCTTCCTAAGTTTTGGTTTCGATTATAGCTGAAGGAACTAAAGTTTGTTATATATATATATATATAAGTTTAGGATTCGGTTTTGATTCAAGCTAATGAACCCAAGTCATATAGGTATATTTTTTATTTGTGAAATCATAACTATATAATATATAAAAATCGATAGAACATTAACTCTCTAATAATATATACGAAATCTGCAAGAATTAAAATATCATGTTTAAGCGTATTTTACGACCTGGCTACGCCGGGCGTCCCTGCTAGCTTGGATAAATACATTTACAGTTTTACCAAAATAGCTACAATAATATCAGAGCATCTCCATTTACACTGAACATCTACAGAATGCCAACATCAATATATTACATATGAATGAGTTCCCTGTGGAATTTCCACAGGTCTCGCTAGTATACATTAATAAATAAATTTAAAAAAAAAGGAGTTGGAAATTAAATTTAATTATGTCATTGTAGAATTGAACCGAATTGTTGTAAAAGTTTAAGCAATTTTGTAAAGTAATATTTGAATCTCTATTTATGAAATTATGGGATGTAATTTCTTAAGTCATTATGTCAGTAGGTGTAGGTGAAGCGTTGAATAATTTTGAGCTCCAGAGGTAGTACTTTGACTTTTAAAAAAAATTTTTAAGGGTATTTTTGAAGGCTTAAACCACATCATATTTCTTGTTTTATTTATTTATTTTTTTTCTAATAGCTGTATATGCATTAACACTCCTGTATACATACACAGCGCTTGGTATTTGAAAATTGTCACCCATCTGGTACTGACTAGGCTTAATGCCACTTTGGTGATCCGATAAGAACTGATGTGTCAACAAGATTATGCTGTATATAGATATGGATGGAAATAGCTTCCAAAGTATTCAGTCTTTTAATACATTAACATTTGCTGAGAATTCTAAAGGTAAAAATGACTATTTGTCAATTTAAATGCTTCAAAATTCCTTTCATATTTTTAAGCATTATAAAGTAATCATTTTTTTTTTAAACAATTAAAATGGCTGACTTGTTTATGAGGAAGCAGAAATGTTTTGTGATGGATATAATTTCATGATGTGATTATTATTTTTTTTAATTTTTTAATAATATTAAATTAATACTTTACACGATTGCATTCTTTATTTTTATAATGAATTAAAAAATTTTAAAAGTTCAGACTAGAAACACATACACACATGAAAATTGGTCAAGCAATTTTATTAATATACTAGACTACCCGTGACCCGTTGGGTCAGTATGTTATATTAGCTATAGAATTAATGTGTGAGCTTGACACTTGTGATGTAAAGGAAATAGATTTTTGTGACATAACAGAAACATTTCTATGAAATTATATTAAAATGAAAAAAGAATATAGATAGATTTCTATGAGGCGTTCAGTTTATAATTTTTTATTTTTGAAAAAAAAAAAAAAAACTTACAGCAATTGAATTATAACTGGTTTGCCATACTTATAGGTAAATGTGAACTGAACAGATACCATAATACTTAAAGTTGAATTAAAATTTTGATATATCTTTTAATTTAAACGTGAAAAAAACAAAAAAAAAAACAATTGGGACACTGAAAACATACACAGTAAAACAATACGTTTTATTGTCGTATTGATTATTTATTTTTAACGCAATTAAAAAACGCATTTTCTGTGTTATTTATTTATGTTGGTAGTGTAGAAGAAAATGTATAAACGTTTTTAAGAAAGGTGTATTAAAAAATGGAGAAGAAATTTAAAAACGGGAAGGTGGTGGGTAAATCCCCGTTGTAAAATGCTCTTATGGTTGTCAACAGGTTAAAGTAGATTTATTTGTAAGAAAATTGCGTTAAAATAACTTAACGTTATATGAAAATGAAAAATCTAAAAAAACAAAAACAGCAAGTATTAAAAATTGTTTATTTGGATAATTTAAATGCGAAAAAAAATTGGGATGCTGAAAACGTACACTGTAAAACAATACGTTTTATTGTTGCGTTGATTATTTAGTATAATATATATATCATATATATGAAACAGGTCGATGATTATACATATTATTTGTAATCACGTTTTTCGTTTGCTTCCCATATCTTGAAGTTTTTTATTCAATAAATTTAAGATATTTGCTTTTCTAAGGACGTTCGTTTATTCGAACGAAACCGGTCCAGCAATTTGTGTTTATTTGTTTATGGGTTTATGTTTATGTACGCATGCGCAACCGGAAGTTGTAAACTGGATGTTGGGTTACAACATCCGTTACAAGGTCATTTCAGTTTATAATTATATAGATAGATAGATAGATTGAAGTAGGGAAGAAAATTATTATTCCAAGTATTAAAAGGATTAAAATATTTCAGGGGAATTAAATATATATAATTATAGTATGTGTTTGCTGTTTTTTCCATGTCAGTGCTGAAAAAAATTTAAAAGCTACGAATGATAAAAAATTTTTTTTTTTATTATTAAATGCTTTTTAATTCTGACACATTATAAAATAATTCTTTTTCTTTTTTTTATCTATCTTTTTCTGGAGTGAAGGGGTATTGATTAATATTGTTAAACATTCATAAAGAACTTCCAATCCCCCTCCCCAACTTTTGTCTGCCCCTGACATCTATAAAACTTGTTTTTTTGTTATGGAGCTATAAATCAATCAGTCAGCCACATTTTCTTTTTCAATGTACTAGCGTATCATCACTTATCAAGGCCTAAAGGCTACTCGAGGAATAGTTAATAAGTTTATTACAAGGACGATGAGATAGCGCTGAGAATCAGTAATAATGGTTGAAATTGGTCAGAATTTTATTTAAGTGAATGGCTCAACAAAAATTTGAATATTGGACTTGAAAAACGATCATGTTGTAGTCAACTGGGAAGCAGCCCTACAGTATTGTTTTTTATTTATACAGAGGCAGAGATGAAATTTATTTACAGTATAGTTAAATTAGTTTTTGTTTTACAGGGTGGAACCATAGATTAGAGCTCAGTCGAGGACCTAGCATAAAAATAACGAGAGTAGAGAAAGACTATCAACTTGTGTTCTGTGAGAAGGGGCTTGGAGAAGGGGATATCTTCCATTAGATATAACCTCATTTTCAAATATCATAATCTAATATATAAAAGGCTATATGTCTGTCTCCATATTTTCAAACTCTATCTCTTCAGAAACTAAAAGTGCAGAGTGGCGCTAGATGATGGTGGCTTTAGACATCCAATTATCTAAGTAGGTAGCGGTCTTCAAATCATATTCAAACTATCTCCAGTTTTCATAATATTTCTCATTACTAGAACTCGTCCTTGAGTCTTTGGGACATGCAATCAAAAAGTTGTCCCCTGCCGTCGACAATTATCACAGCATCACCATATCTCTTCACTCCATTGTTCAGCAGATAAAACTTCCCCCAAAAAACGTTGTCGACTTCCATTATCATGGCTTTTAAAAATATTTTTCACAGAATTTGCTAAAGTTGCACCCCACCCAGCAACTACCACCAAGCGTTATATTTGATTTGCATCTTGTATCCATTTTGATTTCAGAATAAGGATTTACCCCCACATTCCCTCGCAAAAAAAAAAAAAAAAAAAAAAAAATACAAAGAATACATTTTATCTTTGCTAATCTCTTAGATTATTTCAAATAAATCCAATTAATTCCATCCGGTTGAATCATTTTCATCAAATTTTGATGTCATGAAATGCTGTTAAAGATTTTTCTTAGCATTGTATATTTTCATTTCGCCCCTCTTTCGCCAAAGAAACAAGTTTAGCTGACATATTCATGTACATTAGCCATTGATTGTTGTTGTGTTGACTTGATTCCTGCTTTCCTATATGAAAAATACACTTTAAATAAAGACATATTGAGTGAGTTGGTGGGAGGAATAATTTTCCATTGTTTCGTATTTGGTGCAGCTTCATTTGTCTTAACCAAGCAACATTTTCACATATCTATGGCTGCTGTTCTATATGATTTAACTGAAACTCTATTCAATTTAATTAAAACTAAGTGATCTCGTCTCTTTCAAATCTCCAGTATTTTTATGCACTCCACCCTCGTGTCTTGCTACCACCCCATCTCTTGTTTTCACCCTTTATCTTGCTCCCTTCCTTCTCGTACTTCTCTCTCTCGCTCCTCAATTGCCTCTATTGCTGTCTTTTTTCTTGCACCTTCTTTTTTTTTTTCTTGCACCTTCCTTTTTTTTCTTGCACCTTCTTTTTTTTTTCTTGCACCTTCCTTTTTTTTCTTGCACCTTCCTTTTTTTTCTTGCACCTTCCTTTTTTTTCTTGCACCTTCCTTTTTTTTTTCTTGCACCTTCCTTTTTTTTCTTGCACCTTCCTTTTTTTTCTTGCACCTTCCTTTTTTTTCTTGCACCTTCCTTTTTTTTTTCTTGCACCTTCCTTTTTTTTTTCTTGCACCTTCCTTTTTTTTTTCTTGCACCTTCCTTTTTTTTCTTGCAACTTCCTTTTTTTTCTTGCAACTTCCTTTTTTTTCTTGCAACTTCCTTTTTTTTCTTGCACCCTCCTTTTTTTTTCTTGCACCTTCCTTTTTTTCTTGCACCCTCCTTTTTTTTTCTTGCACCCTCCTTTTTTTTTCTTGCACCCTCCTTTTTTTTTCTTGCATCCTCCTTTTTTTTTCTTGCACCCTCCTTTTTTTTCTTGCACCCTCCTTTTTTTTCTTGCACCCTCCTTTTTTTTCTTGCACCCTCCTTTTTTTCTTGTACCCTCCTTTTTTTCTTGCACCCTCCTTTTTTTCTTGCACCCTCCTTTTTTTCTTGCACCCTCCTTTTTTTCTTGCACCTTCCTTTTTTTCTTGCACCTTCCTTTTTTTCTTGCACCTTTTTTTTTCTTGCACCTTTTTTTTTCTTGCACCTTTTTTTTTCTTTCACCTTTTTTTTTCTTTCACCTTTTTTTTTCTTTCACCTTTTTTTTCTTTCACCTTTTTTTTTTTCTTCCACCTTTTTTTTTCTTCCACCTTTTTTTTTCTTTCACCTTTTTTTTCTCTTTCACCTTTTTTTTCTCTTTCACCTTTTTTTTCTCTTTCACCTTTTTTTTTTCTTCCACCTTTTTTTTCTTCCACCTTTTTTTTTTTTTTTCTTCCACCTTTTTTTATCTTCCACCTTCCTTTTTTTTCTTGCACCCCCTTTTTTTTCTTGCACCTTCCATTTTTCTTGCAACTTCCTTTTTTTTCTTGCACCTTCCTTTTTTTTCTTGCACCTTCCTTTTTTTTCTTGCAGCCTCCTTTTTTTTCTTGCAGCCTCCTTTTTTTCTTCTTGCATCCCTTCTGTTTTTCTTCTTGCACCCCCTCTGTTATTTTTCTCTTGCACCCCCTCTCCTTCTCCTCTTTTTGCACCTCCTTTTCTCTTTTTGCACCTTCTCTCTACCGCTCTTCACTCAACAGCTGTGTATTGCTAAAAATACCAAAATAAACATTTGCTGGTCGCAATGGATGCTTCCTATTGATTGTTCTTAGATTGCTTTTTATAGCTTGTTTACAAACTTAAAATAAATAAATAAATCTCTGCTATTTATTTATTTCTTCCTTCCACTTTTTCTTGAAATTAGTTCTGCATAGCAATCATCCCCTTATCACTGTTCCGACACAGACTCCATCCATGTCATCAACTTATAAATTCTATCAATATTTTCATTTTTTTGGTTGTGGATGCAACAAGTAATAAACATAAAAAGAATCCTTTATTGAACTTCGAAATCCTTTTTTTTATTTATTGAAATTTGCACACATAAAAAAGAAAAGAATCAATATTTATTACAATGAATCAAACTGAAACGTTGATTATAACTTTAGATAATGATTATTTGCTTTGAAATTCTAATTGTATAATGGATGCTAATATAAACCGTGTAGCTATCTATTTTGATAAATTAGCAATTACTTGTTGGATGTTGATGGGCAGAAGGAGAGGGGCTTGGGGGATGTTGATGAGTAAGCAGGATCATTTATTGATTAATGGAGTAATTAGGTCTCTCATCTGTGCAACTGGAAATGATAAGGTTGAACAGCATCAGGAAGTAACGGTGGCACTTGAGCAGATATTAAGCTGGAAATGAACAAAAGTGAAGGCGACTTTTAGAAGTTATTATTCATCTGTATTATAGTATTTAGTTTTATACGCTATTTTATTAAACATTTTTTTTTTTAAATTAATTTTCCAGGTGTTTGATGTTAAGAAGTGATCATTAGTTTTATATTGGTTCTATTTATAGAAACTGTTAAGACAGGTTATGCAAAAGAAGAAAAAAATAGCTATATTTTCGCCATGAACACTGAAGTCCCATTCAACGTATGCTAGCATATAAAACTAATCTAAAATCAACATATGATGGTGTATATTATATATACATATATACTATAATATATATGTATAGTATATATGATGGTGTATATTATATATACATATATACTATAATATATATGTATAGTATATATGATGGTGTATATTATATATACATATACTATAATATATATTTATAGTATATATGATGGTGTATATTATATATAAATATATACTATAATATATATTTATAGTATATATGATGGTGTATATTATATATAAATATATACTATAATATATATTATAGTATATATGATGGTGTATATTATATATACATATATACTATAATATATATTATAGTTATATACTATAATATATATATTTATAATATATATTATAGTGTATAATATATATATTTATAATATATATTATAGTATATATTATATATACATATATACTATAATATATATATTTATAATATATAATATATATGGTGGTGTATATTATATTGGGGGTTTTCTTTATCGATATTCATATTATAAAGCTTTCTTTCTATTTATTTAATGTATTTATTTGCTTCCCCACCAAAACAAATTAGGCACAAGGCCGTTTTTAATGTGGGGTAAAAACCAGCTCCCCTAAAAGTAGGCAAAAAGGGGGCACTCTGGTTACCAAAAATAATAATTGTCCCAGTATAGAGGGTTTCCTCTCCATTGGCTGGTACAAATTATCTCAAGTGCAGCATCTGCAGAACAGATACTACACTTTGATCCCGGCCCAAAGGCCAAGAACAACATGGTGTTTATTTTCTCCCCCACCGAGCAAATTAGGCACAAGGCCAATTTTTAATGTGAGAAGTGAAGGGGAAATGGGGATCAACTCTCCGGGGAGTAGGGTAGCTGGATAGTGACAATTGGTATGAAGGGTTGCCCCTACATTGACCAAGGTCTTATGTGGGGTTTCCCCCACATATGGTCTTTGCTTGCAGTATCTGCCGGAACAGATACTACCCTTTCATCCTAGCCCAAAGGCCAAGAACAACAGAAAAAAGGCAAGCCTCTTTTCTATTTATTTAAATATTTATTTAAGAAGAAAAATCACAAATTTTACAGAATTTTAGGGTTAAAATTATATAAAACAGGCAACTAATTCTTTTTAAATGTGGCATGAGGCCAAAAAGGGTGTGGGGGGGAAGATGGGTGTCGGGGGTCGTCCACTTGTCTATTCCCTATCACTAGTTGCAATCACCACAATACCGCATTCACTCTAGGGGTTGGATCTACTTAAAGCCCCAGATGACAATATGTACAAATTTTTTTTTTTTTTTTTTTTTAAACAATAAAATTATATACAATGGCTTTTTTTTTTTTTTTTTTTTTTTTTGACTTTATATTTACAATGAAATAATGACAAAATGGAAATTGTGATGTGTATGATATATGCGGATGAAATTGTGATGTGTATGATATATGCGGATGATGGGCGGGGATAATGAGAGCCTTAAAAACACCCCAAAATAAAGAAAAATAACAGTAATAAAAAATAAATGAACCAAATAAAACGTTAAACGGTGAATGTGTTAGTATTGACCCACCCTTACCTATTTGATTTTGAAATGCTTCCTGTTTTCCGGTATCGGCCGAAAACAAGGGAGCACTTCCTAAGAGGGAGTGGGCACAGCTACGGACAAAATAAAGGGGGGGGGGAAAGGGATATTCGGTGACCTCCAAGAAAAATAACATCGGGACGGGTTGGGACTAAAATAAATTAATCAGGACTGGGCTTCTTTGGAGGTATCCTAACACCTAAAAATAAAAATTGGGGACATGGAACTCATTTATACCAACTAGCTAAGGGACTGATCCACTACGGGATTATCTTGATCTGGTCTGGGGGTTGCTTTTACGGTCGGCGTGTGCCATGCCTAGGCAGGGAACACGTACTCAAGCTTGTTTCGTACAAACACACATAAACTAGCGGTGTGAATCCACCTCCTACTAAACTGTGAGCGAGATAACCTCCTTCTATCGCATCTGATTTTGATTTTAAGTTGGTGTTTAAAATACAAAATCGGATCCCGATGAGAAGGTGGCTCCCCCCCACGCCCGATCTCTATGCGTGAAACCCACACTACCAGTCTAGCTACGGCCAAGGTCGCTAGGAACACCATTCGTTCCTCCCTAGGCCACAAGGGATCTGCGTTGTAGACAACGGATGCTAAATCCAGGATCGTCACCTGATCGGGGACGATGCGAGCCGTGACCTCACTGACATACTCCCAGAATTCACGGAGCTTGGAACAAGTATAAAAAGCATGTTCTACGGTTTCTAAGCTATCTTCGTCGCACCGTGGACAAAAGGGACTAAATACCATATCAATTCTAAACAATATGTCATTGAGGGGTAGAGCGTTTCTAACCAATCGCCAGGTCAGGGAAAATTCGGAATTGTTAAGGTATCCCCGGCCTGGCACCCAATTCCACAGAGAGCGAACCTCCCCCTCCGACAGCTGCAGCCGCTCCCCAAGCGGGTCCGAAGCGGTCCCCACCACTAATCCCCGATATAATGCCCTTCTAGGCTGTGCAAGGTCCAAGGACCCTGGCATCGCTCTAAGCGCATTTCGGCATTCGTTGAAGAATCTTGATTGCCCTCTCGGCCTTCTTTGGCATTCAATTAAATGATTGGGGATAAGGTCGGGAAAAGCTGCACCGACCGCGGGACCCCAATCAGACTCCTCAATCAGAGTTCTACCCAGGAACGCCAACCTTTCGGCATTTTTGTGGCTAGCCAGGTCAGGCATCCCCAGGCCCCCATCTTCAAGACGTTGAGTGCAGACCTGTCTACGGACAAGCGGCCGTCGCTCATTCCACAACAGTAAGAAAAGCGCACGCGTTAAGGCCGCCATGTGGACCGCAGGCAGAGGAAGTACAGCCAATCGGTAAAGGATCAGCGGAAACACATAAGTGGCGCATGCCTCCGCCCTACCTTTAAGGGACAATCCCCTTCGAAGCCAAACCCTGACAGACGCTTCGACCTTGCTCTGTACTTCCGACCAGTTCTTATCTAGACATAGACCGGGTCCAAACCAAACACCCAGAATACGGACCGGGCCATCCGTCCAGACAAATGCGCCAGGCAAAGCATTCGAGCCCCGCCAAGCGGCCAACCTCAGGCCAACGGATTTGCTGAGATTGACTACGGCCCCTGTAACTTGTTCATAACGCTTGAGAGCCTTAATCACCGTAATAATATCAACGACGCTCGAAACAAATACGGTGACATCATCGGCAAACGCGGAAACCCTGGCTCGCGCACCGCCAGGAAGAGCAATTCCGCGCAGGGCTGGTCCAGCCACCCTGGTCCTCACTTTCCTAAGGAATGGTTCCAGCGCGAGGACATACAGCAAGGGCGACAACGGACATCCCTGTCGCACCGACCGAGAAACCGCGAACGGCGCCGACCGCACCCCGTTGACCTGCACAACTGCCGTCGGCCGAGCGTACAAAATGGAAATCCATCTGCAGAAGCCGGATCCAAATCCGGCGGTCTCTAAAACAGCCATCAGGAAACGATGATCCACCCTATCAAACGCCTTGGACTGATCCAAATTAATCAGCGCGGCTTCAGTGTCGTCTTCTAAATTTTCTATGACTGTACGTATCAAATGCAAATTATTTTGAATTGATCTTCCCTTCACAGCGTAATTCTGATCCGGTTCGACCAAGTCAGCGATAACAATCTGCAAACGATTCGCCAGCACTCGGGCCAGGATTTTTAAATCCGTATTCAGCAACGTGATTGGCCTAAAATCATCTATCCCCCCAACATGTGTGTCGTTCTTCTTCAGAAGTGTGACCACTCCTTTGGTAACCTGACTCGGGATAGATCCCGTGTCAAACCAGTGGTTAAACACACCCGTCAGAATCGGAACAAACATGTGCGACATCCTCAAGTAAAGTTCGTAGGGTAGTCCATCCAGTCCTGGTGATCTGTTATAGGCGACCTGCTTCATAGCAGCTATGACCTCACACTCTGTAACCCGACCATCGCAACCAGCCGCTCGGGCCGCCTCCAGGCGGGGCGAGCCAGCCAAATAGTTGCCAAACTCCTGGACGCGGAGCCTGGACAGCTGCGCAAAGAGATCTTCAAAGTGCACTCGAAACCGCTCGCAAATCCCCCGAGCCGACACTAAGGAGTCCCCTTCCGGGCTCTGAATTTTACGAATGTAGTTATCCGATTTGCGCCCGAGCGAATAGACTCGTTCGGCTTTGTCAACATTCACAGCTTCGTTGGGCATCTTTTTAATTCTAGCCCTAACTACCTGGCCCTGATATCGCTCGCTAGCCAAACGACTCAGATCCGCCTTAGCTAACCCTATTTCTAGGGAATCCCCCCCAGCCACCGCCCGGGATAGTCTATCCTCTAGACGCTTCTCTGCCTTGGCCCTATCTAGCGCGAGGCGTTGGCCATATTTGACAGAGAAGTCTCTAATGCTAGATTTGGCGTTTACCCACCACTTACTCCCGGTAACCGCCCCCACTAATCCCTTCTGTATGTGTTTAGTTAGCCTTTCCCGAAAGTCACCTATCTCCAGTAGGGAGGTATTTAACTTCCAGTACCCAGCTAACTTGGGGTTGCTATCTAAGTCTAACCTGGCCACAAGTAGTTTGTGGTCAGAGTGGCCTAACCAGTGGAACGTGGGACAAGATATGTATTCTATGTTGCCTCTTCTAACTAACAACCGATCCAAGTAAGTACTTGAAGCGGAAGGCCTGCTAGAGGGCCACGTCGACGTCTCCCGCCCCGGGTGATCCACCCGATACCTGTCTACCAGATCGCATCTAGCGATCAGGTCCGACAGACTGGTTTCACACCCATCCGTCCCGCTAGTCCCGCCCACCTTATCTGCCCTGGGGTCAAGGATGGCATTCCAATCACCCACTAGTATTAACCGTTCCGAACCCCCGAGAAACACCTCCAACCGCCGGAAAAAGGAAACCCGCTCCCGTACGCAATTGGGCGCATACACCACGACGACTCAAAACGCTCTATTTGCCACGGCAACATCGGCCACGATCAGTCTACCATCAGCATCTGCGTGAACAACGCTAACCGTTGCAGAAAGGGTGCGCCTAACTAACAAAGAAACCCCCCTACTTTGACTATCACCGTATGTTGAAAAGACATCATAATGCCCCTCCAGCACCCGATGATCGTCAACGCAATCGTAGTGAGTCTCCTGTAACGCAGCCACATCTATATTCATCGACATGAGGTCCCTCAGTACCCTAGCGGCTTTGCTTCGGCACCTCATGCCCCTAACGTTCAAACTACACAAGCTCAAGGACGTGGCCATTGTGTCTAGATATCCGCAACCACCGACCTAAAGTCTTTGCTAGAAAGGGTGCCGCAGGACTGGGCGAGGTTGCCCGAAAGCAACTCGGACGTTACTCGTCCGTCTCGCGCAATACCTCCGACATCCAGGGGAAACGTTAATTTAAGGGCTCTATACAAACAAGGGTGGACGTAAATAGGAACCCTACCTTCGCATCTCGGCGCCAGCTGATCGAGGGAGTCATGCCTCTCTTCCACCAACTTTAAATCTGGAATCGCCCCCCTGGCGTCGTCGATCATATTCCACATGGCCTTCGTGCGTCCAGTTTTTGTATGGCGCACAAAGGTCATGACTAGGGGGGCGTCTGGGAAGTTTTTAGGGTTGGTAACACTTTTCCCGTCGATTATTTTCATTTCTCTAAGCGGCTTAATCAGGCCCCTATGGCGCTGCGTTATATACGTGTCAGCGTGAAGGGGGTCTACTTCGCAAATCCGGTCTCCAGGAAGGTAGGGGAGCTTTTTCGTCTTTTCACTCCTTACAGGAGATACAGAGGCGGCTCTTCTACCGCTGTTAGTTTTTGTCGCCGGCTTCTCCCGGGACAACGAGCGGGCACCGGTTGGGGGGGTATCGAAAAGGGATGGGGATTTTGGTTCAGCCGATGAGGTTAGGGTAGGGGTTTTGGGTGGCTGCACCGTAGAGACAGT
Organism: Euprymna scolopes; assembly: GCF_053919585.1. Classification (NCBI taxonomy): domain Eukaryota; kingdom Metazoa; phylum Mollusca; class Cephalopoda; order Sepiida; family Sepiolidae; genus Euprymna; species Euprymna scolopes. The sequence continues at coordinate 124,858,710 of NC_136489.1, forward strand.
CTTCTCTACATTCATAGGGGACGGGGAACGGGACCCTGCCTCCTTGTTTTTTCTCGCCTTCTTTTTAGTTTCCTTTTTCGGCACTTGGTACTCTATACAACTTTGCTATATATGGGTCGTTGAATTGCATTCATCTGCAAAAGATCTAGCTAATTTGCATATTCTTCTAAACATCCATTTTAATTAATTCCCTATTAGTATTTTCGGTTTTCTTATGAGATCATCATCTTCAGTTAACTATTACGTGTAATCATATTCATGCAGATATTCTACATGATTTATACTTGTGTAGTATTTGCGTAAAAAGGGTTATAGTAGACACAAACCTCTTTCTATATATATTTATGTATGTATGAACCCGTTTTCGGGGTCAACGGCCAACTAGCACCATGTGTGTTGGGGTGGAGAGGGCTCCCATAAGCCGTGGTGAAGGCAACCTTTCTAGGAGAAGCAAATCTCTGATTTATAAAACCATAAAGCGGGAGACCAGTACCCGCATTAAGCTGGTCTGCAGTTTAACTTGTTGCTGGCTATCTTGTTCTTGCTTGTTGCTGGATCTCAACATTTTGAACCGAGAGAAAGACTTAGCTGTCGTACAAAGCTAAGACTCTGTAACATCACCTGTGTATAGATACTCCCTCAGGCATTTGTCTATAAAAATGGTCCTGTGGCGATGGAAAAGTTATGACGCATGGAGGCTTGAAATGCTGGAAACATGTAATAATTGATCTCAATGACCGTCTTCAGTATCATGCCTGCGTGAGCGTGTGAATTCACCAGTAGAACTAAGAAAAAAAAAAAGAAGTAATTTCTGGGCTCATGGACATTAAGTGTCTGAGAGAGTGGCACTCATCTGACAAGAGGTTTGCAATCATCATGTATGTATATATTTGTTCAAAAAAATTTTACCTACCAAACTCCTCTGTTACTTTTTGGTCTACAGATATGAAATTTAATATACAGGGTATTTGAATCATGCGAAACTTTATATTTGGGTTTTAGCCAGGAAAAATCGGCGCATAAGTGTGAAAAAAATTTTTTAAAATGGAATTTACCAGATGAAGTTCAAGCGACAGCATTACGAATATGCATGCCTAATGTAATAGCTATTGGTTCATATTCTAATTTTTAGTTTTGCAGCAAACATGTCTTCATGACTCAGGCATTAACATCAAAGGAAAAAGTAAATTATAAACTAAACGTTTTGGTTTTGATTCTCGGTGGTGGCGCACGAGTCATTTTTTTTATCTTTTTAAATCATTACTATATATTGGGTCCAGTATAATCTATATATCTATAAAAGTTAAACTGTCTGTGTACATTTCCCTGCACAATAACTCCGTCAACTTTTGGTCTACAGACTCGAATTTTGATATACAGGGTAGTGAGATTTGGGAAATTCTTTGTAATCGGTTTTCAGCCAGAAATTTGGCTGTTAAGGGGTCAAAGTTCAACGATTTGACCTTTGAGAACTCTACCAAACTCCTCCACCAATTTTGGGTATAAACAATTGAAATTTTAGATATAGGTTCCTTGGACATGGATCTAACTTAATAACGTGATTTGAGCCCCAAACAATAAAAGTTAAGGGGTCATAATAGGGGTCAAATTTTTTTTTAATTTGACCGCTGCGGTCTCTACCAAATTACTCAGACAATTTCTGGTCTAAACATTTGAAATTTTACATAAAGGGTATTCAGAGATAGGGCAAGCTTTTTAATTTGTTTGGGTCGAAAATTTGAGCTACCAATATATAAATTTATGCATGTATGTTTGCATGTCTGCCTAAAACTTTCGACAGAAGCGACGAATTTTCACAAGATCAGTATGGTTTTGAAGCTCGACCCTTCAGACGACAAGTACCGAAAAATTGGCTAAAACATTAATTTCTTCACCCTTAACTGGGCACTTTTCAACAGGGAGGGGTCGGTTTTTTCACCGATATTTTCGAAAGTTATCCCCTCTTTTCGATTTTCTAACCTTAATTTAAACCGATGTCACTTCCGGTTTGGTGGTCATCGTAACAGCATGACGTCAGGTTTTTTCCCCGTTCTTTTCCTCCTTCGCGGTACGGGTTTGAGCCTGCCTTCCTTCCTACTACCACTTTTTTTTTTTTTTTTTTGCTCAACACACTCAGCACCCATACTAATATAATAATAAGTACGGAATCTACATTAGTGAAAATATGATATTTACAATCAGGCAATGCCGGGAAGCCTCTAAGTAATATATATGATGGTGTATATTATATATATATATGCTAGCATCTAAAACAGCTCTAAAACTAAATATGATGATCATGTCTATTTTGACAGATGGAAAGATATGGCTTAAAAATAATTATCACTATTTCTTTATGAAACTAATTTGATATAATTGTCATTTTTTGTCAGCTGTTTCAGTTAAGACAATTTAAGATGGGTTTTTCTTTTTGCGGTTTACTTATTTTTGGCAACAATCAAAGAACATGCTTCTTCAAAAGGCACTGTATATGACCAATAGCAATGAACTAAAACGGAGGTACCCAAAATTTTCAAACGAGGGGGTGAGGGGACATATTGCTGATTTATTAGAGCTACATGGCCAAAATATATTAAAAAAAAAAAAAAATGGCCTAAACGTTTTTTCTACTGTTTTGCTCATTAGTTTTGCTTTTTTAGTAAAACTGGTTCTCCAAAACTTCATTTTTTTTTTTTTTTTTTTTTTTTTAAATCATTTTCTGAACAAAAAGAAAAAAAAACACCACTCTATTTTCACACATTTCCATTAAAAAAATTTTCATAAATATTTTTGTTTTCCTTAACAGCTCTGCAGGCTGTATTAAAGATTTTAATGGGCCGGATCTGACCTGTGGGCCATAGTTTAGAAACCCCTAAACTAAGAGATGAATGTTATTTAAAGCATATGCACATTTTTTATTTTTTTTTTGACTGGACGAAAACTATCAAAAATTATTTTTGTATATTGAGGATGTGAGTAGTCCTATTTGCACTGATAATTCATCATGTTTTGGTATTTAAGATGCTGCAAGTGATGCAGACTGCAAACTGAGCAACATCTCACACTTCCTCTTCATACAGTCCAATCCAAAGGGTTGATATCAGTCAGATTGCATGTAGTTATATTGACTCTTATGTGCTTGGATCTTTTCTGGTCTACCGCACTTTCTAGTGCCTCTAATATCAAGGCGTGTTATGAAATTATATGGCATAATCACATTTGACACACCGATTCCAATCAGATCACCGGAATTAAGCAATGATGAGCCTGGCCAGTACCAGATGGGTGATCATTTAGGACTTCCAGGTGTTGTATGTGTTTTCCGCTTATCTCGGCAGTGTTTCCAGTTATCCTGAACTTTTCCTTGCCAAGGTGTGGTTGAAGATTGTGTAACCCTTGCCACATAATTACATACGCAGTTGCCTCTACAGGGGGTATCTTTTGTCTTTCGAGACTGAACGGAGGCATCGTTACGAAATTGATTCAAAAGGTGGCATGTTGCACATGGCTGAACCATTTGAAGCATTGATCACATAATACATCCAGTATCTTACTAATACCAAGTTTTTGATGAAATATGGTTGAAGGGATCCATATTGGTATTTGTCAGAATATGGAAAATAGTTTTTGCAGACAAGATTCTAGTGGCCTCATAGTGACCCCAAGCTATATGAAATTTCCAAATTTATTGCGTTTCTATTACTATACATACAGATTCGAAAAAGTTGTCAAAAACCAAATATATAACAAATAAATTTTATCAAAGGCAAGATAAGTTACTTTTCTCACTAACTGGATAATTTTTTTTGTTTTTATTTAATGTAACATGTTTATTCAGCTTGAAAAACAGTGTTTACCAATGTATTGGAAAATTTAAAATGGCGCCAAAGTCTCTACTGAATATGGTAAGTTTGGGAAAATGAATTAAAATTAAAAAATATACAAAATACTGTTAAAAAACCCACTGAATATATGTCAGCCCATGTTACGGTAACATATATTGAGCGAGTTTCTAACAGTATTTTGTATATTTTTTAATTTTTAACTCATTTTCCCAAACTTACCGTGTTCAGCAGAGACTTCGGTGCCATTTTAAATTTTCCAATACATCGGTAAACACTATTTTTCGAGCTGAATAAACATGTTACAAAAAAATTATCTTACCTTTGATAACGTTTGTTATATGTTTGTTTTTTTGACAACTTTTTCGAATCTATGTGTATAGTAATACAAATGCAATCTATTTAATTTTTTTTTCCCCATTCTATTGTATAACTACATTATTCTTATGTCAATCAAAAAGAACCTTTGTTTTACTTTATCATTTTGGTCCCCTGATTTATCGGAGAGGGACTTATGTTTTCAGTGACGTCTGTGCTTCCGTGTGTCTGTTAGACCAAATAACCGTCCATTAGTTTTTCCTGAAATTTTTCCACAAATTGTATTTTACTAAATAGATGTGCACAGTAAAAAAAAAAAATTTTTGCAAAAATTCCTGTTGCATTCCCAGGGACTCAAAAGAGGTAAAAAAAAAAAAAATGACCTAAAATGGCCCAAAATGACACGTTTTGCCCTATGACTTTTGTTTTTTAAGTAATAGGATCACTCTAGAAGTACTTGCCATCTAATCTGCCCTGTGTATGACATGAAACTGAATTGAATGGTATAATACACAAATTTATATTCTACAAAAAAGAACTAGTCAAAAGCAAATACTGTGATATTTAAGACATAAAAAACTTGAGTATGGACATTTTTACAAATTTTTTTTTTTTTTTACATAGGAATCACCACTTATCAAGGCCTAGAGGTCACTTAAGGATAAGGATTAAAGAGTGTAATGAGACAATGTCATAGGAATCGTTAGTAGTGGAAATTTGGGAAATTGGATTACTTAAGGGGAACGGCTCATCAAGAACTTGTTTACGTTGGACTTGAAGACGACCATATTGTAATCAGCTGGAAAGCAAGCAAATGGAAGACAGATTCACAGGTGTGAAGTTCTAAAAAAGAAGCTTTGTTCATGGAATCTACATTTAGGTTTAGACACGGATAAAGAGTGGGGGACATTATTGATAGTGTTTTCAGCTAGACGAGTGCTTCTTTTACAGTATTCACTTGGCAAGTCCTAATGATTGTGACACGTCTTGCAGCTTTTTGAAACTGTCTTCATCGAGCTTAACTGCTTGCTGCATATTCTTGTTCATTTTGTTGTCGATGACATCGTCATCTGTAGGTGATGTTGGAAAGTTTTTAAAAGTAACGCACATCTCTGTCTTGTAGCCATCTTTCCAGGTTTTCTATTAGGATTCATTATACACAAATAATTTAAACATGACCGATTCAGGAGGTTAATACCTTCACCAGTATTGTGTTATTCTCTACTTTTTTGGGATTGATTAAAAATAGAAAAAAAAAAAATAGTACTATGTCCCAAGGTCCTCCAAGAAAATGACAGTAAGTTCCAGCTGCATAGTTTGTTGTTGACGCCTACTTCTCTCTGTAACAGAATGTGGACACGCATACATACAAAATGCAAAATGACGTTGCTGTAAGAAAAAAAATTATAAAAAGTAGAGAGATAATGTGAGAGAAGATGCTATTCTCTATCTATATAAGAGCCAGGTACGTCCAAGGATGGAATACTGTTGCCACATCTGGGCAGGAGCTGCTAGAAAGGACTTGGCCTGCCTTGATAGAGTTCAAAATAGACTTCGTAGCCTCGTAGGAGATGTCCTTTTCTCTTCCTTGCAACCTCTATCTCACAGAAGAGATGTTGCGAGTTTGTCTCTGATGTATCGTTATTTTCATGGAAAATGTTCAACTGAGCTTCAATCTATGGTCCCCCCTCGCCAAACTTTCACAAGAAACACTCGTCTAGCTGTAAACACTATCAATAATTCCCCCCACTCTTTATCTGTGCCTAAACCTAAACGTAGATTCCATGAACAAAGCTTCTTTCTTAGAACTGCACGCCTGTGGAATTGTCTTCCGTTTTCCTGCTTTCCGGCTGACTACAATATGGTTGTGTTCAAGTCTAATGTAAATAAGTTCTTGATGAGCCGTTCCATATAAGTTATCAAATTTACCAAATTTTCATTACTAATGATTACTATATTGTCCAATTTCTACTGTACACTCTTTAACCCTTATCCTTGAGTGGCCTCTTGGCCTTGATAATGTGGTGATGCCTATGTAAAAAAAAAAGTAAAAGAAAAAAGACTATCACATTAGAGATGTGGATGATGTCACGGCCGTAATGAGAAGTCATGTGTTGCGTGAGAATGAGGAAATAAATGTTATTACAAAAAAACAAAAATTTATTACTTTTATAAGTTATTACTTGTCTTATGTTCCTTTACGACTGAGTCTACAGCGTGTTGGGTCTGTGTGTACAACGTTATCAAACTATCTTAACCGTAAGGAGAGTAGAAAGTGGACCTTGAGTTTAATCGAATGCTGTGAAAATGGTATAAAAATGAAAATAATTGAAATAATCCCAAATTGTCTCCCTTTGTTGCATTGCTTTTTTTTTTTTTTTTTTTTACACTTAAAAACCAAATGAAATGTTAGAAGTCTCTCAATTGCTCTGTTTCTACTTTTTGCGTTGGATCGACGGCAGCATGTGTATGTGGGTGGCGTGAGGGTGTAGTGTTTTCTTTACTTTTTGTATGAAGCAGATTTTTGGACATGTTTCAAGGTACGTGCAAATTAATTATGGTCTGTTTTATTGCACTTGAGATTAATTAGCTGTAAATATTTAAAAAAAAAAAAAATTTTTTTTAAAGTACAGAATGGAGGATAGCTGAAATGGTGGTGATGAGAAAAAAAAAAAAAAAAAAAGGTCTCGCAGCAATTGAAATAATATTAACTAATTGTTTTTGTATGCTTTCTTTTCAGGTTCTATCCAAGATGGAAAGAATATGAGTCGATGCAAGCCCAGTCCTTACACTTCACCCTGGATGAGAGTCAGTGGCAGCATGACTGGGCCGTCCTCCTCAGCCTCGCTAGCCAACCTGGTAAGATTAATTTAATTATGTTCCGTGGTAAGCAGTGCTGGGTGGGGGTGATTCCTCAGGCATCCAAATTGAGTGCGTATCGAATCATATTCAAGCTATCTCTTTCTCTTATATTTATCTGTACTAGGACTTATACTTTTGGGGACATATAATTAAGGTAAGTAGTGTTATAGAGAGAGAGAAAGGGAGGACAGAGCAGTGATCCTGAGCATTCAAATTGGTGGTGGTGGTGGGGGGGGGCATCCAATGGCATATCAACCCCTTTTTCAGGTTATTTAATGCCAAATCCAGTGATTTTGAAGAAATTTTTTTTAATAGAATATATATATATATATATATATATATATACTAGCCGATTTACCTGAGCTTTGCTACGGATATATTTGTATTACACAATACTAATTGGCATTTTTTAAATATTTATGTAATTACAGGTTCGAAACCAAAACTTCTGGGTAAACGACATTTCTTGTAGCACTGGTAAAAATGTAAACGAAAGTTCTACATTACCTAGAAAAAAAAAACTGTACAGGTCCGTTTTCAGTTTGTGTTGCTCCCAAAAATGTAAATTAGGATTTTTGCGGATAAACTATGCTTGGTTGTGTATCTAAAAAGTACCCTATTTTTAATAAAGGAAAGACTTTCACATAAAAATTTAATAAACAAAAGCTACGGCAAAAATTGAATTACACTTGTAAATCATATCTAAAAAAATAGCACGGTTCGTAAACTGCAGAAGTACTAAACAGATAAAAACACCCGCATTTTTGTACTTCTGCAATTATTTTTCTTTGAGTGACGCTGTGACATAAAGCGACACCCCCTCCCCTTGAAAAAAAACCCATAATTACGTCGAAACTCCCCCACACAAATATATATTATCAACTAAATCAATTACCCAGACAGGAAAACATAAGATCTTTCTCAAAAGAAAATCGAAGAAAAAAAAGTGAAAAAAAAAAAAAAAAAAAAAACGCACAGGAATATATCTGATATAAAAAGCATTACTTTACCTTGTTTCTTTTTCAAAGTATTATGGAAACGATAATAAAATTCAGACAGTCAAGTGAATAGTTGAAAAATGATTTTAAAATCGTCTGTAGGAAATAAATTTTAACCTTACAATGAATCAACATTTATAGCCGAGATAGAGGGCTAACGATTTAAAATATTTCGTTGAAAAATAAAATCATCCTTAGCCTAATTATTTATTTTTTTTATCAATATTTGTAACTTTTACATTTATAGAAAATAAATAATTAAAACAAATCATTTTATCACCATATCTCTCGATTTGGTTAAAAACTATATCCGTTCATAACCGGAAGTGAAATATCAGTGAAAATTACTTAAAATGTGCCAGTTTAGCAAATAGTACAAAATAACTTGAATTAAAATAATTTAAATAAATTAACTTTAAATAATACTCTTAAATAGAACAATTACATCAATTACATTACTATAATCAGTAATTTTAATTGAGCAAATTATTTAAAAATATTTTCTTTAATATAATATGCAAATTAGATTAGTTCTATTATGTACATTGCCTTCAATATAGTGTATATATATTGATCGTGATGCTATTTATTTATATAGAAAATCTTATAGTAAATAAAATTTATATAGATAACCGTTTTCAGCAGGAAGTTTTGTATATATTAATCAAATTGTGAACAAACAAACAAACAGACAGGATTACGTATATATATTATTCCTTAATTGGAATATTTTATTTTGAGATGAGCATTTTTATGTTAATTTTATTTTTATTTCGGACTATTAGTCTCATCTTTATTAGTTGTTGTTTGTTTGTTTTTATTGGTTCACAACGTTTCGGCCAACTTCCTCTGGCCTTCGTCAGGTGGTAACCGCGACGGATAGGAACTTCGAATCTCCTAACTGCATTCTCAGCCATCACTGCCATCCGTAGTTGTCGTCGTCTCACCACATTTTTGACCAATTACCTCTGGCACGCTTTGGGTGGGATTGAAACCGCTATCTTCAGACAATGTTCATCTGGAACCGTAGAGATTCAACGTCTCTATCAACTGCGCCACGGGGCCCGTGGCGCAGTTGATAGAGACGTTGAATCTCTACGGTTCCAGATGAACATTGTCTGAAGATAGCGGTTTCAATCCCACCCAAAGCGTGCCAGAGGTAATTGGTCAAAAATGTGGTGAGACGACGACAACTACGGATGGCAGTGATGGCTGAGAATGCAGTTAGGAGATTCGAAGTTCCTATCCGTCGCGGTTACCACCTGACGAAGGCCAGAGGAAGTTGGCCGAAACGTTGTGAACCAATAAAAACAAACAAACAACAACTAATAAAGATGAGACTAATAGTCCGAAATAAAAATAAAATTAAGACAGGATTACGGATTTATATATATAATAGATATATATATATATATATATATATATATATATATATATATATATATATTTTTTTTTTTCAAGTCGTTTCTATTTAACCCATAATTGGGACCCTAACAAGTATTATCACTCCGGGTCAGAGTGGACCTGTGAGCAATGACAAAGGGTGGCTCCACACTCCCGCAAGCTGGGGCCTCATCATCGGATATAATTTAAGGTCATATCCAAGACTGTTTGTTCTGGGCATCACCAAACTTTGCACATCACTAGTGATAAGGCCCCAATTTTTTTGAGCTGGAGTCAACTCAGTTTTTTTTTTAATCTGAGGTCACCATTTATGAAGGCTCAAAACCATGAGGATAAGAGTTAACATGATGGATATATTGACAGTTGAATGATGATGAGAGGAAAGCAGAGCTATTAAATGATGCCACCTTCTTTTCTACTTTTCTTAGTCCCTCTTCCTTCTTCCCCATTCCATCTCCCTCTACCACCTTCCTTCCTTTCTCTTTTTTACTCCTCTAACCCTCCTTCCCTCTTTTCAGCCGTTCAGTGGAAGCCCAGACAACATTCAACAGATCTGCGTAAATTCCTAACCTCTTCTCAGATATAAGCATATTAAATCGAAATAAACTTTTAAAACAAGAGAATTTTATGACACATTGACCCTTGAAGGTCTCAGACATGGACCAAGAACAGCCTCATGCTTGTTAAAGATAACATCTGTATAGCCCTAGTTTTAGAACCAAATCCCCTCAACTCACAAACTCTAATCCCTAACACCAACAGGAAAATGAATGATAAATAAGTAAATAAACAGATACCAGAATGAATAAACTAATAAACTAGCACCCAATTCAACCCTGTTCTTCACACTCATGATGATAATAATAATAAAAAAAAAAAGCCTTGAGGATAGATTTTCACCCTTCATTTAGAATTCTGTTTTGAAAATAAGGGTTGTTGCCTGATGAGGTCTCTAGTTAGTAAATACTAATAGACCGAAACATGCTCATAACTTTGTAGCAACAAACTACTGCTTATGTAAAGACAAATGTGTGTGTGTGTATATATATATATATATATATATATATGATCTGTTATTTTTTTATTAGTGATATTAGCAGTTTTGAAACGCTGCTTTTTCTATTCCTAAACGATGTGGGAGTTTTACACCCCCCCTCCTCCGTTTATTGTGTACCCCGCACCCCTCACTTTTTTTGACGAGACATTTTTTTTTAATTTTATTTTTTAAATATTTTTTATGTATATAAAGGTTATCCATGGACACGTGTTTCTGGCTAACAGCTGTCGTCAGCATGGCTAGACTTTTTTTTTTTTTAGCAAGGATCGAACCCATAACTACATAATCTACAGTCTGAAAATATATATATATATATATATATATATATATAAAGTAAGTTATGAAAATATATATGGCAATTAAGCTACACAGAATATTTTGCATTTCATTCTCAGAATTCATCAGGATAAGCCTGACGAATTCTCACGAGAATGAAACGCAGAATATTCTGTGTGGCTTAATTGCCATAGTTATTTCCATAACTTACTACCTAACTCTACCTATGTATTGAGCACTGTTGAAGTAAATACTGAAAAATTTATGCATAAAATTATATTTTCGTATATTAATTTGTGATCAAATGAAGTAATCATATATTAGTCTTCGCGTGAAAGAGCAGGACACAAAATGTTTTAAATAATAATAATAGAAATATGTGAAATTGCTACAGAAATGGTTTAATATTTGTGGAGCAATTCTGGTTTCTGATTGGTTGGTAGCAGAACGTGAATTAATTAGATTCGTCAGTTCCTAGCAGCATCGTTTATAAAGAGAATCGTCCGACTGTGTGGGATCCTACCCCATTACAAGTCCAAAATATTGCAACAGTTTTGTTTTAAAATCCAAATAAATTTTTTGTTGCCTTACAATTTGCAATCAATTACAAGGAAAGCATTTGATAAAACATATACACAAAAATAACCTGAGGGATTATGCAATAATTTGAAAATTTACAAAAAAAATAAAACAAATCTCTAATTAAATATTTATAAATTTTAAAAGAATCAGAATCGGATCGGAATTGGAAATTTAGAACAGAATCAGTAATTGTATTAGAATCGGGAAAAATTTTGGAATCGTCCCATTACTAATATATATATATATATATATATATATATATATATAAAATTTGAGGTACACAGCTAGTACACTTTAGAATTATGGGTTATTTTATCACTAGACAGACAGACATAAAAATGTGTCTTCCTATATCTGGAGTGGGGATTAATTTTGTAGGATTTAATAAATCTCTAAAGAGTTTGTTTTCCCAAGAAGAGAAATCAAATTTTCGGTGGTCAAATTCCGAACCAGATACTTTTTTCAATCACTTGTCTTACGTCTTGCATGCATTGCAGATATGCAGCTCGTTAAACATATAGCATTGCTACATGGTTACATGATTTCATTTGCTGGAACTGAATAAAATGTTTTCTTTCAGGATTTTTCCTTTTGAGAATCTTCTGTTTGCCAATATTGCCCCAACATTGCTTCTGTAAAAAGTGTAAAATGATTTGTTGCTTTGAAATTGCCTCTGTTCTAATATTTAAATTTTTTTTTTTTTTTTTTTGCATATTATAACAACTATTTATTTTTGTTTGTTTGTTCCCTCCCTTTTATAATTTCAGGTGCATCTCTGGAACAAATGCATATATTTGCCCTTGCTCATATACTTCGTCGGCCGATTATCGTCTATGGGGTGAAATATGTAAAAAGTTTCCGTGGAGAGACGATAGGTTACGCTAGGTTTCAAGGTAAGTCACTAGTTTATTTCGACTCCTCCCACCTTTTCTAAAACTTTTTTTTTTTTTTAGCTGGTGTCACAGCTTCTCAAAACCCAAAGGTCACTCGAGAATAAGGATAAATGAGCATTAGGTGGTCAGTGAGACAACACCATAGTGATTGGTAGTGATGGAAATTGGATAGAGTTTAATTAGTTAAGAGGATGGCTCAACAAGAACTTGTTTACATTAGACTTGAAAATGGTCATGAAGTAGTCGCTTGGGAAAAGTAATTTGATCCACTTTCTCTGATACCATGAGCCAGGAAGAGGGAGTCCCTCAATGAAGCGTACTATCCGTGATACTATTCAATGTTAAAATGAACAGCATCGTGAAATATTTGGACCCTTGTGTTGAGGGATCCTTATACATATGTAGATGATCTCCTGGTGTATTGCAGATCAAAATATATATATATGCACCATTGAGCGCAAACTTCAATAATGCCTAAACAAACTGGACGAATGAGCAACAGAAAATGAATATAGATTTTCTCAATCAAAAACTAAATGCGTACATTTCAGTCATAAGAGAAAATTTCATAACGACCCTACACTGGAACCGAATAATGGTAATCCCCACCATAGATGAACACAAATTTCTGGGATTAATATTTGATAAAAAAAAAACAAAAAAACTAACATTCATCCCTCACTTGAAGAATCTTAGAAGTAACTGCAATAAAAGACTATAACTACCACGTGTAATAGCTCACACAAAGTGGGGAGCATACCAAGAAACTTCAATGGAACTATATAGGACATTGATTAGATGTAAGATTACAGTAGTTTTCTATACCAATCAACTAGAAACTTTTACCTAAAGATTTTAGATCCAATTTGCCATGGAGGCCTGAGATTAGCACTCGGTGCTTTTAGAAACATCCCCAGTTGAAAGTCTTTATGCAGAGACTAACAAGATTCTTTTAAATATAAAGAGTCACAAACTGGGTGCCGAATATTACATTAAATTAAAAGCACACCCAAATAATCCAGCATACAAAATTACATTCAATCTAAGATAAAAGGAGTGAATTGAAACAGAAAGAAAATCTATAAAACCGTTTAGTCTTCGAATGGAATCAATACTATAGGAATCAGAAATGCCTGTTGAAAATATCCAGGAACACATTCTTCTTGAAACTCCACTTTGGATTCTCCAAAAAACCCAAAGCAATTCTAAAATTAAACGAACTCCCAAAAATGAAAACCCACCCTAATACCTACCAAGAAAAAAACGATATTCTTCTGAAATACCCTAACCATCTACAAATTTTTACTGATGGTTCTAAAGATCACAGTAGAGTGTCATGCACTGCCATTTCAAATAGAACAACTCTGAAAATTACTTTTCCAGCAGAAAATTCCATTTTTTACTGCTGAAGTATGTGTCATCGACATCGCTTTCAATATCTTAGAAAAAAATAAACAAAAAAAATTCCTAATATTTTCAGATTCACTCTCCGTTCTAGCATAAAAAAAAAAAACGTGAAACCCCCCCTAATTATTAAATTATTAAACAGAATCAACTTATTATCTAAAAACAAAGGCATAATCATATGCTGGATTCCAGGCCACATCGGAATAAAAGAAAATGAAAGCTGACTTAGCAGCCAAATCAACTCTAAACTTAAATCCTAATGCAATTAACATTCCCTATACTGACTTTAAACATAAAATGAACCAGATATTTTATGCAAAATGGCAGCAACAATGGAATAGGAATACAAATAACAAATTATACCAAATCAAACCCATACTGGAAGAATGGAGACCAACTCCTAGAAAATCCAGAAAGGAACAAGACTATTTGGTCATATAAAACTCACAAACTCCTTCATACTTAAACAAGAGCAGCAACCACAATGTCCATTCTGTCAGAAAATTTGCACTGCCAAACATCTTTTTGTAGAATAAAGAGCCCTTGAGATACCACTAGAAAACAATATCTACAATCCAACAATATGAAGAATATCTTTGAAAACAACTGCTTGGACAAAATTCTCTCCTTTTTGAGACTAACAAGATTATTCTCCAAAATATAAAAAAGGGAAAATATTACCCCCCACCCCCCACCCGCATTAAATAAATTAATGAGGTTCGATATTCTGGTAAAACTTCTCATCAAGCAAACAAACAAACAAAACAAAAATAACAACTTTTCTCTACAAAACAACATAACTAGACCCCATGAATAAATATTTGAAGACATAAATATCTTGTAGCCCAAATTCTCTTTTTAAAATTTTTTATTTTTATGGCTAAATTCAACATAACATTACCCAAAAAGATTTGGATAAAAACAAACAAACAAACAAGACAACTCAACCGAACACCGTGAATAGGTACTTGAAATATAAAAAGTCTAGAACACAAGAAATTTTTTTTTCTTCTTCAAAATCACTGGATTCGGCATTAAATAACCCGAAAAGGGTTGATATGCTGTAAAACAAAAACAAAAACAACCAACAATCAAGCTTATGTTCAGAAATTTAAAGATTTGCGATTTAAAGATAGGAGAGAGATTTAGCTCCAACGTTTTGTAAGAATAATCCAGGGTAGATAACTCTGATTTATAAACCAAGGGAGATAATTCTGACATTACAATTACATTCCAATTTCGATGTTAAAATACTGGAGCCCAATTTACATTAACAGGATATTTTCTTAAATTTATTATGTGATGGGTCGTTTAACACTGGTTTAAAAGTAGACTCGACTAATAACTTCTACGCCAATGAACGGTTTGACCGTTTTTTTGTTTTTTTTTAACTATATGCTGCCAAAGGGAGATAACTAATCTCAACTTATTAGCCTAATGATTTCATACAGGAATGAAAAATGAATTATTTTGTGTAGCTTACCTACCATAGATATATTTTCATACTACAAAGTATTGAGCACCGTTGAAGTATATGTATAAAATATATTTTATAATATTATGTGTATATACATGAAATAGTGAAGTTATTTTTAGATTTTTTTTCTCAATTTCCTGGGCTTTTCGCATGCTTTTCATTTGCTAGAATTACCTGGTAAACCTAAGAAATGGACTTAATTTTCCATTAGCTTTGGTACAAGTAGCATAAAAATCCAGTCAAAATTAAAGATTTTGACTGAGTTTTTATGTTTTTACCAATTGAAGATTTCGATTTTAGTGAAATGTATGCTCCACAATATATTTCTTATTGCGTCTTAAAGTCTAGAAGTTTTATTTTATTTATGCATTCCGCAAAATATAAAATTCCAATAGACAATAAAATTGCATTTTTAGTGTTTTTTTTTTTTTTTTTTTTTTTTTCCAATGAAAAAGTTGTGTGTCAATAAAATTTTGTTTTTATTTTAATGTTTAAAAAAAAAAAAAAAAATTAATTTTGTAAGAAAAAATTATATGGTGTACATACCTGAGACAAGAAGAAAATGTATTTAAAAAAATTGTGTAAATTGATCAAGTACTTTTATTTTTATAAATAAAATAATTTTTAAGCAATTAATGTGAATTCGCATTGCAACAAAAATCTCACAAAATCGAATTATGTTGAGTTATCTCCCTCGTCTCTTGACTGTTTTCAAAATGGCGTCATGAGACAGTCACTCTTCAGTTAGCCATAAAATTTGATTTACTTATTTAAAAATAGAACTATTTAATGAATTTATGATTTTTGGAATACGGTATTTTATTTCCGTCACGAATATGTGTATCATACAGATTTTTCTTTATCTTTTTAATATGGGATGGGGGTGGGGGGCGGAATTCTAGATAATCTCCTAAAAATCAGTTTTTGCAAAAGATCTTAAAACAAATTTTAACAAAAAACTAAAAGTAAGATGATAAAGAAATAAACGAAAAATTTTTGAAAATCAATTGCTGAAAAACAAAACAAAAAAACAAACAAATATTTTAAGTTATCTTAAAAAGGAAATCCATTGTTTGATTAATCGGACAGATAAACATAGTTTTGACTTAACTCAAAGCACCTCAAATCATACCAGGACTTATCAACACCATCTATAAGATAAATCTCACTTGTCTGTTTAAATGTATGTATGTATGTTTGTCTAAAACTTTTGACAAAGGTGACAGATTTTCACGAGATTGATATCGTTTTGTAGCTCAACCCTTCAGATGACAAATATTGAAAAATTGGCTAAAAACATTAATTCCTTCACCCTTAACTGGGCACTTTTCTACAAGGAGGGGTTGCTTTTTTCGCTGATATGTTCAAAAGTCATCCCCTCTTTTCGATTGACTAGCCTTAATTTAAATCATCGCCACTTCTGATTTGGCGGTGGACACAGCGGCAAAGACGTCACGTTTTTTTTTTTTTTTTTTTTTTTTTTTTTTACACTCTTTTCTTCCTTCGCAGTACGGATTCGAGCCTGCCTGCCTACTACCCCCCCTTTTTTTGTTTTTGCTCAACCCGAGCAATGTCAGGCACCCAGGCTAGTGGCATATATGTGGAAGAAAAAGGAAAAGGAAAAGCAAAAAAGAACAAAAGAACAAACTGTCCAGTTTCCTGAAGATAAATATTTTACTATTCGAAAATTTCAAAAAAAAGAAAAATTAAATTTTATTTTTAATAAACAGCAATATTTATTAAAAACAATTTCACACTCGTCTGGTTTTTCTAACCGTTAAATTTTAAGTTATCTTGTTTTTGGCAGCATAAAGAAAAAAAAAAAAAAAGAATAATGATCTGCATATCAGACACCATTAGATTCTATGAGTCATTGAAAGAGAATGTGCACTGTTTTGAGACCTGCTTTACACACAGCCCCCCCCCCCACCTTCTCCGACCACCCTTCACCTATTGGATCAACTGCCTGATGACATGTTAATCTTGACAATGTGAACTGCCAAAATTACTTTTTCATTGTTCGTATTCAAAACTAGTTAATTGCACCGACATGATTTATGTTTGGTCTTAACTCCGTGTTTATCATTCTAGCCATCTATCATTGTTTCTCTAGAATCAAATCCAGTGACTCGCCTTTTCAACTGATGCTTGGATCTCTTGCATCACAGCACTCTTCTGGTGTAAGCTTCGACCAATTTTTGTGAATGATTTTCTCAACACCCAACCTCTGCCGACATGTGAGATGCACACCAATCAGCATCATTGCATATATTCAAATAGATTTTTGTACTCATCATCTTTCCTCAACTGAGTAGCATCAGTATTTTCTTCGTGCGACACAGTTTAACAAGAACGTTTTTTCTTTCAACACACCCTGCAACTAAATCCGGCTTCTTCCTGGTTGGTATTGGAAAGAAGTGTCTGCACTCTGGAAGATCTGCTGCGATCTCTTGAGTCCACTAATAAAAGAAATATGATTTAGAAAAGAGGAACAACGATTTGATATTGTTGCAATTGTTTTATTCTCTTTGCCAGAACTTCACATGGAAATCATGCAAATTAACAAGAACGCAGAAACACTATCGTTTTTAGTTAAAATCAAATTAACATATTTGCTACCCTCCGACAATGGGGGGATTGGATCTAGTAATTCACTCCCGTTTGTTTATTCACACTTTTCTCAATAACCACAACTTGGATTTTTTGGAAGTTTTGCACAAACATTAGTAATGGTAAAAGTAAATCTTTGCCAGAACAGATTTTCCGGGATAACTCTAGTTGTTCCTCTAGGGGGCTTTATAGGGGTAAAATTGCCCCTAAATCTTTCATCTGTTTGCACTTTTCTCAATAACCACACTTTGTTTTTTTTTTTTTTTTTTTAATTTTGCACAAACATTAGTCATGGTTAAAGTAAATTTTTCACTTGTGGAGGGGAGCCTTGCATACTCAGCTTGTTCAAGTGTATAGAAAAAAAAGCATTGCCACTAGTATGCTTTTCATGATGTCTGAAAAACTGACCCAAAACCGTGGATGAAATTTTGTTCTCAAGTGTGTAGTGAAGTTCTTTGGAGTATGTACATAAATAATCAATATTTTATTCAGATTTGCATTTATCTTTTAAAACCAATAAATAAAGCAAACAAAAAATGAATAGAATTATTAAAACTACTTTTTTACTATTAAGGTGCTTAATTTTTAATGAACAATTAATTGCTTAAGATTGCTGCAAAAATAACTCTTGGCACAATCCTCTATCTACATAGCAGTAAGACATGTTCTAAGGAGTGTAGAGGATAAAGAAGATTGCTTGGTCTTCTAATCAAGAATGATTACACAGGATTGTCAAAATATATGATACAACCAATATACATTTATTTACAGTGTTGCATTGAGAACCAGTGCCATACTGTTACAAGGTATAGAAGGAGTATTTGTGTGCGTAGCATGAGTCTTTGCAGCAAGTACGGAAGCATTATTTCATGCGTCTGCATTGTTTTGTGTCCAGCGAAAAAGAGAGAGAAGATAAAGCGGAAACAGATGTAAGGTATTAATGCCCCCTTGTGGCAAAAAGATATTGCTGAAATTAAGGGGCGATAATTATGTTTACCTTATTGTCACAGGTTTTGTGTCCGTGTGTTCGCTGTGTATGGAAATGCAATTCCCACAGGTGTACTGCTGACACAGCTGAGGCGGTGCAATTTCGATCACTTTTTCTTGCCTTGACAGAATACAAAATTGACTTTACAATCTAGTGGGGGATCATATCTTCTGTTCTCTATAGTCGTTGATAGTCTTTCTCTGTTCTTTTGTTATTTTCATTTTTTTATGACATCCACAACAACATTCCCTCTTCTTATCACAGAAACTTTTCTTTCTTCATCTAGATTCCTCACATTAAAACAGAACCTATATGAAAAGTTTTTTTCTAAGACCTTCTAATCTATGAAACACATTTCCATTCGACTGTTTCCCAGTAGACTACAACATGGTCATAAGAATTAGAATTTTGTTCATTCTATTCATCATTTTCAACTCTCTCATATTCTTTCTCGGCATTCAACTGCCAATCCATTCATCTTGCTCGAGTGGCTTTTGCCTTGATCAATTTTTTTTTTTAAATTTTAAATGGAAATTGTTTCAGACAAGGTATGAAGCCACTTATGTAAGAAGCTAAAAAAATTTACTACTTCAAGGTAAGAAAACTAGCCAGTGGAGCAACCTCAGCGGAGTATTTTTTTTTTAATATAACAGGTTATATTAAAAAAAAATGCTCCGCTGAGGTTGCTCCAGTTCTCTCCAACTCTATAATAAATGATTTAACGAACCTTGTTTTCCTGACTGTTGGAAAATTGCTTCTGTTGTACTAGTTTACAAGAATTCTGGCGGAAGAACTGACCCACTCAATTATCACCCCATTAGCCTCTTCCCTCTCTTTGCCAAAATCTTTGCGTCCTTAATCAATCAAGTACTAGTCCGCTACCTCACAGACAATAAACTTTTATCCGACTGACTATGGATTTAGACAAGCCCATTCTACTGCAGATATCCTAACTGTAATCTCTGAACGTATATACCAAACACTGGATAAAGCAGGTGAAGCCAGATCAGTACTCCTAGACATATCTAAGGCATTTGATAGTATTTGGTACGATGGTCTTCTGATGAAAATCAAATCCTATGGTGTTGCTCAACGTATACTCAACATAATCAAATCCTTCTTAGATAAGAGAAAAATCTAATTTTTTTTTTTTTTTCCATGGAAGTCACCACTTATCAAGGCCCGGAAGCCACTCGGGAATAAGGGTTATTACATGTACAGTAATCAATGGGATAATATCGTAGTAATCGAGATTTGATAAAGTGTCTTACTTGGGGGGGGGGTTATCAAGAATTTGTTTGTTTTGTTGGACTTGAAGACATCCAAGTTGTAGTCAGGTGGGAAACAGGCAAACGGAAGAGAGTTCCACAGGTGTGAACTTCTAAGAAAGAAGCTTTCTTCATGGAATCTACGTTTTTTTCCTCTATGGTTGTACATCTAAACAACATGATATAAATGCGAGTTTGCCACAGGGGTTAATCCTTGTACCTTTAATATTCCTGATAAAATTTTCTCTGAGGTGGGGATATTTGCTGTTGACACCACGCTCTATAACAGACACGAGGGTAAAACGAATCAACACATATCTAAGGAAATTGCTTAAACTCTAGAGCAAGACCTCCAGTCTGTAGTGGAATGAACCTGTAACTTGTTGGTAACGTTCAATACTGCCAAGACTAAGTTTATTTCCTTTAATAAACCTTCTCAACCACTGATTGCCATGGCTAACGATACAATGCCTGAAAGTATTTCCTTCAAGTTCCAGACAACATGAATTGGAAAAAATACATTGAGGCAATTGCCAAGGCTGCTGTGAGGAAGGTAGGATCTCTCTACCGTGCTAAAAGGCTACTTACGCCTGAGAGTATCCTGTATCTCTTCAAGGGTACAGTTCGCCCATGCGTGGAGTATTGTTGACACATCTGAGCTGGTGTCTCTGCCACCTGACAAGCAGCAAAATCCCACCCCTTCACTGTAGAGATCCCTAAATGCTGTCAAACCTTTACTTTTCTCTCGCTTTTTCTCTCAGACTGCTGCACTTTGGAATTCCCTCCCAGGCCCCTGTTTCCCTGAGTGTACTAACATGCAGAAATTCAAACGTAATGTGAACAAACATCTCGCTGCCCAACTCCATGAATAGAATCCCTGCAAATCTGGTCACGACTAAGTGGCCCTGTGCTTTGTTTGAAGTGAAACGTCAATAAAAAAAATTCAGGTTTAGAAAACGGTAACTCTCCCCCTTTTATCAGAAACATTGCTCATGGTATGTGAGGACTAAATGACAAAATAAGGAAAACGACTTTTATAATGACTAGTTATTAGAAAAAAAAACTATAATTTTGTCATCAACTCCCTAAAAAAAAAAAGGGGGTAATTTTTAAAGAACTTTACCAGACATTGTTAACATTCAATATTTCTCTCATGTGCAAGTAATCTTGTTTTAATATTGTCTTCAGTTTAATTTTGTTAAAGGGAAGTAACTTCGGATTTATTTGTAGAGTTACTTCCCCTTTATTTTTCTTTCTTGCTAGTACTCACTCGATGTTGTCTGTTCTATTTTGTTTACAGGTGTATATTTACCTCTATTATGGGAGAGAAGCTTCTGTTGGAAAACCCCTATCACATTAGGTTACACACGAGGCCATTTTTCTGCTTTAGTGCCCATGGAACCAGACACTGACGTCATGATTGGCGCTGGGGCCAACATAGATTCGAACGAGGATGACCAAATAATTTATCTCCCTTTAATTGACAATGAGGGAAAACTGCTTCCGGTCCATTTCCTGAGTCGTTCCGAGGTAAACTAACAACACACTATTTTCTCATCAAACCTTTAAACTATAAAAACTTAGTATGCTTATCAATATTTCTAAAAAAAAAACAAAAAAAAAAAAAACAAACAAACAAGGTTATTATTATTAATTACAATGTATTTGAAACAAAATTATATATATAAAAAAAAAAATTCCATCATATCACACTTATTTAATTTACAAAGGAATATGCAAGAGTCGTTCCAAAAATAAAGCCCCCCCCCCCTTTTTTAAACTCGAAAAGTTGAAGAGCTACGAAGACGAGAGTGGTAGCATTAAAATGAGCAACACTTTCTCCTACAGAATTTATTTTTTACATAATTATCACCATCTTCAATGATGTCACTCTGCTTCTGACGCACTTCCATGACAGGGATTGCTTTCTTGGAGTCTCACACCGCCAATATCAGCAACAGAAAAATGAGATTTTCAGGTCATAAATGCATAAGTTCAGTCATCATAACAATGCAATTTGCAATCCTTTCTGATCCATTCGGGTGAAATAAAAACAAATAGGAGGCATTACTTTTGGAACGCCCTCTGATGATACACCAGGGTTCGTACAGACTTAAAAAGTCCTTGAATTTTGACTATTGTCTTGAAAAGGCTTTATTGCTATTATTACCTTAAAAAATTCCTTAAAATATGGAAAATGTCTTGAAAATTTCTTGAAAAGGCCTTGAAAATTGTATTCTTTATGTCCAGTAAAAATTTGTGTTGAAATATTAAAAATAAAATCAAAATAAATACAATTAAATTGGTTTTTTTTTTTTAAGTATTAATAAAAATACCATTAAAATATTTTTTTAAATATTGAAAATATAATCAAAATACATTGTTCTGAAATTACATAGTAATATTGTTGTGGATACAAGAGTTCTTTCCCTTTATCACAAAACTACATCTGGTAGTTTCGTGATAAAGATTAAAATCTCTGCCTATTTTTGTTCTCATTTGTGATCTAATTTTTTGGGGGTGGGATGAGGCGAGGCACAAGGAAGGGAAGGAATGGTGGTGGCCACCATAAACAAAATTACCCTCCCCACCTTTCTCAAAAAAAAAAAAAAAAAAAAAAAATGCTTTCCCTGTGTGCCCTCCTCCCAAGTGATAATTTAAAATTAGGCCGGCCGAGCAAAAAAAAAAAAAAGATGGTAGCCATTTAAAATCATAAAGAGTGTTAATATTTGAGATGAAATAAAAAGCATAAAAACTACACAAAATGATGCATGTAGATTATAAAATAACTTATTGACTATGGTAACATTTATTTGCTGTATATTTGATTTTTGACCATTTTTTTTTTTTTTTTTTTTTTTTTTCAATTACTGTGGATTGTAAAACAAATCCCAAATTTTGTTTTCAAAACTTGAATTTTGTCTGGCAAAGGACCTTGAAAAGTCCTTGAAAATAGACATTGAAAATCTATACGAACCCTGCACACAGATATAAAAGCAAACAAGTACATATGCATCTTGAATTAATAAAAGGTGAATCTGTAACTCCTTCAACTGTTATGTCGTAATTTGCTTCAGTTTGTGTCTATCTGTTACATCTTTGCATTGTATTGCCTTCTATAAATTACCTGACGGAATGGTTAATTGTAGGTATACACCGTTTCACATCCTCAAAAAAGTTCCAGCAAAAACCTAACAGCCAGCCATGGTTCTCTCCAGAATGTGCTGCTGCCATTGCGCACAGAAATCACTTTTTCCACTGCTTCCAATGTAATAGATGTATGGAAACTAAAGCCGCTTTCAGGACTGCCAGCAGGCATTGTAAGAAAATAATAAAGAACACAAGAGTTGTATGCTCAGTCCGTCAAGTCGAAAGTAGCTGAGCAGCGGCTTGGTTCCAATCAGTTTTGGCAAATAGCAAACAGAATCCTGAACAGAAGCGTGTGCTCTATCCCAACTATCATCAATGGACCTGAGGTAATCTCAGCAGCATCAGACAAAGCCAAACTCTTTGCCAAGAACTTTGCAGCTAATTCTACCCTTTGCGACCAAGGCCGCCAACCCCCAATATTTCCTCCTGTATCAGAAAACATGCTATGTGATATACATATATCTGTACGTGATGTTGCCAAGCTAATCAAAAACCTTGATTCCAGTAAAGCAACCGGCTCTGACGGTATTCCAATCAAAAAACTTCAACCAGAACTAGCGCCCATACTTACAAAACTGTTTAAACGTTGTCTTAAGGAAAATTGCTTCCCATCACACTGGAAAATCTCATCAGTATGCCCTGTAATTAAGAATTCAGGTGATCGCTCATCCCCCTCTCAGTACAGGCCAATAAGTCTCCTGTGCGTCATGAATAAGTTGCTGGAATCTGTTAAATAGAGAAGTAATCAACCATCTCAGCAAAAATAACCTTCTTAGTGACACACAATATGGTTTCCGTTCTGCTAGATCTACAGCAGATGTCCTTACAGTTATATCTCATAGGATTAGCGAATCCCTCGCCGGAGGCAACATTTCTAGGGCAATTGCTATTGACATATTTAAGGCATTTGATAGGGTATGGCATAAAGGTTTACTTCATAAGATCTCTAGCTATGGTATAGCTGGAAATGTCTTCTCAATTATTAAATCATTTCTTTCTGATAAGTTCGTAAGAGTAGTAGTTGATGGGCAAAAATCAGAAGCTCACAATATTAATGCTGGAGTCCCTCAGGGGTCCATCCTGGGCTCAACTCTTTTCCTGATCTATATTAATGATCTTCCAAATCACATCCTTACATCATTTGTAGACATTTATGCTGATGACACTACCATCTATGGTAGCACATCTAAGTCAGTAAACGACCAAGTTCTCTCCGATTCTCTCTCCTCTGATCTTGAGCACGTGGTACAATGGGGAAAGGAATGGCTGGTTACTTTTAATGCCTCTAAAACCAAGCTTCTCTCTTTACATCATCAACGTTCTGATCCCCATCTGGCATCAGTTGAAATGAATGGCTCTCATCTTGAGGAGGCTTCAAGTTTGGACAAGCTTCTGGGCTTGACCTTTACTCCTGATCTTACAAGGAACAGGTACATCAAATCTGTTGCCAAGGCCACTGGAAAAATGGTTGGATCCTTCTATCGATCCGATAGATATCTCACTGCTGATACAATTCTCTATCTATATAAGAGCCAGGTACATCCAAGGATGGAATACTGTTGCCACATCTGGGCAGGAGCTGCTAGAAAGGACTTGGCCTGCCTTGATAGAGTTCAAAATAGACTTCGTAGTCTCGTAGGACATATCCTTTTCTCTTCTCTGCAACCTCTATCTCACAGAAGAGATGTTGTGAGTTTGTCTCTGCTGTATTGTTATTTTCATGGAAAGTGTTCAACTGAGCTTCAGTCTATGATCCCCCCTTGCCAAACTTTCACAAGAAACATTTGTCTAGCTGAAAACACTATCAATAATCGCCACCCTCGTTATCTGTGCCTAAACCTAAACGTAGATTCCATGAACAAAGCTTCTTTCTTAGAACTGCACGCCTATGGAATTGTTTTCCGTTTTCCTGCTTTCCAGCTGACTACAATATGGTTGTCTTCAAGTCTAACGTAAACAAGTTCTTGATGAGCCGTCCCACTTGTTAACAAATTTACTAAATTTCCATTACTAACAATTACTATATTGTCCAGTTTCTACTGTACACTCTTTAACCCTTATCCTCGAGTGGCCTCTTGGCCTTGATAAGTGGTGATGCCTATGTAAAAAAAAAATATGTTCATATTTTCTTATTATTCTAACTTTTTCTTTTTTTTTTCTTTTTTTTTTTTCTTTTTTTTTTTTAGATTGGTCGTGAAGAGAGCATCATTCGAGAGTGGTTGGATTGCTGCGTGACTAAAGGTGGTGTTTTAGTGGCGTTACAGAAACTGGGCAAGCGGCCTTTATTAGTGAAACAAATGGTGGACGAGTGGCTTGACCATTATCGCCAGTTGTCACAACATATGGTTGCCACCAGTCACCAGGCCAGCATCTCCTCATCCGCTCCGACTTTCTCCAGTGATGGTGAGAGCGATGAGGAGTAACCACGGAGATAATAATAACCAACACATTCTGTGTCAGTGCGCTTTTGATGATTGTAGGTAGAGGCAGTGAGGCAACAGCCTTGCTATCGCATCTACTTCGACTATTTCTTTGATGCCAGTGCTACATTTTATTTATATTTGTTGTATCATAGAATCAGTTATTTTTCTGAATCCTTTTATTTTTCCTCTCTCTTCCGTTACGAAAACTGACACAGAGACAGACGCATACACGCATACATTTGTCTTGCTGTTAAAAAGTAGATTCTTTTGTAAACGTCAACTTTTTTTTGGGGTGGGGGGGCGGTTATTAAAGAATTTTTGGTTCTTATCCAGAATTGAACCTAATTGAAAACAAAACACACACACAGAAACATTTTTATGATGTATGTACCCGTCACAGAACGGAAATGTTATATTAAAAAAAAAATCATGTTAATTGATTTTGTAGTTATTTTTAAATTTTTTTAATAGGAAAGTATTTTACGAGTTTTAGTGATTTTTATAGTAAATTGTATCTATTACAAGGCTACTTTTGATCTTGTGAATTCGAATCGAATTATCTCCTTATTTTTTTATTTTGTTTTTTTTAACTCAGAGCATTAAAAAAAAAAAACTCAAAATTGAATAGAACTGCCACCCCACCAAAAAAATAAGCAAAAACAACGGTTCTTGTCC
This sequence comes from Euprymna scolopes, assembly GCF_053919585.1. NCBI lineage: Eukaryota > Metazoa > Mollusca > Cephalopoda > Sepiida > Sepiolidae > Euprymna > Euprymna scolopes. The sequence continues at coordinate 124,884,940 of NC_136489.1, forward strand.
AGAATTCACCCCATATTAAACATGGCGAATCAAAACACATTTCGCTTTGTTATAAAATTTGATTTTCTTAGTAAACAAACAAAAAAAAAACCTACTTGATCAATTTGCGTGATTTTTGGAATATGACATTTTTGCTCTGTGACAGTTACATACATCACAAAGATTTTTCTGTATTTTTATTTTTTTAATTAGGTTGAACTCTGGACTTGCACCATTTTTTTTTTTTTTTTTTTTTTTTTTCACTTCCAACCACTTCTCAAAATGTATGATTTCGTATTGGATTGAGAGGGGTGGGGCTAGGGTGTAAATTAAAAATAAAAAGAAGTAATTAATGATGCACATAGAGATTGTTAGTATCTCCAGACATGTGGCAAAGAAACGGCTACAAAAAAACAGCAACAAAATAAATAAACAAACAAAGGAAATGCTTAACCCCGTCCCCCTCAACCAAAGAACTGACACCTTTTTTAATTTATGGTTTGTATAAAGATTTAGTGTACACTAATATGGTCTAGAAAAAAGTTATTTTCAAATTTTTTGTTTGTTTGCTTTGAGTGAATGGGTGGAGAATGAATAAATAATGGAAGTTTTCCTGTTATTTTCTTTTTCTTTTTTCTTTTTTAAATTTTTCTTTTCAATTTTTTTAAACATAATTTTTGCTTTTTTAAAATTTTTCTTTTCAATTTTTTTAAACATAATTTTTGCTTTTTTAAAATTTTTCTTTTCAATTTTTTTAAACATAAAATTGTTTTTTCTTTTTTAAAATTTTTCTTTTCAATTTTTTTAAACATAAAATTGTTTTTTCTTTTCTCTTTCTTTTTAAATTTTTCTTTTCAATTTTTATAAACATACAATTATTATTTTTTTTTTTTTACTGAGATCTAAAAGTAGTTTATTTACCATCCATACTTAAGAAAGATAACTTGTTCTAATGATTTTTGTACATTTTATCTGTGTTCATTAGTGTGTGTATGTATGTGTGTGTGTGTATATATATATATATATATATATATATATATATATATATATATATATATATTAAAAAAGATTGAATGAAAAATCACATTTGAAGGATTGAATACTAGATCCCATGTTGGGCAAGATGTTTACATTGTGTCTTGCATTGTTTTTGTTTGGTTGGTTTTTCTATTTTCTTTATAGAACTTATCCCAGTTTTTAGGCAGCTTTTGGCTCTCTGCCTTCCCCCTCTAACCCTACTACAGCTAGTAAATAGCTTTTCTTGGTAAAACCTTTCAAAGAATTTTGTCCCATCAACAATTTTCCCATTCATTATCTTAACATCTTACAAAAATTGATTGAAAAAATAATCTTGCAAAAGAAAACCAAAAAATAAACAAAACAAAACTTTCCAAATATTTTATTTGGGAGGAAAAAAATGGATGAATTTTGTTTCCCCTTTCACTCTGACTAATTAATTTTTTTTTTCCAAAGGATTTCATTTATTGTGATCTCTGATTGCTGCCCAGTTGTTGCTTTGTCCGTCCAAGGGAGTCTGGGGGACACTTGACAGTCTGACTATGCAACAATTAAAAGTGACTGATTTGAGATTTCCTGTTTGCCAAATAGATTCAGATGTCACTTAGAGAATGCAACAGTTGAAAACAGAAATATAAACCAAAATTTTTTTTTTTTAATGAAAAATATGAAATGTTGCAAATGGAAAATTTTCATGACATGTTTCTTGACTGAATTATGTATAAAAAGCCCACGTTTGCGTAAGATTATTTTGTTTTACCTAATTTACATGATTTTGTTATAACTTTCTGGTGAATGGGTGGAACAAAAACGGTGATCAAAGTGAGACGTGATGCTGATTCGCTGAGATTTTTTTTTTTTTTTTTTTTTTTTAACTCGGGGGGCATTTAAAAAAATAAATCTCAAAATTGAATAGGACCACTCAACCACTCACCCCCAAAAATAAGCAAAAACAATGGTTCTTGTCCAGAATTCACCCTATATTAAACAAAAATAAAGAAAAATGTGTATGATGTACATATCCGTGACAAAACAAAAATATCATATTCCAAAAATCATGTAAATTGATCCAGATGTTTTGTTTTTGAATGAAATAAAGTTTTTTCTAAGTAATCAAGGAGTGACTGTTTTTCCCACCATTTTAAAAACAAAAACTTTAAAGAAGACAATGGTAATGATTCAAATTTGTGAGGTTTATGTTGTAATGCCTACAATTTTTCATTAATCACTTTTCTTTATAAAAATAAAACTATACAATCAATTTGTGAATTTTGCAATATAATTTTTTTTTAATAGAGTACGTACATCATACAGATTTTTCTTCATTTTTTTTTTTTTGGGGGGGGGGAATTCTTGATAAAAACCAAAACAACTTACATCAGTGATCCATCCTTTAAAAGTTCCAAGCCAGATTTAATTCAAAATGGAGACATCAAAAGCTACCATTGTTTTTCTTTTTTATATTTCCTTAACATTTTGTCTGACACTTGCAAATATGTCTACCAGTTCATTAATGCAAAAGTTTTATTGAGAGAGAGAGGGGTGGGGGGGGCTAATGATAGGATAATATTAATGACATTTGGTAAATATTATCTTTTTGTCTTCAGGGCGGGTCAATAAAATTGATTTGAACTTGATATATTCTACTTATTCATAACAATGGTGAAGTAAAATAGTAATAATTTTTTTCTGGTATTTATTATTATTATTATTTTATTCTTTATTTTATTAGATTTTAAATCTATTTTTTTTCCTTGACTTAAAATATTTAGAGAGTGGATGGAGGTAGACAGAACACACAAAAAAACAAGTTAATTTTCTTTATGCTAATAGGTTAAATGCAAATAACATATCAGGTTAGAGGATAAAGAAAATGATCATGCCATTTTTCATAAACCAATGGATTGAAGAATTTTTATAACTTTAATTAATGTCCTTGATTTTTCTTTCTTTTTTTTTTTTGATACTCCCTATATAAAAAAAGCTGTTTTTTTTTTATGTTAACATTTAATTTTTTAATTTTAAAGTTTAATATCAATTATTAAATACCAACAATTTTTAAAATTATTTAGAATTGTTCATAATTCAATGAAAATGTTGGAATATTAATTTTTCAGGGGAAAAAAAGACAAAAAATTTGACTAAAAAAAGTTAATTTTTCCTATTTTTTTCAATTTTAATGGAAATTTATTTGTTTTCTATTCTGTATGCATTTTTTTTATTTATTTTTTTATTTTTTTTAAAGAAAATGTCCTTTTTAAAAAAATTTATAGCCATGTATTCTAATTGATTTCCAGGCTGTCTTCATCAGTCAACTAACATATTGCATCGTTTTGTTGTTGAATTTATTTTCATTTTGCCCCCTCTTATGAAAAACCATTGAAAGCACCATGCCGTAGCGTCCAAACAAGACAACTTTGCTGCTTGCCTTTTTATTCGGATACGTTTCTGTGGTTTGTTTAAACCTCCCAATTTCTTAATCGTTTAATTAACTTGTTTTAAATTGTTCAGTGGAGGGTTGAACCCAAATTAATCTTTATAAAAAAAATATAGTACATTTTTTTTTTTTTTCTGAATGAACTGTATTGGTTTTTGTATAAACTGAACCTTTTTGTAGGAATTACAGTAGAGCCAATCTAATGGGAGTATGTTTGGGGAGTGACACTTTAACTTTGTCTATTTTGTCTTCCACTCCCGGAGTATGTTCACATGCATCATTCAACCAATTTTGTTGGAGACTTTGTTTTTATTGTTCTATCTCAGTTTTTTTTTTTTTTTTTTTTTTTTTTTTTTCATTATAGAACTGACAAAGAGCAAAAAAAAACTCAAGAACAAAAATTAACAATTTAGAAAATTGAAACACTTTGGTCGGAGACTTTTTTTTTTTTTTTTTTTTTTTGCTTATTCTGCCAGATATTTTTATTATTATTATTATAGAACAGATCGACAAGACAAAAGCAAAAAGAAAAAACAAAAACAAAACAAAAAACAATTTAGAAAATTTTAACAAAAAAGGGAAGAAAAAAAAAACAATCGAGCCTGAGTTTTTATTTTATTTTTCCAAATAGTAAAAGAAAAAAAAAACAAAAAAATAAATTACCAAAATTGGGCCGATTATTTTTTTCATTCCTTCTTTTTATTTATTTATTGCAAAACTGCCTGGGCTCCTTTTTATACATTTTCCACCCACAAACCGAATCAGTTATATTTCTCTATTTGATAATGATGATGATGATTATATAAAAATATATTTTTTCTTTTTTTTTTTTTTAAATCATGTATGCAAGCATGTGTGTGTGTGCGTGCAATCAGTATGTGTGCATCTGTGTATACGTGTTGGCTGTTAGTCTCCCTCTGCTCATCATCTCTGTTCTGTTGGTGTTGATCCTCTTTTTGGGTTGCATTCAGTATCACTTGCCTGTTAAAACGGTTGATGGTTGACGATTCTTTTACAGAAAATAAAAACCATTTAAAAAAAAAAAAAGTTTGAACAAAAAAAAAAAAGATCAGTTGACTTTAATTAGTCTTATCAACCCAAGAATTGTTATTTAATAAAAACAAAAACAAACAACAACAAAAAAAAATTCACTTTCTATTTTTAGGGTTTTTTTTTTTTTCAAATTTTTATTTGTCATTTATTTATATCCTTTGGTCTTTATTGAAAATTGGTTATTTGAGCTTAACTCATTATTTTCATCTCTTCTAAAAAGCTTTACATCATGAGAATTGCTTTTAATCTTCTATCTGAAGAGCTAAGAAATGTTTTTTTTTTTATCTTACCTATTTGTTTAATGGCATTTAGCATAATGGTTGGAATGTTTACTAATAAGATGATAGACCATGTTTCAATTCTCGGCCGAGTCCTATAAAATACTAAAAAAAGAAAAATGTATTTGTTACACTCTTGCTAAACACTGAGCGTTATAAAAGTAAGGATTAAAGGTAAGTAATCCTATGAAAAGAAGTGGCACCCTCCCCTACATCTGTGTAGTAGTCAATCAAAAGAGAGCCTTTGAGTCACCCTCATCTACACGTTATATATGGAAGGGGGCAAATCCCGGTAATTAGAGAAACAAAGTAAATAGGATTGAAAATAAAATTTATTAAAGGAAAAGGCTAGAATCGAACCCAGTAATCAAAAGTTGAAAAGAATATCTATTGCCATTTAGATACGACCAGCCTGGATGCCTGACGTTGCCTGGGTGTGAAGATGTGTGTTTAGCAAAAGAAGGAAAAAAAAAAAAAAATGTGGTAGTAGGAAGGTAGGCTCGAACCCATACCACGAAGGACGTGAAAAAAAAAACCCATACTCGAACCCATACCACGAAAGAACGTGAAAAAAAAAAAAAGTGGTATGTTTGCTGTTGCGCTCATTGCCAAATCGGAAGTAATGTAGGTTTAAATTAAGGCTAGACAATCGAAAAGAGGGGATGACTTTCGAAAATATCAGCGTAAAAAGCGACCCCTCCCTGTAGCAAAAGTGCCCAGTTGAAGGTGAAGGAATTAATGTTTTGGGCCAATTTTTCGATATTTGTTGTCCGAAGGGTCGAGCTTCAAAACGTCGAAAGTTTTAGGCAGACATACAAACACACACACACATACATACATTTAAGCAGACAGGTGAGATTTATATTATAGCTGATAGGAGTGTAGAGCATTGTCCATTGTGTTAGAAAAAAACTATACAACTAATTAGGTCAAAGCAACCACTTTACATTTTATTTGTATAAATCAACATGTCATAGCTTCTTTGACTTTGTTGAGGATAAAATACACAATCTATCTACCCATAAAGTTAAGTTTTTTTTTCTCCCTCTGACATTTATATTAAAAGCCTACTTTTTCTATTTAAAAATTATTAAAATGAACTTAACATACTCAGTCATGGATATGTGACCAACTACGTAAAGGTCTACTAATTTGCATATTCCTTTGAAAAATGAGCATTAATTACTTATCCATTTTCTTATGGTTTCTTATTAGATCATTCGTTTCATTTCACTATTATGCTGAATTCTTTTTATGCATAGTTTTTGTAGACTTTGAAATGACTATATTATAGCGAACAGAAATATATGTATGACCTTGTCGGTGTGTTTGTAAAAAGTCTCTACCAAACTCCTCTCTGAATATTTGGTCTACAGAGTTCGAATTTGATATATAGGGTACTTGGACCTGTAGCACACTTTCAATTTGGTTTTTAAGTGGCAAAAAATGCTGCTAAGGGATCAAAATTGAAAACAAAAGTCGTGTAAAACATTACTACAGCAATTCATTTTTGCATGTGTGCAAAATTAAACATAACTCAAAGCCGCTTAATTCTTAACCTTTCATATCCATCCATCAGTAGTTCAGATGGTAACAACACTGGAGAGATAAATAATGAATAAGGCTGAAGTGATAGATGTTCTGGCTTTGATTCTAGCAGATGGTACCAAGGTCATTTTTTTTTTTTTTTTTTTTTTTCATAACTTTTGAAATCATTATCATGCAAATGCAGTAGTGTTTGAATATATGGTTAAGTGGCAGTTTTAGTCATTTAGAACTGCTTTAAAGCTTCACCGCTCACTCATTTTTTGACTAAATTTCAAACAATTATTACAGTTTATAAATCACTTTCTCAGCTATAGTGTGAAAAAAAAAATTTCAATTTTTGTTCAGTAAAGCAAAAGTTATGATGAATTTACTGGTATTTAAAATTGTAAAACAAACATAAGGAAGTGAGCGACGTTTTCTATTACTAGCTTCCATAGCAACCACGTCGCTTCAGTGACTACTGTTGCTACCAATTCACCGCTCTCGTGAAAAGAGAAGTAACAAGTGAAATAGAGAGAATGAAAGGGAGATAATTGGGGGAATTTTATTGAAAGCCGATGAGTGCTGTATAGTGTTATTACACATGTGTGTATGTTATGTTTATGGGGGCAAAAAAATAAAACTGAAATTAAACAAAGAACAAGTGAATTTACTGGGAGGCTGGAAAAATCATGGATTACAATGCGAGCATGAAAAGTAATATAGTTAAGCTTAAACATGGAAAAGAAAAAGACAAGATATTCTAGTAAAAAATATAATAAATTTATAACTTGAAATATTACAGCATTAAGAATTAAAAAAAAAAAATCAATTTATAACATTATATAATCAATTCTACATGCTGCAATATTTAAAGTTATAAATTTATTATATTTTTTATTAGAATATCTTGTCATTTTCTTTTCCAGTTTTAACCACTTGTCTTTTACTTTTCCATGTTTAAGCTTAACCATATTACTTTTCATGCTCACATTTTTCTATTGTAATTATATATTGAATAATGATAAATAGAGAATTTGCTCTATAATAAGAAATCCGCATAAAATAAAATATTTGCGCATTATGACCGGGCAGCCTGCTAGTACATCAAAATGAAATGTCTTGGAGATAAAATGCAGTGGAAATGGATAATGAAATCAAACATAGGAGAAAGAGATTGATCAGTTTCATTTGGATGCACGTCTTTCAAGAAGTAATTTTAAATATTGAATTCTTACATTCAAATGAAACTGATCAATCTGTTGTTTTGTTTTTCTGTTTCATTTGTTTATTTCATGTTCTGTTAGCATTGGTTTCATTTAAATTCTTTCCGGTGCTTACAAGCAGGACCATGTGAAGGTTGCCAACATCCATAACTGAAAGTGACATAGTGAAACTAACTAGATTCAAACTTGGCACACCCAGGTGATCGGTTCACTTAGTTATCCATTTCGGCACAGCCCGAGTTTCATGCATTGGAAATAACGAATTTTTTTTTTTTTTTTAATATTTAATGAAATGATTCTGCAATTAAACATTGCGTTATATTTGGTTATTTTTACATTCTTTTGTTTTTAATGCCACTGCCTAGTTGAAGCAAAATTATTGATCTATTAACTCTTATATTTGAAGTAGCCTGGGTGCCCAGCTTTTCTCGGATGTTTAGAGGTGTGTGTGTTGAGCAAAAAAAAAAAAAAGTGGTGGTGGTAGTAGGCAGGCAGGCTCGAATCCATGTCACGAAGGCAGAAAAGAAAGTGAAAGAAAATCTGACGTCTTACCGCTACTGCATGACGTGATCGGAAGTTCAGAACGTTAAAAGTAGGCAAAATCAATCCAACTGACATGATGACTTGCAAAAACGGCTTTCAAAAAATCGACCCCTCCTTGTAGAAAACTGCCCAGTCGAGGAAGAAAGAATTAATGTTTCTGGCCAATTTTTCTATATTTGTCGTCCAAGATGTCGAGCTTCAAAATGATACCGATCTCGTGAAAATCTTTCGCCTCTGTCGAAAATTTTGGACATACATACATACATACATTTAAACAGACATGTGAGATTTATATTATAGACTAGCAGGGCTACCCGGCGTTGCTCGGGACCGTATAAACAATGAAAAAACAAAAGCAGATATTGAACATATGTTTTATTCTTAGGGGAGAGGAATCTTTCATCTCAAGTTTTAGCGTTAATGACAGGTTTTTTTGGGGCCCCCCTCGAAGATAACTGATCAGTTGACCAACTTCTAGTGGTCCGTTTGACGTGAAATTTCGATATTTGTCATCCGGGTGATGGGGCTTCGATATGATACCAAATTTGTCAAGTTTGGTTCCGTCTTTCAAAAGTTTTAGCGTTACAAACAAACATACATACATACACACAGACGTTTGGCTTTTATATATATAGATGAATGTTTATAAAAGATGCCAAAGTTATAATTATTTTTTCAAGGTTTGGGTTAGATGATTATAAAATTATTTAAGAATTACTTTATTTTTTTAGTTCAAGTGTCTTGAATCATTTAAAATCAATTTCCAATGATATTGCTTGTTTTTCTTGATAATCTATTGCTATTGATTTTTTTTGATTTTTTTACTCACTTATGCTTGAATTCAGGTTTTTGAAAACCATGACATCATGCCAAAACTATATTTTAAGATCTTTTAGGCTCGATTTATAAGAAATCCAATCAATTTAGTTGGTAGAACCTGAGACTGAAGATTAGGATTTTGGTTTCAATTTCTGGTTATGGGATCTGTTGTATTTATTAGGAAATTATCATTTACCATTGATGCAATATTTTCTATTTTCTAAAAGTAGTTAAAAATCTCTATTTCAAAGTGAGATAAATTTTGCAATGTATTGTGTTGAAACATTTTCTAAATGATGAACAAAACATCACCATCTACATAAGATAACAAGTTGGTAAAATACTTACTGATTGACATTTTTAATTTTTTTAGGCATCGGTTACGGAATGTGTGATCTCGACAAAGGTTACAGTTTTCAAAAATCTATCTTTGCACTTCTGTTTTTATAATATCTTATTAAAAAAAAAAATCTTAATAAATATATTAATAAAAAAACTAATATCAATAAAAAAAAAATATATAGTACTTGTGCAGTTTAATCAAGACATTAAAAAATGAAAATCTCGGCAAAAGGTTATATTTGAACTGAAGATCTCCGAAAAAAAAAATTTCACTTAATTTGAGTTTTTTTTTTTTTTTTTTTTTTTTTTTTACAGCGGGGAAAACATTTTATGACAGCACGTTGAAGGCAGACATCTTGGATTTTTTTCTTAATTTTTGTTTGGAGTTTAGAAACGCCACAGGAGATAACTCCAGTTAAAGCGCCAACACTCCCTCCCCATCTTTAATACTAGTTTTTCTTCCTAAAAATCGAACCTTTTGCTCGGTATCATAACAAATTGTTTTTTCGCTGTAAAACAAAAACTAATTGATGAAATTAAGTGAAAATTTTTTTCGGAGAACTTTGTTCCATAACGGATATGTACAATTTAAACTTTTTTTGATATTTTCATTTTTCAATGTCTTAATTAAACTGTACAAGCACCAAAACTATTAATAAAAGCAATAATGTACTAATAACAGTATTTAGTATTATTAGATGAATTTGCTAATAAGATGGTATTCATCTTAATTTACATTTATTACTGCTAACATGCTCTCATTCCGTCAGCCATGACCAAGTAAAAGTATTAAGTGCTTCAGTTTTATTCAAAGCACTGAGAATTAAACCTTCAACCTTTATAAAAGTTTCACTTACAACTAAATTTGTGACTTAGTATTTAATCCGTTGCACCATGGGTCCTTACAGACAATTGGCTGAAATACTAAGTAAAAAAAAAAAAAAAAATTATCAGTGCATTTTTTTTTTTTTTTTTTTTTTTTTTTTTTTTAAATATTGGAAAGATTGTCTTTTATCTAAGTAATTGTACTTGAACTTTTTCAGATAAAGTCCTCTGGTACTATTCAAGTTGTTGACAATTTGAAAACTTTCACAATTCACAGCTGGAATAAAGTAAATGAAAGTGAAACGCAGAAAGTAACTTTGGTCTCCCTCGTAAAAAAAAATCAGGAGGCAATTTGAACTTTGTTTACTTAGTTTTATAAAATACAGCTCTAACCCTTATACATGGCATTTTAAAATTGAGTTAAGTCCAACATAAACAAACTCCTGACAAACCGCCCCCTTAAGTAAGACACTATCAAAACCCCCAATACTAATGATTACTACAATACTATCTCATTGATTACTGTACACGCAATAACCCTTATCCCTGAGTGGCCTTCGGGCCTTGATAAGTGGTGACCTCCATGTAAAAAAAAAAAACTTTGGGTACCAGTTTTATTTTTAATTGTTAGCATAAAAAAAAAACATTTTTTTAATGCTAATATCAAGTATTTTACATTTCTTTAAATTAGCACGCATTACGATTGATGACAAAGAAATTAGTTGGGAAATTAGTCTAAATAAAACTATTTTGGTCGACCTACTCATGTGACTTGTTTTCATTAAAGACAATTTAGTGTAAGGCCAGAGTTCAACCTAAGAAAAAAAAGAATATGTATGTACCCATAGAACAAAGATGTCATATTCTAAAAATACAAACTTATCAAGAATTTTTTTGATATAGAAAACTTTCTAGTAAATTTAATAGTAAATCTTAGCCATAACAAGGTTCATGTTGATCTCAGTAGTTCAAACTAAGTTATCTCTGTTTATTTGATAAAGTGAATCAAGACCTTGCTTACTCATAAAATTTGATTGATATTCTAAATGATTTTTGGAATATGACATTTTCATTCCATGATGAGTGCATACAAAGATTTTTTTTTTTTTATTAGATTGGACATGCACCGATGATTAAAGAATACAATAAGCATGTGAAATTAGTATTCAGGTTATATTAACTCCTACCATGGATACAATCTTAACGTGTTTATATTTTCTATTTAGTATTCAAATATTTTTAATGCAAACATGTCGCATGGGCAAACTCTAACAACAGATTCTTCAACTCTGTTTCCTTTAAAATGTATTATATCGCCAATAGCAACGTTTGCCTTTAAATTTTCTCAGTTAAGTCACGTGGTTGTTTGCAAGTCCACTGTTAGATTTTTCATCAAGCTGCCTGCACTTAAGCCATAGTTTCCAATCTCTTGTCTTGTTCATCAGATATTATCCTCGAGTTGCCTTCAGATCTTGATAAGAGGTGACCTAATATTTTTAAAAAGAAAAATATTCTAATTGTAGAAAATTATTTTTATTTAACTATTAGATGGTGCTTTCAGTGTCTGATGTTTTTAAGCTCTTATCCGCACCAGGTTTGATAGGAAAAAAACTTGAATGCTTATGAGACATCGTCACTGAGCGTCTAAGTTCTCTCTGTAGGCAGGTTTGTTCGGACAACCTGGCATAAGGATATAAGACATCTATTCTTATAAAGGGCCCTCGGATATAAATTCAAATTGTAATGAAAGCAAGTGTTGGCTCCAGAACAAAGCCTCTTGGTTTCTTAAAACTAAACAAAGTACATTTTTAAAAAGTCTTGAAGACCAAGCTGTAACGAAATACAAATAGCAGGCATATTCTTAAGAGCCCTCGGATATAAATTTAAATCATAACAGAATCAGGTGTTAACTCCAGGAAGAGTTAGCTCCCTTGATCTCTTAAAACTAACTGAAGTGAAAAAAAAAATGGCAAAGGAGAAAAACTTTAGGAATAACTTCACTGCCTAAGGTCTCTCTGGTTTGTCAGAACAAGCTGGCGTGAAGATAATTTTCCCTACAAATAAACCCTGACTAAATATTCAAAATAACATGGCATTCAAAGGGCAAATGAAATTCTCTCTATATGGCTGCCTTACACTGCCCTACTATATGGCTGCTCTACAAAGAATGAGGCATCCTCTTCCAAGTGATGTTGCTTTTAGTATTTAACCATACTAAACTGGATACTCTACCAAACTAGATGAATTCTTATTGAATCTAGTAAGATTAAAAGAGATACTATAACGTAGTAAACTGGGGAATATTTTACGTTACACCGGCGAAGAGAAATACTGTATATTTCGGTGTATAAGACGACCCTTAAAGTTAAAAAAATTTCATAAGATACCGGATGTTGCAATCTCTAGTCTAGGCCAAACAAACATGGTTTTGTGATTTAGCAGTTGTTTTATACAACCGATATATGATAAATTTATTAAAATTTGCTTCAATTTTGTACCGCGTCTCATTTGGCGGTCGCTTTGTACACCAAAATATAAGGTAATAAAATTTCAGCAAATCATTTCTTAAAAAGAAAAAAAAAAAATTTGTCATCAGTGATAGAGCATTCGACTACAGATTGAATGACCCTATGTTCAAGCATTTTTATTTAATTTTTTTTTTTTATTAACGAGTTGAATTTACGATAAAAGAAGAAGTATAATTTAAACTATCCCATCGACGAAATGTTGCATCCCTCTACTGTTTTTACAAGTACTTTAATGGTGAATGTTCTGATGAACTACAAGCACTTGTACCCCTTCGACGTGAATACTCTGGACAAGCAGCTAAATCCCACCCCTTCACTGTAGAGATCCCTAGGTGTAATAAAGTCTTCTACTCCAATAGTTTCTTCGTCAGAACTGCTAGACTTTGGAACTCACTTCTAGGATTCTACTTCCCCAACTGTACTGACATGCAGAAGTTCAAGTGTAATGTGAACAGACATCTTGCTGCTCAACTCCCTTCATAATACCCCTGCCACGTATGTCTCCGATAGTAGCCCCCTATTTCAAAGTGGCACATTGCTTTGTTTGGGGTGAAAATTGAAATTTATGAAAAAAAAAAAAAAAATTGTCACAAATCATTTCTTTGTTTGCATATTTTAAACCTAAACACTAGTCAGAAGTAACGTTTGCAGGGCTCAAATATCAGCTGATATAATATTGTAAAGAAACACAGATGGAATTTGATGACCAACATATCATTTTTATTTTTTGCGAATTAGTCCACCAGGCAAATTATTGCTTACAATATTAGTCCTCACGCGAAAGAGCAGGACATAAAATGTTTTAAATAATAATAGAATAACAAAGACTTTCACTGGTGAGGACTACTATTGACCGTAACCAGTGATACAGTCCTTTTCAAATTTTCATCTCTATTTTTCTCGTTATGTACGGAATATTTGTTAATGAAATCTACATGAAACATGTTCCTTATTAAATTATAAAGATTTTCTATTCTGAAAGAAGTTTTAAAAAATTTAATCTAAAAAAGTTATTTTAAAGTTTTTGTTAAAAAAAAAAAAAAATCAGCTTTTCTCATTATCAGACCTGTATTACCAAGAGGGAGTTGCAAAAAATGAGTTGTGGCGTGAGGAGAAATACAAACTGAAACAGAATATTCAGACCTGTGATAATACAGAGGAGGTTGCAAAAAAATGAGTTGTGATATGAGGAGAAATACAAACTGAAATAATTAATATTAAATAAGATTTATTTATCTTCAAAGTGCACTTTTATAAATTTTACAATGTAAGGTATAAAAATTTAATTTAAATTGAATCAAAATTACCTTGGATTTATTTTATGTAATGTACATTCTGTTGCACTTTTTAAAAAACATCATGAAAATTTTATATCTATATCATTGCTAGATGAAAGATGTTTTTTTAAATTGCAACAAAATGTACATTACATAAAATAAATCCAAGGTAATTTTTTGATTCAATTTAAATTAAATTTTTATACCTAACTTTATAAAATTTATGGAAGTGCACTTTGAAGATAAATAAATTTCAAATTGAATCTTGTACCTTTATTTTTAAAGCCTATATTAAAAAACATTTTGTTTAACAAATTTTCATGCCCTGGGTGAAATGCTTCTCTAACTTGTATAAATAATTAATAGAAAATTGATTCTATAATATTACATAGATACACAGTCTGCATAAATTAAAATATGTTTAAGCATATTGTATGATAGGGGAAAGGACGGGTGTCCAGCCAGTGTGTGTGTGTGTATTTTACATATATATTTCCTGATGTTCACTTTTTGACAGTCAAATAAAAAAAATTTTTTTAAAATCTATTGAAAACAGATTTTTGCATATAAATTTGTCAGAATAAAAGGGAGATAATTTGCATTCAAGTTAATCCCCTTCATATTGAAATTAAATTTCCATTTTGATATTAAGTTTACAAAAGAAAAACAAAACAAACACAGCATTTATGTTTAAAAATAATACTTTATTCATGTGACTGCAGTTTCGTGACTTATCCCATTAATTCAGATTCTGTAGTTTACAAGTAATTTCCATACAGCAGTGAGGCAGCTTACTCCCCCCCCTCCACTCTTATATATAGGTAAATGACAGTATATATATATAACATAAAAAAAAAATAGCTCATATATATATATAAGATCTTTATATGTAGGAGCTTAATGTAGAGATAGTTTCTTTTCCTTCCCTCTCCAGTTAGATTGTTGTCACAAAAACGCTAAGAAATTCAGTAGTTTGAACAAGAAATTCAGCAATTATTTACAGAAAGATTTTAATTGATAAAAATATTTTGTCAAATCTTTAGGAAAGTTTTTTTTTTTTTCTCACCTGTGGATGGAGACGAAGTCGGTCATTAAGCATTTGAAGATAGTGGGGTTTAAAAAGAAAAAAAAAATATGTCGATATTGTTGTAAATAAAATAACTTGGGAGAAATAATGCCTGATAAGGTTATACACGAAAATTTTAATTCTCACATAAAATAGCTTTTCATTTTGTAAATTCAGTTATTGAATTGAAACATAACACGGAAGATAACTTTTACTAATTGTAATCTGAAATCATATTTTAAAATGTTTACAAAACTAAAATATGAAGATTTTTTTTTTTTTGATCAAGTTTTAAAAAAATTAAAAACATAAAAGTATTGAAATTACTCAACATTTCTGCATAAAGTTTGAAGAGTTCAAAAAATATAATTCATGAATGGTTTAAAAAAAAAAAAAAAAAAAAAATTCAAACCGACTTTTCCAGCTTATCAACTGGTAATTATTGCAAGTTAGGAAAATTGGAGTGCGGTAATTTAATTCTAAATTGTTTTCATTTTTTTTTTTTATCTTCAACTTTTTTTTCACTCAGTTCTTACAAGATGAAACCTTTTTTGTTCTTGTCCAAAATTCTCACATGATTGTTTCTTAATATAAAAAGAATAAAATATAAAAGAAAAACCTGTATGGTGTACATTCCAGTAATGAAAAAAAAAAAATCATGGAAATTGATCAAGTAGTTTTATTTTATACATAAAAAATCATTTTTAAATGATTAATGTGAATCTCACAAGTTTGACTTCTTGGGTTATCTCTCTTTTTAAAAAAAAAAAACCAAAAAAAAACCAGAAAAACGCCATTCTTCTAGAATGGAAAATTTGATTTTTCATAAAAATAAAATTACTTGATCAACTTAGGTGATTTTTGGAATATGGTATTTTCGTTTTGCTACAGATGTGTACATCATACAGATTTATTTTTATAAGAATTCTAGACAAGAACCTTTTTTTTTTTTTTAATAAATAAGTTGTATTTTGTTGAAGGAACTAAACTTGAAAATATTGCAGGTTTTTTTGTTTTGCAACTGCTTGGGTGAAAGTTTGGAATAAGAATCCACACAAAATAGATATTTATAAAAAATGTTTTTTCTTTTACTTCACAGTTGATGTCCATACTTTGCTGCTCCTTCAAAGCAGCAGTGTAAAGAAATAAATAGAACTTAGCATTTTTAAAAAATTAGGTAAGACACCATGAAAGTGGACCCTGCACACATGCATGCGTTGCATAACGACACTAACGATGCCACCTTGCAGCAGAACTATGCAAGCGCAAGCAGTTTCGTCTGTTTTATTTACTAATTCATTTTTTTTTTTTTCATTGCTTAAATAATTTTTTTTTAACTTGAATAAATTTAGTTCACTTTCTTATTTTTTCATGCGTGTTGATTTTTTTAAAAATCCAAATTTGGTGCTTCTGCACTTTACAACCCACGCTATTTTTTTTTCATTAATATTTTCAAGTTAAATTCAAGTTTTACGATATCTTTCTTATTGAATTGTTAGGTGAAAGTACAGAATAGCTACAAAACTCTCCCTTCCCCATGTTAAATAATAGGTTTCTAAGTAATAACGTTCAAAAATAGACCCACGCACGAAAAAAAAAAAAAAAAAATGAACTAAATTTATTTAAGTTAAAAAAAAATTATTAGTTTGGACACTTTGGAAATAAATTAAAATAACATTAAAAACGCACGTAAAAAAAGTTGTGCATCAATTTTTCCTCGAAGAAAATGAACTTATTTTATTAAAAATAAATGTGCACACGAAAAAAAAAAAAAAAAATGAACTAAATTTATTTAAGTTCAAGAAAAATTATTTAAGTAAAAAACAAAATAAATAAATAGTAAATAAAATAGACGAAACTGCTTGCAAATGCTTGGTTCTACTGCAAGGGAACATCGTTAAAGTGTCGTTACGCAAAACATGCATGTGTGCAGGGTCCACTTTCATGGTGTCTTGCCAAAAATTGATACAAAAGAAAATAAAATCTGGATTATTTAATTTTTGTTAGTATATCAAACAGTCTCACAGAAAAAAAAAAAAAAAAGTGATAAAAATTGAAAAAAAAAACTAACAATTTTTATAAGAGTGGAGAGGGGGTGGGGCTGAATTAGGTTTTATTTTAAGAGAAACTTATGAGGTGTGAATTTTGGCTTCAGCAGATTATATTGAAGTTCATTTATATACAAAGAAAGAAGAGGTGGTGTATAAATCTATTTAACTGGGTTTTTTTTTCACATAAGATGGTACTTATGCAAAATACAGAGTACGCTATCTTTTTTTTTTTTTTTTTTTTTTTTAAAGATCTTTGTTTTTATTACATTTTTAGGTGAAAGTACAGAAGTTAGAAACGTCCTCCCCATATTAAGAATAGGTTTCTAAATATTTCAGCTTGTCTGTATTCTGCATAATTACCTAGAAGACAAAAAAACAAAAAAAAAAAGTCATAACCTATACTGTATATATACACTATCATAAGGCCATTCACACAACAAAATTAAAAGAAAAAAATTAAGTGGAGTTCAATCTTCTATGAGATCCATTTTTTTTTTGTTTCCATGTATTCCTTATTGCGTTTGTTTCCATTGGAGATGTACAATGAATTTAATGCCCATTTAATAATAAAAAAATCACAAACGTGTATAGATTAAAAAAAAAAATGCATACTTAACAGATAAAAGTGAAATATAAAAATTCAAATCAAGAACAAAAATACTTTACTAAACTGAAGAGTTCATATGCAACTTTCATAAAGATGAGAACACCCATCAAACTGCTCTCGAGATTGTAGATAGGAAAACAGCGTTTAAATATAGAAGTTAACTGCGAATCGAGAAAAATAAATAGTGCCAAAAATCATAGGCTGCCCCTTTGGCAAGGTGCCTTTAAAGACTGAAACAGTTCATCATCTGACATCCAAACAAGTCGATAATAATTTTAGTCAATTCAAAATTTTTTCACCAATAAAATGCATATTCATTAAAAGAATTCCAGAACTATTGTAATCACTATGGTTGACAAATTATTTAAAGGAAATTTATTTTGTAAGGACTTGTAATTGAAGGCCATGGCAATGCAGTTTTATAGAAAAAAAATACTATTCGAAGATTTCAATAATTTTGAATTATAAATTATTTATTTACCAATATAATGTATTATGGTGTTAGGTTTCTTCAGAAATAAATTTTTTTTTTTTTTTTTTACATATGTACATCCACTCAGTGAAGGTGTGTTTATTTTGGTTTACCTAAAAATTTGTGACCTATTTGCATTAAAAATTTACGATAAAATCATAGGTTTGTAAATATCAGTTTTGAGGTAAGCAAAATGATCACTTTGCTCAGAACAGATATTCATGACTTAAAATGTTTATAACCAAGACGAATTTATTAGTGCAAATAGATCACCAGTGACGAGGCAAGGTAATTTTTTTTTTTTTTTTTTTAAATTTCACGAGTGTATTTACTTAAAAATATGGTGTCACTAATGAATATGAAAATTTTAAAAATACTAGTAAACCTCATTTGATAAAAATAAAAATGTATAGAAAATTTTATTTTTGCCATTGTACCCCCCCCCCAAAAAAAAAATCTAGTAAAATTTGATCACTCAGATAAAAGGTGCTTATATATTGGACTGCTTTTCAGAAGATATAAATATGCCTCGTTTTTATAACATAAAATCAAGATCTATTAAATTTAAAATATCCTGATTTTATAGGTTTTAATTTTAGATACTTTTGTATTGGTCAAGCATAAATGGACTAAAATTTAATCATTATATACTGATTTTCAACATAAAATATATTTTGCAAAATGGAAACCAACTTAAAAAGTTGGCTTATTTAACTGCTTTTTTGTTTGTTGTAAGGAAGTTTTACAATTTTTGTTCGTTTTGGCACGTTTTAAAAAGTAAATTATACTTTCATGAGCAGAATTTACTAACATATTTTGTAATTTACCCTTTTTAAGTTCAATAATTCCGTTATAAACTAAAAAAAAAAATCGTTGGTATCCAAAGAATGCAAGCTCATTTAGAATTACTTAATGGGGGGAAAAAAAATAAATACAGACAAATCTTTGTACGTTCTCATCACGGAACGATGTTATATTTCAAAAACCATGTAAATTGATTTTTTTTATTTAAAAAAAAAAAAAAAAAAAAAATTATTTTAAATACAAACAAAATCCCGACAATCGACTTGAATTGCCGACCTTGAGTTTTAAAACAAAATGGTGACTCTTGGACTTTGGCTAGCTTCCTCATAAAATTTGATTTTAGCTGAAAAAAAATAAATAAAAAATGAAAATTGATCAATTAACGTAATTTTTGGAATATGCCATCTTTGTTCTGTGACAAGTGCGTACATCAAATATTTTCTGTATTTTGTTTTTTCATTGAATTCTAAATAGGTATAAATGAATGAATTAAAATATAAAATCGTTGTAAAAATAAAACTTTCAAAGAACAAAATCTTAAAAAAAAAAATTAACAGTAGTCAAATTATCTCCCTTGCATAGAACAAAAGCAAGCAAAAAAGGAAGAAATGTGCGCTAGATTGATGCAAACAGGAAGTAGGTAAAGCCAACAGGCTGATTAAACGTTTGGGAACCGGAAATGAAATTCAAAAAGTCGTTTAATATTCTGTTGATTTTTAAGCAAAATATTTTTATGAGAAAAAAGATGTCAGATAAAGCACACGGTCAATGGAAAATTATATCTAGAGAGCTTAACATTGATAAAAGTTCAAGATTTTTGCTTTCAGAACTTTGGAAGCACATACATTTAGTCTCACCCCTTTCTCTAATGGTAAGTTTAAGTTTTAAATTAAAACAATCCAATATTTCATAAGGACACATTCTGCCTATAAATGTGTTACATGTTTGGAGTAAAATCTTTGAATTACTAATAATGTTTAGGAATAAATGGAAAATATATGCATAAATATTGGACTGCTTTTCAAAGACGTTATGAATAAGCATTTTTTCATTTAGCACATTAGATGTAAGAATGTTAAAATTACATTCATCAAATTTAAAATATTTAATTAAAAAACTAATATCAAGAGCACATGCCAAATTTTCAGATTCTAAATGAAAATTTAAAAATATTTCCTGTTTAATTTGCCGTACATATTTAAAATAAACTTAAATTCATTTAATAGACAAAAAATGTTTAGGGGCTACTGTATTAGAGTGGTACTAATTTGAAGGAAATTTGGTATGCTGAAACTGACTCAATTGAAAAATGGTCTAAAATCCACTGCCTCATTTTTCTTTATGCACGGTAATTATTATTTATATTTTTAAGACAAGGTTTACATTCTTGTTGATTTCAAATAAGTAAATTGTATTCTTTAAAAAAAAAATTAATTCTGATTAATGTATATGAAGAAAAAAAGGCAAACATTGAATTTTAAATATTTTTTGATTGCTTAGGTTTGTTAGTTAATTCTTCAAATTGGTATCGCTAATACATTAGCAAGAAGAGTTACAAGTTTTGCAACTATGATATGATTTTCTACCAAAATATAAATATGCAAAGATAAAAAAAAAAAGGGGTTCAGAATTCATTCAAATTTTCATTAAAAAAAAAAAAAGGTCAGTATTTTGTCATCTCCAGGCTGGAAACAAATACCCCTAAAACCCCATCTCCATTCTCTCCTCAACTGCGCCACACTTCCATAATTAAACACTCAAATGATTGAAATTTATATATTTTAAAATAAACAATTAAAGAAAAAAAAAAAAAAATCACAAATGAGAACCAATTATCCACGCTTTTCAATCAGATTTTTTTTGTTTCCATTTTTTTTTTTTTGTTGTTTCCTTAGATTCTTCAACAATTTGATATGTTTAAACTTTGCCAAACACATTCAAACTTTCTGTTGCAGGTGCGAACAGGAAAAGTTTTTTTAACTTGCAAAAAAATGTTTCCCTTCCCTTCCTATTAACCCTTTATGACCTGGTTGAACTAATTCATTTAGTCATAAATATATGAATATAATGGCATAAAGTGGGAATCGATTCAAACACGCCTTGTTCAATATATGTTTAAATGCCAGATACCCCCAGATTGCAACTGTCCATTGCTTATTGTAACTTTTTCTGTGGCTGGTCAGCAGGCGTTGGTCAGTCTTCTCACCACCGGTTGAGACAGGGACACCAGTGAAATTGGACTGTTCACCCATTGGTGAGCCGAACACCCAAAATCCACCACCCAGAGCTACAGATTACAACACAGTCTGCCTTTCAGCCATTCATCCTGCCAGAGCTCTTCCATGCACACAAAGGTTGTTATGTGTGCGAGTGACCAGCCACAGAAGGGGGGCACCCAGTCAGCAGTGACTAACGGCCGGGGATCTCAGGCAGGAGCCCCCCTCCCCAGCATGTGTCCAGGGAGCCAACCACCATCAGGAATGCCAGGTCACCCAAGTTCTTCAAGAAGGGATCAAGAGCATGGAGTGAGGTACCGTTTGCAGAGTAGAGCAGGCCTCAGTACATTAGCATGATCAAGATATGTTTCACAGGGTAGAAGGCGTATCTGGGATTGAAGGATAGCATTGAACAAGGGGAAGTCCTATGTCTTTCTTCCCCCTGTACTCCCATGACAAGACAGTCATCATCCACAATGGTAACATCCATAACGTGGTCTGGATTAAAGAAGCTTCTCATCGGGACCTTTCTGTCAGATGGACTTTGCCAGAAGGTCGGTCACTCTATTGTGGCATGCACACCTTGCATCATCGCATCTCGATGTGGCCAAGACTCTCTGCTTAACCACACCATCCATGCACATTTGGAATGCAAACTAGCTGCAGAACTCACTCTAGTCCCCACTTGCACGCCAGGATCTTGTGCAGGCAGCACAGTAGAATGGAAGAAACAGATAGGGCGCAGTTGGGAAGGGTCCGCGACTTCGTCAGACTTAGGAACCCTGTTGCGACACAGGGCTGGGGGAGGTGTTTCTGCCAATATCACCATGTTTAAGAACGTGGTGATGATCTTTAACATTGGCAGGGCGTCGGTGAGGGAGAGGCTGTCCTGATCAGGGGGTTGATTTTCCCATGGCCTTTAGGGCTGCCTCAACTTCGACAATAAAGGCCGCAAGCACCCCCCCCCCCCATGCCTCTTCCTTATACAGACCGACCAGCCACTTATCTGCCTCGCTTGGTGCAGACAACTTGTCAAACTAAAATTCTCAGAGTTTGTTCGGCATATTTTGCCTCCCTCCATCTCCCAGAGAGAACTGAGGCTGCACAATCCCTTTTGTTGGGCGCGTAGAGCCTTTAAGTGTCCACGTATACCACCCTCCTATGCACCTTTCTGGCATTTCGGGGTCTGGTCAAGTGTTTTCCAGTGTGATCCCTAGTCCTGTGACCTGTGGTTTTGCTGTTTTTCCCAGTACGTGGTGTAAGGAACCCGAGGAAGAACACGTTCAATTGCTTGACCACTAACCCTTCATCGGAACCCCGGCAAACAAGATTCAGAATCCGCTGCCATTCAACCAGAGAACAATTCATGCCTGGATGGACCTCACCAATAAGTAGCTCTACCTGGCGAATCATATCGTGCTGGGCCCTTCACTCTCCTGCGGCTTGAAACTGGATTTGCCCTTAATTTTACCAGGCGCCACTTAACAGCCTCGGCCGTACAGCCAAGTCTATTAGCAATAGTGGCATATAGATCCACCCACATCTCTGAGGAGGGCGAATTCATAGTCACCATCCACGCTCCAATGATTCGTCTTCATGCAGGACCGCTCAACCCATTCCTGGTTCAGCTCAGCAAGGTGTTTCATCGCACAATTGAAACATCCTGCTCTTAAATTCCTGCCCACTTACGCTCTTAAACTCCCGCCAACAGGAACATCTTACAGAGCTGCTAGAGTTCTCGCCGACATGGTCTTCCGATTGGCTGTCACTGACTTATTCCTGTCATTGGGAACGTGTGGCCATCCACCCTCTGATTATCCAAGTGCACCTGGTTACCAACCATTACCAACTCACCATGAGGAGGTGGTGCAACCAAAAGGGTGCTGTCCTTAAGAGAGTCAGTATGCCGCCATCTGTCTCAGAGAGTGGAGGATTTCGTTTGTTGTCATAAGCACTATGGATAATAATCAAGGTAAGTTTATGACATACAAAAATTCTCAGTGGTAGTTTAATTATTAAACTTTATAATTTTTTTCAGTTTAAAAACAATCATAGTATCATTACCCATTAAAACTTACTAAAATTAACAATAGATCTTTTTTTTTTTTAATCATCTACATCATGATTCAGGTCATAAAAGGTTAATATTTTTTATTAAAAAATTTTTTTTTTTTTTTTTTTTGAGAAAATATTTAACAAAAAAAGGATGAAACAAATGATTTAAACTTAACTTTAAGCATCAGAATTCCCAACTAAAGACCATACATTAAAGATTGAAATCATTTAGAGATTAAATAAATGTTGACATTTAAACTACATTTTTCATATAAAATACCAGTTGAGAATATTTTAGGGGATAATTTGTGTTCCTGAAAAATCTCAAATTTTATATTAATAATAAAAAAAATACAAAAGGAATCAAAACTGATAATGAATTCGTAGAACTGTTTTGCATAAAATTAAAAAAAAAACGAAAAAAAAAAACGGTCATTCACAGATGAATGACAAAATTCAGTCAAAACAAGATATCAAACTGCACATAAAGAACTATTGGGGGGGGGGGCTTGTTAAGATGGAGTCGACAAATCCATTTATTTTTAAAATGTGGTTTTAAGCAAAAACAGTACTTAATTGTCATAAATAGTAATAGATCCAAAAATTATTAAAATTCATAAAGTAGAACTGCTATTTTATTTTTAGTAAAAAAAAAAAAAAAAAGAAAAAAAAAAAAAAAGGTATATCAGCTATAAAGTGTTGAAAAGAGAAATAAGTATGCCCCCTGTATTCGCAATCTTCAAGGTGTACAAAGTGTTGAAAAGAGAAATAAGTATGCCCCCTGTATTCGCAATCTTCAAGGTGTACACACCTACTAGGGAAAAATGCAATTTCCCTCCAATTGTCCATAAAAATTACTTAACTATAATTTTCTACTCAATGAAATTTTGTATTTTTGGATGTATTACTATTTTCGACATTTTTTTTTTTTTTTTTTTTTGCTTAAAACCCACATTAAAAATAATCTATCAGCTATCTTAACAAGCACCTATTATTTTCTAATAAAATATTAACTATTGTTATGCATTATAAAATTTAAGATAATAAATCTTGAAATATATTTACATTCATGGTTTGAGGATATTTTAAAATTTGATATAAAAGGATATAAATATTGGAAAATTATATCTATATAAGCCCTACTTTCTAGTGTTTGCATTGAGCTTTTTTTTTATTTGGTTGGAATTAATTCATTTATATATTATTACATTGAAGTTTACCTTTGGTTATATCGAGTAAACATTTCTTTTTGTTGTATTGATCGTTTCTCTCTCTCTCTCTCATATATATATAATGTGTGTGTGTGTGTGTGATTCTGTCCATCAGAGACTCGCTACTTGGCTCATATTGTAGCCAATGAAGTCCTACATCTTATATGCCTTGGTTGAAATTTTGATATCTGAATTTGATGCTATATATATATATTTTCCTATCAAAAAGTGCTCAATGACATTCAGCATTATAGTATATATTTTTTTTATTTAGTCATACAAACATTTGGCTACGTATGCTCAATTTCTGGGACTTACAAGTTTCCGTCTGATGATGTTGCACGTTTAAGCGATCAATCAGTTCTTATGAAACTCGAGTATACTTTTGATACAGTCATTTTCATATAACAGGTTTCATAAAGACTTATCCATGGCAATAGAATATGATACAAGATTGACTGTCATATTACACCACCGGTCACAAGAGTTCATAGTGGTTGTTGGTGGCCAATTATATAGAATGGCCAGATAGCAGCCAGATACTGGTCAGACATCTTTGGGTTTGTTGTTAAATTCCTAGCAGGGGCATGTTGTGACAAATAACAGAGCATTTCTGCACACAGCCTACAAAATGATCTTCATAAAACTGGCCCGTGATTGTGCCAAGTGGAGACAACAATTGTGAACCATGCCATAGCTATGAACGAACACAAAAAGAAACAACTTACGACTGAAAAATGTATAATTAATCCTCACTATTTTCACGAAGATGATTAAGTTTTCAATAAAATTTGTTTGAGTGTCCACGTCACTCGACTAATTGGCATCAATATCAGTCTAACTTAGATCCGTTTTTATTTTATTTCAAAATCACGCTTGCCAATATCTTTGATTCTGTCCATCAGAGATTCGCTACTTGGCTCATATTGTAGCCAATGAAGTCCTCCATCTTATATGCCTTGGTTGAAATTTTAATATATGAATTTGATGCTCTTTGATTTGATAATTTATATATTTTTACAAATTCTGTTTGCAAACAAAATGGCTTCATATTATGTATAATTTAATGCATATCTATATATAAAATTATGTGTGTATACATGTTCTGCTCTGGGAATTCACTGTTACAACCAATTTGAGCGATCATTATGAATTTTGGAAAATGGCTGCTAGACATGAGAGCAAATAATGCAATTAAGTTTACTTTTCTGAAAAGTGAATGAGAGGGGATGGGGGAAACCCTTAATATTTCATTTTTGTGAAATTTTAATACAGATAAGACATCCATTAACAAATATTGTTAAAATTTCAGGTTCTTTAGAGTATTTTAAAGAGTTTAGGGAGCATAATATGGGAAACCTCCCATTTGAAAATTCAAATATTTCAAATTTGTATTAATTTTATCAATAGTCAGATGGCAATTAAATAAAATTCTATGAATTTCAATTTTTTTAAGACCCTTAAATTTTAGATATTTTCTAAGCTCAAAATCATGTAATAGGTTTAGTTCAAAATTGGAATAAGGATTCTAGATATAAAGTCTAATAGCAGTAAATGCTGATTTTAATCTTCGTTAAGGGACAAGGGTGGTGCAAAACAGTTCTGTTCTGGGAATTCAATTTCAACCGCATTTGGACAGGTATTCATTTTTTTTTTTTTGTCTAAATTGGTTCTGTCTATACTATTAAACCCTAACCTTCTCCTCCCACTTTTATTTAAAAGGGAAATAATCTTTAGCAGTGTAACAAAAAACAAAAAAAAAAAAAAAAAAAAAAAGGGGGGTGGGCTAAAAATTGATTGCAAGTTAAAAAAAAGGCAGAAAGTCTCAAGAATGATTTGGTGTTGATTGAGTAATGCATTCACTCACAGACATCATACACTTAAACTGAGAAAGAAACATTAAGAGCCCCCCCCCCCTCCGTTCACTGGCCAATTTTCTTAACATGATATATTCTGCAAACTACAAAAAACAGGAGTTCGTCACAAAAAAAAAAAAAAAATGTTAGCAAAATGCAAAAATTTTTTTTTTAGTCACATTCTTGATTAGATTTTTTTTTGTTGTAATATAAGAATTTTTTCTTTTTTTTTACCACAGCCAAAAAATGTTTTTATTTGATGTTTTTCCTCATTTTTTTTTTTTTAATAAGAAAGCCAATCTGAATTTACATTCAAGAAACTGGTTAGCAGAAGCCATTTCTTTGTGAGAATTTTGAATTAAGAAAATTCCCATTTTTACAAAACATTTTCTTAAAAAAAAAAAAAAAAAAAAAAAAAAAATCCATTTTCAAATGATTACAGCAGATTCTCTGAAAGCCGGCGCCAAAGGGGAAGCCACTGCCATGAATGTCCTTTCATGTAACTTATCGCAATGCTTCTAGTCTCAAATGATAAACAGACCAAATCCATAGAAACATCACAATCGGATGCCAAATGTAACAAGATTGGTTTTTGTTTATTCCAGAAGGGCAGGAGGCAAAAGGACAAAAGTGTCCAAAAAATAATTCTTTTGGTTGTCATTGGCTTCAAGTTTTATTTATTTATTTATTTTTTTTAAACAGGCCTTCATGTCTCAAAGAGGAAAAAAAACTGCAGATGGAAGGGAGTGTCTTTAATTTTTGTTTTGTTTTTTTTTTTGTTTTAAATAAAAATAATTTTCATTTGATCAGCTTCAACCCCCCCCCCCCCCGTAAAAAGTGCAAGATTTGTTTTTTCTTGACAAAATGTTTTTTTTTACCCAACCCACCTCAATCCAGGACAAAACTGATCTCATTAACAATATCGGAAGACTATACGTACCGAGAATCATTTTGCGCACACACACATAGGCACCCTCCTAATCATTAAATTAAAGAGAAAAAAAGTCTCCCCCCCCATTCGCTAAGATTTTGTTAAATTTCGATTTTTAGTAAGAACAGGAGTAAAATTTGAAGAGTTCCCATAGAAAAAACTCATACAGAGTTGTCTGTCCCTGGAATCACCCCAGCCACCATTTGGTTTCGGGTCACGTAACCGTAAACCGGAAAACCCAGCTAAAGAAAGAACATTGGGGAAGAAATTCTGTTTATTGTCTCGTAAAAGTTTCTCGACTGATTTTTTCTTGGCTTCTGGGCTGCAATTCTTTCCCTTGTGATGAACACCGCTGTGAAAAAGAAAAAAAAAAAAAATAATGAAATAACCAATAAAATAGTTTTTAAAAAAAATAAAATAAGAGGGGGGGGGGGGTCTTGTGTAGATTGGTGATCTTTTAAACCAACGCATTTCAAGTGAAAACATTACTTATGTGTCATATCAAAGTTTGTATAAATTTTCCAAAAGTTAAAAAAAATGATCCAGTAGAAA
This sequence comes from Euprymna scolopes, assembly GCF_053919585.1. Lineage (NCBI taxonomy): Eukaryota > Metazoa > Mollusca > Cephalopoda > Sepiida > Sepiolidae > Euprymna > Euprymna scolopes. The sequence continues at coordinate 124,912,612 of NC_136489.1, forward strand.
AATAATTACAAGTAAAAATATAATTTATCAAATTATATAGTTTTGTTTTAGTGTGGAATAGATCTTTGTGACTAAATTCTGTATGACAAACTAATTTGTCTCCCTTGACTTTAAATTAAAGGTTAGCCATTGTACCTATTTACAATGCCTCCCCACGGGACAGAGTTAGACACCAAGATCGTTTTTTAATGTGGAGAAAAGGTACAAAAATAAATTGTCTCAGTCGTGAAGGATTTCTCCTCCACTGAAAGAGAACGAGAAATGGAAGTGCCGCATCTGAAGAACAGATACTACACTTTGATCTTGGCCAAAAGCCATGTAGCAGAATGTAATTGTGGGTCATATTTTGTGAAAAAAAAAAAAAAAAAAAATAAAAAAATACATCTTGCACATCTACTGGATCCGTTTGAAAAAGTTGGTAGTATTTACTAAAAGTCACAATCGAAATTTGCATTAAAAAAAAATAAATAAATAAACTTGTAATTACTGAAGTAAATTTCATCATCAAAAATTAGGAAAAAAAAAAAAAAAACGATTGAGTAATTGCAGGTAAAAATCAATTCAATTTTAGGTGCTTCTATATTATGACAACAGAAAAAGAAAAATTGAATTTCAAGTAAAGAGAATTGTACCTACATAATTGTCATGTTACAAAAAGTAACGAAAAATGATAAGGTAGGAAAATAATTATTCATGAAAAACAGTTCTGATAAGGGTAAAAAGTGTTTGATAATATTACATGCTGGGTCGGACATATTAGGTCACGTGACGTAAGCAAAAGGGGAAGTAACTGTTGAAAGAATTTATTCAGAAAACATTTATGAATTTTGAAAAAAAAAACTGAGTTTTTTTTTTTCTTATATAACAACAAAAAAAAAATAACTGAATTTGTGAAAAATTCAAAACTTAATTACCTCATTCAATATGCTGCCATCTGTCTCAAAGAGGAGAGGATTTCGTTTGTTGTCATAAACACACTTTTCAAGCATTATGGATAATAATCAAGTTAAGTCTATGAAATGCAAAAATTCTCAGTGGTAGTTTAAATATTGCACTTCCTAATTTTTCCAGTTTGAAGACAATCATTAACTCTTCAATTTAAATTCGTAGATTTTGAAACCAAATGGCCTGATTTTACAAATGTTTTTTCATGAAAAACTATGTTTCTACCTGATTATTTGCATAATTTTTGGATATGTTACTATTTACAACATGACAAATAGGTACCATTTCTTTTATTTGAAATTCAATATTTTTTCGTTATAATATAGAAGCACCCAATTTTATCATAAATTGCAGTTTTATCGTATTACGTCATTCATTTTAACTTGAATAAATGAAAGTGATTTATCTCCCCTGCTTTACAGAAACTTCCAGTTCTTCTGTTATCAATGATGGATTGAGGAAATATAAGATCGTTTATTTTTAAAGACAAATAGTGAGGCAGGTTATCTCTATATTTTATAAGAATCTTTCACTTAGTGATACAAGCACCAAAATTGGCACAGATGACGTTCAGAACATACATTTAAAGAAAAGAACGTTAGCCATCAGAAAATTCAAGATGGCTGCTAGTTTTCAAGATGGCTGCAGAAACAAACCTGACCAATTTCAATTTTGGTGCTTGTATCGCCAAGTGAAAGATCGTTTCAGCAATCTGCCCTACTAAAAGTTCTAAGCGATCTTCTATTTTATCATTTTATCAATTTTTTGTGAGCATGACATATATCAAAGTGTTTTATATGAAATGCACATTTCAATTATGACTAATAACAGAGCTACAAAAAAATATTTTTAGGAGACTTTCTCAAATTTAATGTAAAATGACCATCCACTTCTAGATTACCAGGCAATTTTTTTTTTCTTTTAAAGAACCAATGCTTAAAAATGGTATCTGATCCGGAAGTGGGTGAATATTTTATACTAAATTTAAATGTGAAAGTGATCCCCAATGCTAAAATCTAAAATATTTTAAATTTTTACCATTAACTTTTTCGGGATGGTTACATGTAGTTGTTTAAAAACAGTAGAATCAGTTTTTTTTTTTTTTTAACTTTGGGTGAGATTTTACCTGGGACATAGAGCAACAACCTATCTATGTATATAATTATAAAACTCAAATGATCTGGTGACGGGTGTTGTAACCCAACATCCGGTTTACGACTTCCAGTTGCACATGCATACATAAACAAATAATCAACGCGACAATAAAACAGTTTTACTGTGTACGTTTTCAACATCCCAATTGTTTTTTTCTGCGTTTAAATTATCCAAATAAACAATTGTTAATACTTTCTGCATTTTTTTTAAATCGTTCATTTCCATATTATGTTTAAGTTATTTTAACACAATTTTCTTACAAATAAATCTACTTTAACCGTTGAAAATCATAAGAGCATTTTACAACAGCGATTTACCCACTGCCTTCATTTTTTTTTTAAAATTTATTCTCCATTTTTTAATACACCTTTCTTAAACATTCATACATTTTCTTTTACACTATCAACATAAATAAATAACCCCGAAAATGTTTTTTTTTTAAATTTGTGTTACAAATAAATAATCAACGCGACAATAAAACATTGTTTTACTGTGTACGTTTTCAGTGTCCCAATTGTTTTTTTCACATTTAAATTAAGATAAAGTTAAATTCAAATTTTGATATAAGTATTATAGGTAAATGTGCACTCAGATACCATAAGTATGGCAAACCACTTATAATTCAATGGCTGTAAGTTTTTTTTTTTTTAAAATAATCAATTATAATAAATAGAACGACTCATAGAAATCTATCTATATTCTTTTTTCATTTTAATATACTTTCACAGAAATGTTTCTGTTATGTAAAAAAAAACTATTTTCTTTACATCACAAGTGTCATGCTCATACATTAATTCCGTAGCTAATATAACATACTGACCCAACGGGTCACAGGTAGTCTAGTCTTGCTTTAAAAATAAACTACATTTTTTTAAAAAGATATTTTATGAATTCTTACATTTAGTGCTTCCTTAATCCCTATTTTTTTTTTTTTTTTTTTTGGTTACTATTATTACTGAATTCATCTAATTTCATTTGTAAACAAAATTCTATTGGAATGCTTGTAAATATATCGCTACATGCAGGACTCCATAGAAATTCTACATTTGCTGCGTTTACATAATTTACCGTTGATACATAAATGTATTCCATAAAAAAAGATTTAATGATATCAAGGAAAAATGTCTGTGAAAATTGCCATTAAATATCCTTTAAATGAAACGAAGGTCTTATTGATTGCAATCGTAACAATTTATATACTCTAAAACATTTTTTTTATAAAAAAAAAAAACAAATAATTTTCTTTTAATAAAATGAAAGGTTTAACAGTTTTGATTTATTTATTGTTACAATTGAAACGGTTTCAAAAATACTCTTTCTCCATATTGTTAAAAAACATAATTGTTTGTTGAGTATTCTTAGTTAAATCTTCAGTAATCTCATCTTTTAAATACAGAGTGGAAGGTGATAATGTACACATGAACATTAAATGCCTGAACATATATGAATTAGCAAAATAAGAATTTGAAGATTTGAAATATGGGTTTCCTATTTGCCCACTGATTTTTAGATTAAATTTAGATTTGGGTTTGTATTACTGTACACAAAGATTCGAAAAAAGTTGTCAAAAAAAATAAATAAATATTATCAAATGCAAGATAAGTTACTTTTCTATCTAGCTGGATAATTTTTTAGCGTTTTTATTTAGTGTAACATCTTTATTCAGCTAAAAAAAATAAAAAAATAAAAAAAATATTTAACTGATGTATCGGAAAATTTTAAATGGCGCCGGACTGTTGGGCACGGTAAGTTTGAGAAAATGAGTTAATAAAAAATTTTATACAAAATACTGTTAGAAACTCGCTCAATATATGTTACTGTGACATAGAAACCCACCGAATCTATGTCAGCCTAACAGTATTTTGTATAGATTTTTTTTTTTTTTTTTTTTTAACTAGTTTTCCCACAGAGTCCGGCGCCGTTTTAAATTTTCCAATACATCGGTAAACACTTTTTCGAGCTGAATAAACCTGTTACATTAAATAAAAACAAAAGAAATTATCCAGTTAGATAGAAAAGTAACTTATCTTGCCTTTGATAACATTTATTTGTTATGTTTTTTTTTTTTTTTGACAATTTTTTCGAATCTGTGCATAGTAATACAACCCCCAAAATTTTTATTTCTTCACTTTTGAAATGGCAGACAAAAACAAAAGTATAGATATTGTCATTGATTTCAATTTTTATTTGTTTTTTATACCAGAATATAGAAATGAAATTCTATATTTTTCTAGCGTCAAAAGTAGGGAAAAATGTCCTACTCTTCTCTTAAACCCAAAACGTGCAGACAAGCAGTTTGGCATGTTTGATAAATATGCAATTTGCCGGTAAACAGTAAAACATTTGTATATACTTTTTTTTTTTTTTTAGTATCTTTAATGAACGTAAATTATACAGATTGATGGAATTTCTATGAATTCCATTTGTTAGCTACAGCATAACTGCAACTACGACATAACTGCAACTACGACATAACTGCAACTACGACATAACTGCAACTACGACATAACTGCAACTACGACATAACTGCAACTACGACATAACTGCAACTACGACATAACTGCAACTACGACATAACTGCAACTACGACATAACTGCAACTACATAATTGAAGCGTGTTTAGATTTTAAGAGTAAACGTGGATTTTAGACAGAGTGCTTAACTTACCAAGCTCCCATGTGGAATACCCGGGTGGCCTTCATTTTCATCACTTTCACTGTGCCAGGGATGCATTTCATGCTGAGGTGCTGTAATGTCCAATCCCAGTTGTAATCGTCAAAATTGCAAAAATCCTGGGAGGAAAAATAAAATTATATTAAGTATCGGTATGTAACTTTTTTAGCAGTGTATACCCAGTATTGCCGCTGTTGAAACATCTGGTCGGGAAGAGGGGTTAGTCACATTATTTAAGATACTGGTCACAAAAAATGACCACATGTTATATTTAAGGAAGCATAAAACACATCCATCTTCATCTATGAAAAATTAAATGCAAAGTAACTTTCATAGCTTTAATGGGAAATAACTCTCACAGCTTAAATAAGCTACTTCCGGTTTTAGATGCAATTGTTGTCAGCTATTAAAAATATGAAAATTAATTGAATATAAATTAAATTAAAAATATGAAAATTAATTGAATATAAATTAAATTAAAAATATGAAAATTAATTGAATATAAATTAAATTAAAAATATGAAAATTAATTGAATATAAATTAAATTAAAAATATGAAAATTAATTGAATATAAATTAAATTAAAAATATGAAAATTAATTTGTAAAACAGTAAAAAAAAAAAAATGTACATATGAAATTGAACAGACAAATACGACTATTAGAATGTCTTGACTTATTTGCATAATCTAGAGAGCTTCACCACATGCTTGAAAACAAAATTCTACCACACGTTGCCCAGTCTCATCTGTCAGTTATTAGCATGCTAGTATCAACCGACCAACCCATTCCTTTTCTAGCAGTTTCTTTGATCTTTCTTCAATGAAAGACGTATCTGCTTCTGTGACATAACCAGAGTTTAGCAGCCAGGAATCATGTCCAACCATATTCTTTTTCAAACACTGTCATTGATGGATCTGTTCACGTACACCTTCGTTTTTTATCTTTAAGTTACTTCAAGGATAGTTCTTAAATATTTCATTTCAAAGACTGAGCTTTTTTCTCATGCTCGACAATATAGTCTAGGTTTAACCTGCGTATACTGTAACAAAAAAAAACAAAACAAAAACATCAGTGCATTGCGCACATTTTACGTTAGAGTAATATATGATAACAATACTATATATATTGATATATCTTTCCTGCTTTATATCAGGTAATTTTTTTTTTTCTTTTTACTTGGGAGTCACCACTTATCAAGGTCCAAAGGCCACTCAAGGAGAAGAGTTAATGAATGTAAGGTGGTAGTGTAGATGGTGTGAATTGGGTAGAATTTAATTATTTATGGGGACGGCTCAACAAGAACTTGTTTAGATTAGATTTGAAGGCTACCATGTTGTATTCAACCGGGAAGCATGCCAGCAAAACAGTGTTTCAAAGGTGGGCAGTTCTGAAAAAGAAGCTTTGTTCATGGAATCTGCATTTACATTTAGGCAGAGATAGAGGGTAGGAAAAATCATACATAGTAGTTGTAGCTAATCAAGTGTTTTTTTTTTCTTTTTGTGAAAGTTTGGAAGGTGGGGGGAACATCGCCATGAAAATAGCGATAGAGCAGAGACAGGCTTGCAATCTCTTTTACACTTGGTTCATCAAGTATATTAGTTAGGTAGGATTTCAGGTTCTTCTTCATAAGCCATGTGGCACCTATAATAACTAGTATGATTGATATCTCCCTAAAATTGCAGTTTCTTTTCATATCATACATGAGACCTTGATATTTGGTCTGTTTCTCCCTTTCAGCTCTATTCAGACCTCCATCATTAGGGAAACTCACTTCAACCAATGTTGTAACTCTCTCTGACTTATTCCATATAACTATGTCAGGTTTGGCAACAGCATTTTCAAGGTAGGTGGCTGTAGGGATTACATGGTCGTAATGTATGGCATACAAGTCATTTCCAACTGTTCTTTCAGGTTGATGTTCCCAGGATTTGCTGCTACACTGGACGTTTAATTTTTTTTTACAGATGGTCCAGTGTAGGTACTTACATACTCCATGTCTCGCTGTGTAGTAGCAATCCATCAAAAGAACCTTTCAACTTGATACCAGATGACTCACACTTTCCATGTGTGTGCACACGCTAAAATGTTAATTTAAACATTATTTTTCACGGTCAATGTAGTTACGTGGCTGTAATCGTAACTCCCTGCACTGATGATTTCAGAAAAGGAGGAAGCACTAGTGTATGTAGGTATTTAAAAAAAAATTCTAATAATTATTATGTCACCTTTAAGAACTCGGTTCTTATTGTTTTTATTGAAACCAATGGAGATCTCTTTAGCGTCCTCGTTGTTCCCTTAAGTGCAATTCTCTGGATCTCTATATTTCCATATAATTGTCAGGTTTGGCAACAGGATTTTCAAGGTAGGTGGCTGTAATGTATGGTATATAAGTCATTTCCAACTGTTCTTTCAGGTTGATGTTCTCAGGATTTGCTGCTACATTGGATGTTTAATTTTTTACAGATGGTCGAGTGGAGGTACTTACATACTCCCCATCTCACTGTGGTAGAACCTTGCAACTGGATACCAAATGGATCACAGGAAGCTTATTTTCGTGTTTTGTAACAGAACTATTACTAATCCCAAGTCTTCCTGCTCTATACCTTTAAGTCATCCAAATGCAGGAGTTTACATTCCTGATTTGTTAATGTCATATGAGGAGCCTAGAACCACTCAACCAAGAGACGCAAAGTAATTTACTTTTTCTTTTCGACTGTTTTGTTTTCTTGAGATATCACCACAGAATGGAAATATTTTTTGTTTGCTTGGGTTCGCTTTTATCCCCCTTTTTCTTGCAAGAGACTTTAAAAGCTCAGAAATAGAGAGCTTCAATCAAAGACAGCAAAGAATGTTATCAGTCCGTTACAGTCACTGACACTGAGTAGCAGTAGCTGCATAAGATATGCAAATGACCAAGCTGGCTGCACAAACTGACATCACAGAGATAAAAGGATGTGTGGCCAGTGTTTGGAGAAGAGGTGTTTAGCAGTGAAGCTCAAGAGTGACCAGAGCAGCACGTGTTAGAGACACGTGGCTGACGTCACAACAAAGTGGAAAAGTCACGCACAGCTAGAAAAGGAAAAATAAACTGTTTGAATATTTAGAATAGATGCGTTGTTGGAAATACCAAACAAAGGCTTTTGTTAAAAAAAAAAAAAAATGCTAGTAGAGTTTTTCCTTCTGTTTCCTTGTGACAGAGTCTACAATGTGTTGGGTTTGTTGAAACGTAACCCTATTAAACAAGGTGCATAACAAATATCTATAGAGAGCTAAGTATCAGTGCTGATTGCCCTCTTTAACATTTTCTTGTAAAAAAAAAAAAAAAAAAAAAAAAAAAAAAAATGCTGAAGAGGACACTAGACAACCATGTCCATTAATGTTCACTGCACATTCTGTGTCTGTATAAGTTTTCAACAATGTTCTACAATTTTGGTCACCAATTCAAATTGATCATGGCACTTTCTATAACTCTTCAACACATGCTGTTAAAAATCACCTTTAAGTTTATCAAGTTGAAGTGGAGTACAGCTTAGCTTTCTCAGACCTCTTGCATTATTTGTTACTAGTGGGGGAGGGGCGCTTTGCTTGGGTATAAAATAAGTTTAAATATGATTTTGATTTGTCCAGGGTTCATATATATTAGTTGTGATTTCAAAAGTAAAAAAAAGTATTTGGGTGCCATCAACTAGAATCGATACCGAAAGCAAAATTGTAGCATTCAAAGCTGGTGACGTTACCACTGTATCAACGTGACACATTGTACATTCATCTTAGTTAATTTTTAATCAGTTCATATGGAACTGATTAAAAATTAACTAAGATGAATGTACAAAATGTATAACGATTTTTTTTTTTCAATTTTGACTCCTTTTTTTTGACTGCTTAAAAACTATTTTAAATGGCCAATGCCCATAAATGAACAACCCTTAAAAAAATTCAATCATTTGAAGGCCCTAGCACTGTTCTACGACTTTTAGTTTCGGAAGAGATACAGTTTGAAAATATGGAGAGACAGACATAGCGAGTTTTATAAATTAGATTATAAAAATGGCATTAACAGTCAACGCTTGTTTTTTTATTATTATTATTATTTGACTAATTATATTATATATTCACAGATGCAGGTTTCATCATCTCTGACTCATCAGTGAGGCTAGACCTAGTGAGATTCAAAATCAGGACTCCAATGATTAACATCTGGTGCTGAGCCAAGAAAATTCTAGTGGTAGTGAGAAAATAATCGCCTTATGAATTACATATGATGTATCTTTTCAAATCCAACAAAAATTTTTTTTTTTTTTTTTTTTTTTACATAGGAGTCACCACTTATCAAGGCCCAGAGGCCACTCATGGTTAAGGGTTAAAGAGTGTACAGTAGTCAATGGGACAATATCGTAGTAATCATTAGTGGTGGAAATTTGGTAAATTGGATTACTTAAGGGGATGGCTCATCAAGAACTTGTTTACATTGGATTTGAAGACGACCATATTGTAGTCAGCTGGAAAGCAAGAAAACGGAAGACAGTTCCACAGGTGTGCAGTTCTAAGAAAGAAGCTTTGTTCATGCAATCTACGTTAGGCAGTGGGGAGGGGGGAGGAATTATTGATAAGGTTGTCAGCTAGATCAAATGGACGCTTACATGTAGTTTATAAATTTAAAAAACAAACAAGGAAAGCATGCGTGGTCCCCCATGAGTGCATAGTGAGCGAGGCATAAAAATATGACTAAGTTCAGCATTTGTCCCCTCCCCCCATTTAGCCCCCCAAAGTCTCCAGGGGATGCCAAATCCTGTTGAAAATGAAACAACTGAAGTTTTAGGCCTTAACATATGTAAATTTGAGTTCTGCACCATGCAAAAAAAAAAAAAAGAAATGACTAAGTCCGTCATTTGCCTACCTCATTTAGCCCCCAAAATCCGAAAGGCCTTAACATATTTAAATTTGAGTTCAGCACCATACAAAATTACTAAATAGACATACACAGAAAAGTTTTGGACAAATGTGGTAAAATAGTCCCAAAAATGGAGAAATAAAGTTTGAAAATATACAGACAGACAAACAGTCTTTATATATTATTGATTTAAAAAGTAAGTTTTTTTTTTTTTTTAACAGTAATGCAAGTCTGATAAATAGAACCCCCCCCTTTCATTTGCCTATTTAAATATACATACACAACTTATTAATCCCAAACAAAAGCGTAAGAGACAGGTAAGTGATGGTGATAAACCTAAGAGTCGGCATACAAGATGTTCACGTTGCATCTAAATTTCTGCGTGTTGATATTGTTAGGGAACCTGAGGAGCAATAAAGGGATCCCAAAGAAAAAAAAAAAAGAAAAAGTTTTCCTCAATTTCGTCAGAAAAAAAAAACAAAAAACAAAAAAAAAAAACATTTGATATATTTTTGTTAAAAATCTGATCAGTTAATGAATTTTTAAATTGAAACAAATCACTCACCACTCCACATTTTTTAATATCTTCCCACATATTTCTCGTGAATGCCATTCCCATATTATGCCTGGAGGAAACCCATCGAGCAATCTCCACCTGAAGGAAAAAAAAAAAAAAAAAAAAAAAAATATGAAGAATGTTCAAAACAGGACCGAAAATTTTATGCGTTCGACATTTAAGATCAAGGAATGAATAAAAAACGGAAGAGGAGGATGGAGGAGGAGGAGAAAAAGAGGAAGAGGAGAAAAGGGAGAGGAGAAGAGGAAAGAGAAGTCTGGTAGAAACCATATTACTTTTCATGCTCGCATTTTCCTATTGCAATATATATAAAGGTAAAGGACTAGCTGTTAAAACTGGAAAAGAAAAGGACAAGATATTCTAGTAAAAAATATAATGAATTTATAACTTTAAATATTGCAGCATTAAGAATTGATTATATAATGTTATAAATTGATTTTTTTTTAATTCTTGATGCTGCAATATTTTAAGTTATAAAATCATGTTTTTACTAGAATATCTTGTCCGTTTCTTTTCCATTTTTAACAACTAGTCCTTTACTTTTCCATATTTAAGTTTAATCATTACTTTTCATGCTCGCATTTTTCTTTTGTAATTCATGAATTTTCCAGACTTCCAATAAATTCACTTGTTCTTTGTTTAATTTCAGTCTTATTTTTTTGCCCCCATAAGCACATATGTAATAACAATGCATGCCACTCGTCTGCTTTCAATAAAATCCCCCCTCCAATTATCTCCCTTTCATCTTGTTTCACTTGTTATTTCTCTTTTCGCAAGAGTGGTGAATTAGTAGCAACAGTAGTCGTGAAGCAACGTGGTGTGGTTGCTATGGAAACCAGTCATAAAAAAAGCGTCGCTCACCTGACATATTTTTACGATTTTGAACACAAAAAAAAAAAAAAAAAAAAAAAAAAATCATAACTTGTTTTACTGAATGAAAATTGAATTTTTTTTCACAATAAAGCTGAGAAGATTATTTATAAACTGTAATAATTTTTTGAAATTTGGTCGAAAAATGAGTGAGCGGTGAAGATTTAAAGCAATTCTAAATGACTAAAACTGCCACTTAACCATATCATTCAGACACGGTAGTGTTTGAATGATATGATTCTTGAAATGACGTCTTCAACAATAAATCTGTCTTTTTATTTTTATTTTTTTCTGTAATGCACATCAATTGCCGACGGTGTGACAGACGAGACTTATAACCACTCTATTCGTTTCGAGTTTCTTGAATAGGAAAATAAAATGTTGACAAAGACATCTGTGAAATGGCAACATACATATTCACATCTTTGTCTTCTATATTTATAAATGAAAAAAAAAAAAACAAAAAAAAAAAAACGTATTCGTTTTATTTTAATACTAGCCTGGGTGCCGGGAGTTGCCCGGGTGTTTGAAGGTGTGTGTTGAAAAAAAAAAAAAAAAAAAAAAAAGTGGTAGTAGGCAGGCAGGTATCGTGAAGGAGAAAAAGAATGTGACGTCTTTGACATTGTGTCCATCGCAAAACCAGAAGTGGCGAACGTCGAAATTAAGGCTAGTCAATTGAAAATGGCTGATGACTTGCATCGTTGAAAAAAAAAAAAAAAAAAAAAAAGCGACCCCTCCTTGTAGAAAACTGCCTAGTTGAGGGTGAAGGAACTAGTGCTTTTGGGCAATTTTCCGATATTTGTCGCCTGAAAGTTCGAGGTTTAAAACAATACCGGTTTCATCACGTTCCAACGTGTCTGTCAAAAGGTTTTTAGCAGACATACATACAAATAAACACACAGACGTTTACTATTTATATTATAGACTAGCCTGGGTGCCCAGCGTTGTCCGGGCGTTTGGAGGTGTTTGAGAAAAAAAGTAGTAGCAGGCAGGCTGGAACCCATATGACGAAGGAGGAAAAGAATATGAAAAAAAACAACAAAAAAAAAAAAAAACAAACAAAGAAAAACAAAGTGACGTCTTTGCCGTTGTGTCCATCAAACCGGAAGTGGCAAAGGTTTAAATTAAGGCTAATCAATCGGAAAAGAGATGACTTTCGAAAATTTGGGAGAAGGACACTCAGGAAAACCTGCGGCTGATACAGTTATCAGTTATCTTGCATCTGACTGTGAATGTTGAGAGAGTGATACGTGTGTCATACAAGCATTTATCATCGAGATCTTTTAGTACAGATATCTCTTCTTCATAAGTCCTGTGACGATAGAAGCTGAGCGACATATACAGGGTGAAACAATAAAATTGTCATCTTAGAAAAGACGACATGATTCTATTTCCGTTTGATGAAAACAGGTTTTCTTTTTTTTTCTTTTTGTTGCAGATCATCTACTAGTTGGCCAGTTGTGTACAAATCCCAAGAGCGATAGGAACCTTCTATCATGTTTGAAAGTGACACAATATTCAACAAGCAAGATCAGAGATATACTGCCGTACAACTCATGCTCTCTACCGATCCAAGTTATGACAACAGGACCATTGCCAGCACCCTCAAAATGCAAATCCGGATGGTTCAATGCTTAAGGGCACAGCTTAACAAAGTTTCCGGCCATGGTTATGGTCTTTGGTGTGGTTTCAAGTGAGGGCCACTTCATGCCACCTCAAATCTTCGGAGTCGGCTTAAAAGTCAACACCAAAGTGTACCTGGATGTGCTGAAGAGTGGTGATCCCCTGGTGCAATCAGGTGGTCGTTGGCAAACACTCGGTGTGGAAGCAGGACTCTGCACCGGCCCACAAGTCCAAAGGATCCCAGGCTTGGCTTCAGAAGAAGTGCTACGACTGTACTCTTCTATAACTACCTTCTCTTCTCCCCTAATGTGAAACCGTTGGATTACTTCATTTGGTTATAAGTTATGAACATCATGATCCTTATCGATGCAGTGGTTGAGGCTGAAGACGGCTACATTAAATAGATGTCAGCTCTACTACATAAGTTACCTGAATTGATTTTTTTCAACAAATGTTTTAGAACATAGCTGTAGTGTTGTTTTCTTTAGGGTGACAAATTTATCGTTCCACCCTGTACAAACCCAACAAGTTGGAAGTATGCAGTTACAAATCTGCACACAGGCGGCTTAAAGCTTATCTTAATATTGTTTTCAGGGACAGGAATGAGTTTCAGTGGGACATTTTGTGATTAAGCAGCTCTTTTGAAGGACAGCGCAGCTCACCCAGATCATGGGAGCGGGTCTAAAAAAAAAAAGCTGGCCTAAAAATCGTCTGTTCCTCCTTTCAGTTGGTCAGATACCTGCGGCTGATGATTATTCATTTCTGCAGGGGAACCAAAAGAAAAAGCAATGTGATTTATGCAAACTAAATTGAATATTGCTACTTGGCACGTAAGGGAACTTCTTGATATGAAAGAATCGGTTAATCTAGCAAAGAGAACAATTATTGTTGCCAGAGAATTTGCTAGATACAACATGGAGATCGCTGCTCTGTCAGAGACACATTTTAGCATTGAAGAATAAAGGAAGATTGGTTGGTTGTTTTACGGCATATCAACCTTTTTCGGGTTATTTAATGCCGAATCCAAAGATTTTGAAGAAAAATTTTTTAATAGAGTATATTTGTTTTCACGTCGGTTTCTATTTAACCCAGAGTTGGGATCCTAACAGGTACTACCACTCCGGGTCAGAGTGGACCTGGGAGCAATGGTAATTAAAGGGTGGCTCCACACTCCCCAAAGCCCACAAGCTGGGGCCTCACCACTGGATATAGTTTAAGGTCATATCCAGTACCCCCATTGAGGGACTTTTACCCTCTGCAGGGGGGGGGCAGTCGGCGTATTCTAATGCCCCAATAAAGGAAGGAGGAGTCGGTTTTGCTATCAGGACAAAGATCACAACCCATTTAGAACAGCCTTGTACAATTAGTGATTGAATCTTGTTACTGAGGGTACATTTGCCTTGTGATCGTTACGCATCAGTTATCTGACCCTACTTTGGCTAGTAGTTAGGATTTTTTTTTTTTTACAAAGGGTTCACCACATATCAAGACCCGGGGGCCACTCGAGGATAAGGGTTGATATGTGTAGTGTAGTCATTGCGTAATAATCATTTGTGAAAGTATTTGGTATAATTATTTACGAGAATGGTTGAACAAGAACCTGTTCATGTTGGACTCGAAGATAATATTGTAGTCAGCTGGAAAGCAGATTAGCGGAACAGAATTCTACAGGCAGGCAATTCAAGGTAGGAAGCTTTGTTCATGGAATCCATGTTTAGGTAACGATAGAGATTGGAGGAATTCGTTGATTATGATATTGTCATTTTTTTGTCCAATTGTTCTTGCGATGAATGCTTAGAAAAAAGCTTAAAATTTGTATAAGTTCTCCATGAGTCTTGGTCCTGGATATGACCTTAAACTATATCCGATGGTGAGGCCCAAGCTTGCGGGCTTTGGGGAGTGTGGAGCCACCCTTTAATTCCCAGGTCCACTCTAACAGGTACTACCAGTCCGGGTCAGAGTCCCAACTATGGGTTAAATAGAAACCGAATAAAAAAAATAAAAATACTCTATTAAAAAAAAAAAAATTGTTCTTCAAAATCTTTGGATTCGGCATTAAATAACCTGAAAATGGTTGATATGTCATAAAACAAAAACAACCAACCAACCAAAATCTCATTTAATCTCATCTAAATAGTAATTTCATTTATCTGGCATGCTTACATTTCAAACTCACTTTTCTTATTTTATCCTTTAGTCCTTATATTCAATGAGCGATTTTTTTTTTTTTTTTTTACATAGGCATCACCACATTATCAAGGCCAAGAGGCCACTCAAGGATAAGGGTTAAAGAGTGTACAGTAGAAATTGGACAATATAGTAATCATTAGTAATGAAAATTTGGTAAATTTGATAACTTATATGGAACGGCTCATCAAGAATTTATTTACGTTAGACTTGAACACAACCATATTGTAGTCAGCCGGAAAGCAGGAAAACGGAAGACAATTCCACAGGCGTGCAGTTCTAAGAAAGAAGCTTTGTTCATGGAATCTACGTTTAGGTTTAGGCGCAGATAAAGAGTGGGAGGAATTATTGATAGTGTTTACAGCTAGATGAGTGTTTCTTGTGAAAGTTTGGCGAGGGGGGACCGTAGATTGAAGCTCAGTTGAACACTTTCCATGAAAATAACAATACAGCAGAGACAAACTCGCAACATCTCTTCTGTGAGATAGAGGTTGCAAGGAAGAGAAAAGGACATCTCCTACGAGGCTACGAAGTCTATTTTGAACTCTATCAAGGCAGGCCAAGTCCTTTCTAGCAGCTCCTGCCCAGATGTGGCAACAGTATTCCATCCTTGGACGTACCTGGCTCTTATATACATAGAGAATAGCATCAGCAGTGAGATATCTACCGGATCGATAGAAAGATCCCACCATTTTTCCAGCGGCCTTGGCAACAGATTTGATGTACGTGTTCCATTTAAGATCAGGAGTAATGGTCAAGCCAAGAAGCTTGTCAAAACTTGAGGCCTCCTGAAGACAAGAGCCATTCATTTCAATTGATGCCAGATGTGGATCAGAATGTTGATGATGTAAAGAGAGAAGCTTGGTTTTAGATGCATTAAAAGTAACCAGCCACTCCTTACCCCATTGTACTACGTGCTCAAGATCAGAGGAGAGAGAATTGGAGAGAACTTGGTCGTTTACTGTCTTAGATGTGCTACCATAAATGGTAGTGTCGTCAGCATAGATGTCTACAAATGATGTAAGGATGTGATTTGGAAGATCATTAATGTAGATCAGGAAAAGAGTTGGGCCCAGGATGGACCCCTTAGGGACACCAGCATTAATACTGTGAGCTTCTGATTTTTGCCCCTCAACTACTACTCTTATGAACCTATCAGAAAGAAATGATTTAATAATTGAGAAGACATTTCCAGCAATACCATAGCTAGAGATCTTATGAAGTAAACCTTTATGCCATACCCTATCAAAGGCCTTAGATATGTTAAGAGCAATTGCCCTAGAAAGGTTGCCTCTGTCGAGAGATTTGCTAATCCTATGAGATATAACTGTAAGCACATCTGCTGTAGATCTAGCAGAACGGATACCATATTGAGTGTCACTAAGAAGGTTATTTTTGTTGAGATGGTTGATTACTTCTGTATTTAACAGATTCCAGCAACTTACTCATGACGCACAGGAGACTTATTGGCCTGTAATTATTCTCCCTTTTGGACAAAGGGAGAATAATTGCTGTTTTCTGGGTCAGAATCTACGTATTAAACACTTATTGTCGACTAGTTTTTGATTTTCATATTTGTTTTAGCTCCTCACATCCTTTTCTTTTCCCTGCAACCTCTCTCCTACAGAAGAGACGTTTCGAGCCCGTCTTTGTTTTACTGTTATTTCCATGGCAAGTGCTCGTCTGAGCTCCAATCTCTGGTCCCTCCTCACCAATCTTTTACGAAAAACACCAGTCTAGCTGAAGCCACTGTCAAAAATTTTCCCCACTCAAATCATCAAATCAAAAGCTTCTTTCTTAGAACAGCACACCAGTGGAACTGTTCCGTCTGCCTGTTTCCCACCTGACTACAACTTGGATGTCTTCAAATCCAACGTAAACAAATTCCTGATGAACCGCCCCCTTAAGTAGACATTTTATGAAATCTCAACACTAACATACAACGTACTGTACATGCAATAACCCTTATCAAGGCCCGGAAGCCACTCTGGGATAAGTGGTGACCTCCTTGTATAAAAAAAAAAAAACTAAAAAAAAAAACTATCGTAGGGCCACCGAGGTTCTATTGTACTGTAAGAGTACTGTGGGGTGCAGACTGTGGCACTGATCAAACTTGTTTGTGCAAAACTTAACTTTGTTTGTGGGTCATGAATACTATCTCATTTTGCATATTTAGTCAGGTAGTAGGGAAAAAGTATCCTCATACCAGGTTATTCTGTACAGAGAGCTCTTCGATACTTGAGGATTGTGTCAAGTAGGAATTCAAGTTCTCTCTAATCATAATCGGTATGCAGGAACATATGTTCGCTGATCGGCTTTTGTACATTAACGGTGTAAATTGAATTGATTAAAAAAATGTGAAAAAGCAGTCACTTTGAGAAGAAAGAATGTTAAGTTCAATTTGACATGGACATAATTTTAGCAAGGGCGAAAGAAAAATATTAACAAAAAAGTTTGCTGGAATAATTAAACAATCGAAATAAAACAAGTTATATTCTTTACAAAATGCTGACCTGCACATTTTCCAAAAAAAAAAAAAAAAGGGGGGGGCGACATGAATCAAACGTTTTATGTATGTCGGAATGGGCAACATAGAGGATGGGAGGATCTTCTGTCAGGGGAATTTACTAAATGTCAAAGTGTCGTCTGGAGGTAGACAATGCATTGAAGTCAACAGAAAAAGAATGAGATGACAAAACCAACAAAAGGTTTAAACAATGGCTGGCATTTGTGGCTAAAAACGCAGGTTTGTTTCCCCCCCCCCTCCCATGAGCAGTGGGCCAGCATTCAAACCGAAAGGAAAGAAAGTGTCATTATGAAATTTTTGAAGTTTATGGCTACACAATTTAAATACCTAAGAAAAATGTCAGAAAGAAACAGAGGGGATAGGAGGGACAGAAAAACAACACAGAGGGGGTGGAGGGGATATCAAAACAACACAGAGGGGGTGGAGGGGACATCAAAACAACACAGAGGGGGTGGAGGGGACATCAAAACAACACAGAGGGGGTGGAGGGGACATCAAAACAACACAGGGGGGGTGGAGGGGGCAGAAAAACAACACAGGAGGGGTGGAGGGGACAGAAAAACAATACGAGGGGGGAGGAGGGGACAGAAAACAACACAGAGGGGGGTGGAGGGGACAGAAAAACAACACAGAGGGGGGTGGAGGGGACAGAAAAACAACACAGAGGGGGGTGGAGGGGACAGAAAAACAACACAGAGGCGGGTGGAGGGGACAGAAAAACAATACATGAAGGAGGGTAGAGAGAGAGAGAGAAAAAAACACAGAATAACAAGATAATTCACTGTTGGCATTAGAGAAATACCCCCAACTCAGAAATTAAAACGACTTTCCAAAATTCTTTGATAATCTTTATTATAGTTTAGTCTATAATTCCATTTTTAATTTCAATGAGGAATTAAACTACTTTTAAATGTCAATCATAAAATTAAACATTTTTAGTTCTTTTCTGGCACCATAAATGGAGCCAGTTTCTCTTTTCAAACAACTATTTAAAAAAAAAAAAAAAGTTTAAACTTACCTTTCCTGCATTCAGAGCATAATTTTGTGTTTTATCATAATTTCCTAATGTGAGGATTTTGCAGTCTTTGCAGCCTCTGAAAAGAAAGAAATTAGAATTCAATAAGAAAACTTGAGCAAAAACTTTTTTTTTTTTAATCAAGTTTTTCAAATCTTCATTTATTAGTTGTGTCTAATATGATCCTGCTCTCTTACATTGATTACACAAGCCATGATCATTCTACTCATCGCGTTAGTCCAAGATTATTTAGCGTGTAACGAAAATTCTTCACCCAAGAGGGGGAGGGTAATTTATAAACAAATAGATGCTAATTTTTTTTTTCGGGGGGGGGGGGTATTACAAGGGGTACCCGTTTTCCTAAGTGGAATAGCAGGCTTGCAAAATTAGTTTTGCCTGACCAAATTGAAATATACAAGTCCTATTGACAGTCCTTCAACTAAGAGGACCAAGAGCTCAACTTGTCCAGAGAGGTACACTGACTTAACCCGAAACCCTCAGAAAAAACAACTGCTAACCTCAAACATCCAGCACCAACTGCCTATGCCCTGGCCAGCATGCAAGCTCTAACTGGCTCCCCTTCCTATCTCCTAGAATTTTTTTCACCTTCTGACTGGTTCCAGCTATTGTTAGTGGTCACCATTCAACCACTCAAAAGTTGACTATTCAAGCTCCATTGGAGATAACGACAAAACAGTCTCCATTCAAAAGGAATTATCGGCAGATAATCTTGGACATTGTTCTTAAACAGGTCGATTTCAGCATGATCCCCAGTTCATTTAGATACTCCTTTTATTTCAAAGAAAACATATTGAATGGCAAGACTCCAATCAGGGATAGTTTCATTTGATTGTCCCTCCCCCATTCTTCTTTTAGTCGAGCATCTACCACCTGCAATGTTTGCCGTCCATATGCATCACTAAAACATTCAGTGCAATGCATGTTTGCAACAGTAACAACCCTATCTCTAACCATAAACAAACCAGGCAAGAGCCACTGAAAAAGGATGTAGATCAGTCTTTTTCCTGCTATGCTTAATTCTCTTGACACTCTCCGCGATCCAAAGCAAGACTCTCTCAGGTTCTTTCATCAATCTCACATTTTTTTTTTAAGGTGAATCTTAAACAATCCTTAAATCTCAATTTAGGCTTTTGAGCCAGACGTCTTCCCTCAGCGAGCTTGCCATAAAAAGAGTTGATTGGGAAGTCGACTGTCTAACATCCTCACCACATATCCACTCCATTTCAGTCTATGCTTAATAATGTGAGCCTCAACGCTAAGGCATTGGGTACGTTCAAGCACCTCCACATATATATACATACACCCTAATGAAGCGCTGTTAATCAAAGCCCACAGGCTTAGTAGCCTGTGGGCTTTGATAAGAGTTAATGAGTTTCAAAGGTAGACAGTAAAACAGGTTTGACAACAATGGTTAAGACTGGTCAAAATTTTATTTATTAGGACGATTCAACAAGTATTTGTTAATATTCAACTTGAAAAAAATCATGCTATAGTCAGCTGGAAAGCAGCTTGTAAGTAATATGTTCCAGACATTTTTTTTATATTATTCGTAAGTAATTGTTATTTTTGAAACCAAATTTTATCCACGATAGAATGCCAGTGCTCCCATATGAATACAATAGAGTGCCTTTCTAAGCCCATCATCAAGGGTGTGTGTGTGTGTGTGTGTGTGTGTGTGTGTGTGTTTTCTCTACCAAACTCCTCTGCCAATTTTGGGTCTAAACACATGAAATTTTAGATGTAGGTGGACATGAATCGAACTTTTTATTTGATTTGAGCCCAAAAACAATGTTTTTTTAAAAAATTCGACCTCTGTGGTCTCTACAAAATCAGCCAATTTTGGTCTAAACATTTGAAATTTTGTATAAAGTGTATTCAGACATAGGCAAGCTTTTTAATAGTCTTTTGGACAAAAATTTGGCTGCTAAGGGGTCAAAGTTCCAAAGATTTTACCTTTGTAGTCTAGCAAATTTTAGCAAAGGTCCATTCACATAAAATCATTTTTTTCCTTTATTCCCTCTGCTTCATTATTTTTTTTCCTTTTTTTTCCTTTTTTTTTTTTTAACTTTTACCAATAAAGCTCTATGGCTCACTTGCATTTTCATTAAATACTTTGCAAGTAAAATCCGATTCCGCATTTT
>NC_136489.1:124933338-124945838 GCF_053919585.1 Euprymna scolopes
ACAGCTTATAGTTTAAAAATACCCAATCCTAGTTAAGAGCATATATTTTACATACAAACATGTTTCATTATATATATATATATATATATACTAGCATTTCAGCCCGGCGTTGCCCGGGTGTTTGGAGGTGTATGCTGAGCAAAAAAAAAAAAAAAAAAAAAAAAAAAAAAAAAGAGTAATTTTTTTTTTAATTTGACCCCTATTATGACCCCTTAAAATTTATAGTTTCGGGCTCAAATCACTTTAAGTTAGATCCAGGTTCAAGGAACCTATATCTAAAATTTCAAGTGTCTAGACCCAAAATTGTCGAAGGAGTTTAGTAGAGTTCTTAAAGGTCAAATCGTTGAAATTTGACCCTTTAGCAGCCAAATTTCTGGCTGACACCCGTCACATCGATTTTCCCAAATCTCAGTACTCGGTATTTCAAATTTCGAGTCTATAGACTAAAAATTGACAGAGTTATTGCGTAGGGATACACAGACAGACACACAGACAGAAGACAGACAGACAGACAGACAGACAGACACGTTCACTTTTATAGATATACTAGCATGGGCGCCCGGCGTTGCCCGGGTGTTCGGATGTGTATGCTGAGCAAAAAAAAAAAAAAAGTGGTAGTAGGAAGGCAGGCTCGAACCCGTACCGCAAAGGAGGAAAAGAACGGAGTAAAACCTAACGTTTATGCTGTTACGACCACCGCCAAACCGGAAGCGACATTTTTAAAAATTAAGGCTAGATAATATAAAGGAGATATAACTTTAAAAAATATCGGCGAAAAAAGTGACCCCCCCCTGTAGAAAAGTGCCTAGTTGAAGGGGAAGATATTAATGTTTTTAGACAATTTTTCGATATTTGTCGTATGAAATATCGAACTTTAAAACGATACTGATCTTGAAAAAATCCGTCGCCTCTATTGAAAGTTTAAGGCAGACATGCAAACAGACATACATACATACATTTATATATTGGTAACTAAAAATTTTCGACCCAAACTGATAAAAAAGCTTGCCCTATCTCTGAATACACTTTATGTAAAATTTCAAATGTTTAGACCAGAAATTGTGTGAGTAATTTGGTATAGACCGCAGACGTCAATTTTTTTTTTAAATTTGACCCCTATTATGACCCCTTAAAATGTATAGTTTCGGGCGCAAATCACTTTATTAAGTTAGATCCAGGTTAAAGGAACCTATATCTAAAATTTCAAGTGTCTAGACCCAAAATTGTCGGAGGAGTTTGGTAGAGTTCTTAAAGGTCAAATCGTTGAAATTTGACCCCTTAACAGCCAAATTTCTGGCTGACACCCGTCACATCGATTTTCCCAAATCTCAGTACCCGGTATTTCAAATTTCGAGTCTATAGACTAAAAATTGACAGAGTTATTGCGTAGGGAAATGTACACAGACAGACAGACAGACAGACAGACAGACACGTTCACTTTTATAGATATATAGATATTGTTTATCCACAAATTTTTCGTCTCAAGATGATTTCTACATAAATAATGATCAGCCCACATTCTATTGGAGATATCCGTTCAGGCTGGGAAGGAAATTATGGCAGCAGAGCATTCTGGGAAATTAGAAATGGCCATGGAATGCTGCGTTGACAAATCTTTAATGGCACACACCTATCACAGGTGCAAAACGTATGCCATAGCAATAATGCGCAAGCAATAACGTAAACTGCAAAAACAACAAGAAACAATATTAGATACAAAAGATTAAATTGTCAGATTTTAAAGCAGATAAAGTTTCATAACATTCTAGAAGTTGCATGTTCAGTCATTGTACAACACGCAGGTGTCACATTCTAAAGTAATATTGAGGCAAGACGGTGTGTGTGGAAGTGGCTAAAAATTACAAAATGATATTCTGATATTAATCTTTAAACATTTTGTCTTCGTTATTAAAAAAAAAAGGTAACAATGAAAAATTGAAGATTGATCTACACTAGAAAAAAATATCATTAATATTGACAAGATAAAACTAAAACATAAATAAAAAGTAAACATGATTAAAAAAAACATAGGATTAAGAAACTACATGCACCATCACGACGCAAAGGAGAGCGAGAGCGAAAGAGAAACAGAGAGCGAAACAGACAAACAGGCAGACGAAAAGAAGGAGAGACACACATACACACAAACAGACAGACGGGGAGAGAGAAAGACACACAAACAGGCAGGGGAGAGAGAGAGAGGGAGGGAGGGAGGCAGGAGAGAGAGGGAGGGAGGCAGGAGAGAGAGAGAGGGAGGGAGGCAGGAGAGAGAGAGAGAGAGAGGGAGGGAGGCAGGAGAGAGAGAGAGAGAGAGGGAGGGAGGCAGGAGAGAGAGAGAGAGAGAGGGAGGCAGGAGAGAGAGAGAGAGGGAGGCAGGAGAGAGAGAGAGAGAGGGAGGCAGGAGAGAGAGAGAGAGAGAGGGAGGCAGGAGAGAGAGAGAGAGAGAGAGAGAGGGAGGCAGGAGAGAGAGAGAGGGAGGGAGGCAGGAGAGAGAGAGAGAGAGAGGGAGGGAGGCAGGAGAGAGAGAGGGAGGGAGGCAGGAGAGAGAGAGGGAGGGAGGCAGGAGAGAGAGAGGGAGGGAGGCAGGAGAGAGAGAGGGAGGGAGGCAGGAGAGAGAGAGAGAGAGAGGGAGGGAGGCAGGAGAGAGAGAGAGAGGGAGGGAGGGAGGCAGGAGAGAGAGAGAGAGGGAGGGAGGCAGGAGAGAGAGAGAGGGAGGGAGGGAGGCAGGAGAGAGAGAGAGGGAGGGAGGGAGGCAGGAGAGAGAGAGAGGGAGAGAGGGAGGCAGGAGAGAGAGAGAGAGAGAGGGAGGCAGAGAGAGAGAGAGAGAGGGAGGCAGGAGAGAGAGAGAGAGAGGGAGGCAGGAGAGAGAGAGAGAGAGAGGGAGGCAGGAGAGAGAGAGAGAGAGAGGGAGGCAGGAGAGAGAGAGAGAGAGGGAGGGACGAGAGAGAGAGAGGGAGGGAGGCAGGAGAGAGAGAGAGAGAGAGGGAGGGAGGCAGGAGAGAGAGAGAGAGAGAGAGGGAGGGAGGCAGGAGAGAGAGAGAGAGAGGGAGGGAGGCAGGAGAGAGAGAGAGAGAGGGAGGGAGGCAGGAGAGAGAGAGAGAGAGGGAGGGAGGCAGGAGAGAGAGAGAGAGAGAGAGAGAGGGAGGGAGGCAGGAGAGAGAGAGAGAGAGAGGAGGAGGAGGCAGGAGAGAGAGAGAGAGAGGGAGGGAGGCAGGAGAGAGAGAGAGAGAGGGAGGGAGGCAGGAGAGAGAGAGAGAGAGGGAGGGAGGCAGGAGAGAGAGAGAGAGAGGGAGGGAGGCAGGAGAGAGGGAGGGAGGGAGGCAGGAGAGAGGGAGGGAGGGAGGGAGGCAGGAGAGAGAGAGAGAGAGAGGGAGGGAGGGAGGCAGGAGAGAGAGAGAGAGAGGGAGGGAGGCAGGAGAGAGAGAGAGAGGGAGGGAGGCAGGAGAGAGAGAGAGAGAGAGGGAGGGAGGCAGGAGAGAGAGAGAGAGAGAGGGAGGGAGGCAGGAGAGAGAGAGAGAGAGAGGGAGGGAGGCAGGAGAGAGAGAGAGAGAGAGGGAGGGAGGCAGGAGAGAGAGAGAGAGAGGGAGGGAGGCAGGAGAGAGAGAGAGAGAGGGAGGGAGGCAGGAGAGAGAGAGAGAGAGGGAGGGAGGCAGGAGAGAGGGAGGGAGGGAGGCAGGAGAGAGGGAGGGAGGGAGGGAGGCAGGAGAGAGAGAGAGAGAGAGGGAGGGAGGGAGGCAGGAGAGAGAGAGAGAGAGGGAGGGAGGCAGGAGAGAGAGAGAGAGAGGGAGGGAGGCAGGAGAGAGAGAGAGAGGGAGGGAGGGAGGCAGGAGAGAGAGAGAGAGAGAGGGAGGGAGGCAGGAGAGAGAGAGAGAGGGAGGGAGGCAGGAGAGAGAGAGAGAGGGAGGGAGGCAGGAGAGAGAGAGAGAGGGAGGGAGGCAGGAGAGAGAGAGAGAGGGAGGGAGGCAGGAGAGAGGGAGGGAGGGAGGCAGGAGAGAGAGAGAGAGAGGGAGGGAGGCAGGAGAGAGAGAGAGAGAGGGAGGGAGGCAGGAGAGAGAGAGAGAGAGGGAGGGAGGGAGGCAGGAGAGAGAGAGAGAGAGGGAGGGAGGCAGGAGAGAGAGAGAGGGAGGGAGGGAGGCAGGAGAGAGAGAGAGAGGGAGGGAGGCAGGAGAGAGAGAGAGAGGGAGGGAGGGAGGCAGGAGAGAGAGAGAGGGAGGGAGGCAGGAGAGAGAGAGAGGGAGGGAGGCAGGAGAGAGAGAGAGGGAGGGAGGCAGGAGAGAGAGAGAGGGAGGGAGGCAGGAGAGAGAGAGAGGGAGGGAGGCAGGAGAGAGAGAGAGAGAGAGGGAGGGAGGCAGGAGAGAGAGAGAGAGGGAGGGAGGCAGGAGAGAGAGAGAGAGGGAGGGAGGGAGGCAGGAGAGAGAGAGAGAGAGAGGGAGGGAGGCAGGAGAGAGAGAGAGAGAGGGAGGGAGGCAGGAGAGAGAGAGAGAGAGGCACACAGAAGAAAGAGAGAGATGGAGACATAGAGGAGGGATGGAGACAGGAAGAAGAGATAAAGTAAAAAAGAAAAATTACTTTGCGTAATAAGTTAAACTTAAATTTTAACTGTATGTAGTAAAGATTTTTAAAACGACTTGAGCAGCAGCGCTGAAACATTATCTGTATTTCACGTTAATTTCTGTATAAAATTTTAGAAGCTACGTAAAAACGATAGACTAAGTAAACAATCAACATTTGACTAATGCTTAATACCTTTAATGTCTACTTTTCGTTAATTATCAAAACTGAAAAAAAAAAAATGTTAAAAAATGTTTTTATGCCGTTAACTTAATTTAAATTCAGTTTTAGAAAAGAAAATCTTCAAAACTTACGCGAGATTTTAACTTATGCCAACTAAAATCGTTCAATGTTTCGCATTTTTACGATTTGACACTAAAAACTGTCTTACGGTGTACGCAACCTGTTTTTTTTTCTTGTCAAACAATCACGTTTCTATTTGCGCGCAAGCAGAACACTTCAAAGACACCATATTGTTTGATATATATATATATATATATATATATATATATATATATATATATACACACACACACATTTGTTTCCACAGTCAAACAACTTCGCAGCTCACAAGAACCCTGACAGCCAATAAATCGGAAGTCCAAGACTAAAGTTTCACCCTCATTTGGGTTCATCAGTTAGACATATCCGTAGAGTACTCGCCTCGCATGCAAGAGGCTCGTGTTTCGAATCTAGAGTTCAGATATATCAAACTTATAAGCTCAAATGAGGGCGAACCTAGTCTTGCACATCCGGTTTGTTGACTTTCATGGCTCTTGTGAGCTGCATCGTAGTTTGGCTGTAGAAATAATTATATAATCTTACTTCCTGAAAATTTTACACACACACACACAAACGCCAGATCTAAGTGAATTGGCCAAACAATATCTGAACCATGCAAGGTCATTGGAATTCTATTCTTAATGACTAAAGAAAAGACGGTTCATAAATTGTAAGCTTGAAAAGGAAGTTCAGTCAAAAGACGAAGTATACTGGTCTTATCCAGTTTTTTATGACACTTTTACAAAAATTACAACCTTGATTAATGGGAAAAAATAATTCAGTCTGCCATAAATATGCATTGGAAGGAGAAAACTGTGAGGATTTGAATTTTGCCTTTACATTCTGTGTGATGCAATTATAAATAATTATTTTTATATCTACAGACGCTAGTGTTTCATGCTTTCGCACTCATCAGTGCAGGAAGTGACGATTGCTACTGGTCGAAGGATTTGAACTAGGCCACAAAGCCACTCCATTAGCAAGGAACGTTACCCTATGCCAGCATCAACCACCACGGGAAATTAAGATTTATAAAGCAAAATACAGGCGAAAAGTTATTAAGACGATCTACAGTAATCAAACAACCGAAAATCGAAACACTTATAATTACTTTTATACCTACAGACACTGAAAGCGTGCGTGCGTGCGTGCGTGTGGGTGTGTGTGTGTGTGTGTGTGTGTGTGTGTGTGTGTGTGTGTGTGAGTAGTATAGATATATTTTTAAAAACATCGTTTTGTATGGGTACGTTTTATTTTATAGAAAAAGTTAAAAATTTATTTTAATCAGAGCTTTCAAAAATACGGAATTTTCTACTTTCCGAAGTTTTTTTTTTTTTTTTTTCATTTATTGTCTGATGTTTAATTTCTGCTTTCTTATAAAAGATTCGCAGCAAAAACGTTACTTCTACACAACTGCAAAAAAAGAAAAAAAAAAAAAAAACTTTCTGTGTGCCTAACAACTTTCCAAAAATGTTTTATCATTGGAACAAGTTGTCGCATCATGACTGCTTTCCTACCGACTACAACATCTGTCAAACAATTTGTGTCAAGCCGTCCTCTTCAAATGTTATTCACTATTGGTTTTCATGCATATCATTGCATTAATTTTAATAAGTCATTTGTATTAAAAAAAAAAAACTATTAAAAATGTTTAAAAGACATTTGACACAAATACCTAAAACACTGGTAAACATCAGAGTACTTCAGTTTGAACTTCTTTTCAAACAGAAAAAGGGGCAAACGGCACGCACCCACGCGCAAACTGAAAAAGGGGCAAACGCCACGCGCAAACTGAAAAAGGGGCAAACGCCACGCGCAAACTGATAAAGGGGCAAACGCCACGCGCAAACTGATAAAGGGGCAAACGCCACGCGCAAACTGATAAGGGGCAAACGCCATGCACCCACGTGCAAACAGAAAAAGGGGCAAACGCCATGCACCCACGTGCAAACAGAAAAAGGGGCAAACGCCATGCACCCACGTGCAAACAGAAAAAGGGGCAAACGCCATGCACCCACGTGCAAACAGAAAAAGGGGCAAACGCCATGCACCCACGCGCAAACAGAAAAAGGGGCAAACGCCACGCACCCACGCGCAAACAGAAAAAGGGGCAAACGCCACGCACCCACGCGCAAACAGAAAAAGGGGCAAACGCCACGCACCCACGCGCAAACAGAAAAAGGGGGCAAACGCCATGCACCCACGCGCAAACAGAAAAAGGGGGCAAACGCCACGCACCCACGCGCAAACAGAAAAAGGGGGCAAACGCCACGCACCCACGCGCAAACAGAAAAAGGGGACAAACGCCACGCACCCACGCGCAAACAGAAAAAGGGGACAAACGCCACGCACCCACGCGCAAACAGAAAAAGGGGGCAAACGCCACGCACCCACGCGCAAACAGAAAAAGGGAGCAAACGCCACGCACCCACGCGCAAACAGAAAAAGGGGCAAATGCCACGCACCCACGCGCAAACAGAAAAAGGGGGCAAATGCCACGCACCCACGCGCAAACAGAAAAAGGGGCAAACGCCACGCACCCACGCGCAAACAGAAAAAGGGGCAAACACCACGCACCCACGCGCAAACAGAAAAGGGGCAAACGCCACGCACCCATGCGCAAACAGAAAAGGGGCAAACGCCACGCACCCACGCGCAAACAGAAAAGGGGCAAACGCCACGCACCCATGCGCAAACAGAAAAGGGGCAAACGCCACGCACCCACGCGCAAACAGAAAAGGGGCGATGGCTCAGAATCGGAAAAATTGGTGTCTATTTTCAGATGCCAAAACGATTTTAAAAACTTTTTTTTCTTTTATTAAATTTAATTTTGTTTAAAGCAAAATCTTCCATTGCTGGTAATAATAAAATAAATATTTATTGATTTTAAAATACCAGCAAGGCTAAAAATCTAAATTGTCATCAATAAGTGTAATTTTATATTTACAAAATATCTGCATATCATTTAACATGTGTTTTTTTTTTTACGGTAATCGGCGAAAATAACTCTATAGTTAAATACTTAGAGTTTTATAAAGAATTGGAATCGAGAATTTAGTACAGAATCAGTAATTGTATTGGAATCTGTACACGGTATAGCTACATTCCAAGACTTATTTTTCATGCAAAATAGTTCCTCCAGCATGTTAAAATTTCGGCACATTCTGACTGATCTGTTTTATGCAGAACCGCCCAGTTATTATGTCAATATCGATTTTTTTTCATGCATATACTCCTCAGAAAAAAATAGAAATTCTTTGCTTAGAACAAATTAATGACAATATAATGTTGGGGAAAAAAATAGAAAAAAAATAAAATTTATATATAAGTCAGAGTTGTTTTCTGTGATAGAAGCGTTGATTGAATTTTTAAATAAAATATGTATGAAATACGTTTGAAAGCCAAATTACAATGCAATATTATGAACATAAATATTAACTTGTTTAAAATTAATATTTCGGCGTTGTACACCATCTTTAGAATTTTATACATTTTTCACCCCCTGTTTTTGTCATGTTAAATTGAAGAAAAAAAAGTAAAGAGTCCGCGTGTTGTTGTCTGGTGTTATTTTGAATTTGAAATGTCACAAGAATGCGTTTGATGAACGCGATATGAAAGTTAGGTTGTGTGTTTCCTTGAAAAACGTTCCATCAATTAATCTAAAAGATCGCAAATAAATGAAACGTTTGGAATTAATATGTAAATTAAATGAAATCAAGATATAAAATAGGTATATATAAATATTGTTCAATGTAAAGTTCCATAAATATGTTTTGCAGTTCAGTTCTAAGACAAAATGATAGTCAAACATACCATGTTCTTAAATGGGAAAATAAATGTGCAACAAAAATGAAAATAAAAAAAATCAAATTTTAACAAAATTGATTAACATAGGCTAATGATTTGAGATTTCGCTCAAATGTCTTTATCAAGAATGCATGGTGAATTAACAGAATCAATATTTCTACATATCAATGTATGTGATAGGAGCAAGAAATCCAAAATATGAGATAGCAGGAAGGGGTGTTAGGATCAGAGAATGGAATGTAGGTAATGGTGAGTTAGGCACAAACTCAGTTTTTAAATCTAGTTCCCAATAAAAGCTAAATAAAAATTGCTTCAGTCTTGAAAGATTTCTCCTCCTCCTCTGACAGGACAGAAAATACAGCTTGCTTCTAGCAAGATACATGTCCAACTTGAAACAATTTTTTTTTAATGAATAAAACAAAGACAAATTCAGAGCCTTGAAAAACATGGCCACCCTCCTCAAGACCAAAATGTGATTAGTTGCAAAAATAAAATAAATAAAAATAAAATATATAAATAAATAACAAAAATAAAATTAAAAAAAAAAAAAAAAAAAAAAAAAAGATCGGAGTTAAGCATTTGGCTACTGATTCCAGGCCTGGCAGGAATACACATTAACTTGCAATACTAAATATATACGCACACACGTACTAACTTGCATATAAATAATAGTACAAAAATGAAATACAATAAACTGTGGATCAACAAAATCAGATAAACATAATTTACCTCCAGTTTTTATCACTGGTTTCCAGAAGATAAAATTGACAAATGATATGGATATCAATTCAAATTACTACAAATTTGAATTGAAACTTCCATTATATTAATGAATAGTGCAGATTACAAAGATATTTGTCCAAGCTGCCGTCATAAGCTAATGCCTGTTATTTCAGGGCCATTTAAGTTAAGCATTGCATAGTTGTGAGAGCAGCTACAGAAGGCATAGTCAAGTAAAAAATGTGACACTAAAAATGTGGGAAGGACTATAATGGTGCTGTATAGAAAAAAAAAAGCTTTGCTTAATTAAGGAAGCTGTGAATACTTTCAAACAATGCTGCACCGAGAGCTCTACCAAATATATGTTGTACTTACCGAGCGCAGGTTATTTTAGTTCAAGTTTAAGTTACAAAAAGACGGAACAAGAGTTCAAAATGTAAGCAAGATAACGGATATTTTCATTTTTTAAGTTAAAATAGGAATCATCTCTACATTTGAAGACTTTTTTTTATCTCTGGCTTTATGGCCATTATGTGTAAAATAGTGGCGAAATTGTTGCATATATATTGGAAAATAGGGCAATAAAATTTTAAATGAATAACATTAAACATTCCTTATAAACCGTTTTAAAAGAAATAGTTGTGTAAATTTAGCATACAAATAACGTTGGGTCTTGGCTCTACTATATATATATATTATATATATATATATATATATATATATATATATATATATATATTACACATACACACACGGTGGAGCAGGGCAACTTGCTCATTTAATTGATATTCCAAATAAGCAAATTGTTCTGCCCCACTCTCTCTCTCTCTATATATATATGGCAATTAAGTTACAGAATATTCAGCATTTCGTTATCGTGAGAATTCGTCAGGCTTATGGCTGTGGTTATCGGGCCATTTATATATATGCACATGCTATTGAATTTTCTAGTTAGCCAATTAGCTTCCTAGTTGCCACCGCGCCCATCCTAATCAGCCAATTTTATAGGATAAAGGCACAGCTGACCTCCGGTTCACCCCTTCTCTTTGTGTGTTTTATAGGAAGGGTAGATATCCTTTTGTTGTAGTAAGCTGACCTACTTTCAGTCTATGTATAGTTAGATATGTTAACTAACAAGAAAATTCAACATCATGTGGATATATATATATATATATATATCCACATATATATATATAAACGCACGATAACCATAACTTTTCGCATAAGCGTGACAAATTCTCACAAGAATGAGACGCGGAATATTCTGTGTAGCTTAATTGCCATATATTTTCATAACTAACTACCTAGCTCTACCTATGTATTGAGTATCGTTGAAGTAAATACAGAAAATTTATGCGTAAAATTATATATTTGTATATTAATTTATGTGATTAAATGTAGTCATATATATATATATATATCGATGATATTTAAATATCAATTATTTCTCATACGAACAGACACTAGTAATACATGCTTACGTAATCATCAGTGTAGGAAGTGATAATTCCTGCCAATCGAGAGATTCGAACCCAGTCATAAAGTCACCATTAACTTATATACACATACAGAATTTCTGCTCTATTATAAATTTAACAATGAACCGTTTCGATGGTAGCATAGGCGTGATGAAAAAAAAACAAAAAATAACTTGCACATTTGATCATGTAAAAAACTGGTTCAACTGAAATTAATAAGCGAGTAGTCTTTAGGTAGATATTGGAAGTCAATGTTACCGCATGAAAAGTCCAGTTCGCCTTACTAAATTATATTTGGCAGTGCTGACAAATTTTGGCCGCGAGTCAACAGTTGGCATCTCAGACTGCAAAAATAGAAGTCTGAAAATAGCGTCAAACATTGCATCTCGCTTCTTATCAAAGAATAACAAGAACTTTAAAACATTTTTACTTGTCTGTTTTTTTTAATTTTTGTCCCGGAGAAAAACTTTATTCCGTGGATGTTGATACAGAACAGACATACACAAGCACACCCTTTCGGTTTATGGCTTTCCTAGTTTGTGTGAGCTGTGGCAGTGGTTGAGGAATAGTTATATATCATCCTACATCTAAATTACGAGTGTAAAATCCTACTTGTGAGACAGCGGCCAGGGTTCTTGGTATTTGGCCGACTACACTCTTGTTGAGAAGTAGGTACATTCCACAGTCAGACTTGGCTGTGGTTTACTTGACCCATGTTAGTTAATAGACTTTCTTGTATGCGGCATAATGACTAAGGTGAGAGAATACTTGTTTCGGATGCAAACGACTTGGGTTTCAAACCCTGAGTTCAGGTATGTTTTACTGAAGAGCCCAAAGAAAACGGGAGTCCAAGACTTCCAGTCTGTGGCTTTCATGGTTTGTGTGAGCTGCAGTGTTGTTTAATTGAGGAAATAATTTTATCATCTAACATTAAAAGAAATATATATGTGAAGAGATGGACAAAATTCAAAACATAAGCGATAACTAAAATAATTATTTCTTACATTTTGAATCATTTTAAATTGCCGCCATTATGAGATTTCTTCTTGAAATATTTTTTTTAGAAAGAAATAGCAAACTTTTTAATGTCAAGAACAAACTAAGGTTTACAGGGAAGACATTGCTAGTTTTAATCAAATATCAATTTGTCAGATGCAACGCTTTTTTTTAAAATTTATTTTATTTAATCACATTTTCACCCCAAACAAGGCACATTGCCACTTTGTTGTAGGGACTACTATCAGGGACATAGGCATCAGGAGTACTGTGTAGGGAGTTGGGCAGCAAGTTGTCGGTTCACGTTACACTTGAACTTCTGCATGTCAGTACAGTTGGGGAAGCAGGGACCCGGAAGGGAATTCCAAAGTCTAGCTGTTCTGGGGAAGAAACTACTGGAGTAGAAGGCTCTCTTACATCTAAGGATCTCTACTGTGTAGGGGTGGGATTTAGCTGCTTGTTGGGGGTATTTACGTCGAGGGGGCACAAGTGCTTGCAGTTCGTCAGAGCATTCACCGTTAAAGTACTTATAGAACAGGCAGAGGGATGCAACGTTTCGTCGATGGGACAGAAGCTGACGTTTAGATAACAGTTCAGGACCTATCAGATTGGTTTATTTAGGTTTATTGTAGCAGTATATGTCTTGAATTCCTCGTCGTCAGTGTT